>NW_027522417.1:0-329881 GCF_052094955.1 Ictidomys tridecemlineatus
ACAACAAAATAAAACTTGAAGTTAAACTAATTGTAATTATAATTTAAAAACAAAACATCAATTAATTAAAAATTATAATCATCTCTAGACAACATGATACTAAGAAAGTCTCCTTTCCAAATTGTTGGCATCCTCAGGTTCTGCATGCCACATTCATGACACAGGCATTTTCATTGCAAGAATCGTGTGGCCATGACTTTGACAGAGGACTGCAGGAGAGTACTCAGTCAACTTAGACCAGTGCTGTTTTGAGTACTATTGCTGTTTCTGCTCCTGGCTTCAAGTGGGTAACTATGGAATTCTTCTTAGGTTAAAATAGTGCTTTGATGGTGTTCTGCTTACTCTTACTCAGAGCTGGGATGCTTTAGACATGGCAGGCTTAACATTTCTTCTGTGGTTATAGAGGCACATTGGTCATGCTGAGAGTTCCTGGGTTTTCCCTGGCCAACATAAGAGGCAGAGAGTGAATGAAGATTCAGGAATACTCAGGAATGAAGATGGGAGAAGAGGCTCTGACCTGCAGCAAGCAGACCCTGGCAACTTGAAGAAAGGTCAGCCTGACCAAGGAGAGGTGCAATATTTGTGACAGTCATATGCAGATGTCCTGTTGATGGCTTCCCTTTTCTCCACTGGGAAGTCCCCTGTGAGCCTCAGATCTTCAGTCAAGTCTGTCATGCCACAGCCTTGCTCAGAGGTCCCTGTCATGGGAGACACACAGAAGCTCTTGGGAAGACCTTCTGAAGGCACTTTACTTGGATTTAAAATGCCGGAAATGTAGAGAAAGTTGGATATACCTAAAAATAGTCTAATTTGATTTACAAATATCAAATTTTAATAAGTCATTATTTATGTAGGTACCTGTTGCATGGAACTAAAGTCTTACATAAAAAAATGAAAGCACATGGCAGTCCACATCAGTCTTCACAAGCACCAGAAACCCAAAGGACTTGGTTTTGTTTTATTTTTATTTTTTCCTTGAGGTTAGTGTCCCTCAGAGCTGCCATTTCACATACAGTACCCCACATACTTAATAAGGAGCCACTGGGATAAATACCTTAGTGCTGACCATTATGAAAAGCAGAAGAGGTAAGGGTTAGAAGTCAGCTATGTCCACAAAACCATAGCATTTTTGTTTTTATCTGATCACCAGGCAAATAAGCTTTGTTCTAGTTTTGGAAAATATTAAAAACAAGAAAGTTTTGAAATTACATATAAATTTCATTTCTCAAAGTCACAAAAATGTACTTTGTACATTTCTTCCAGGTTTTTTTACATGTTTTAAAAAATAAAACCAGTAAGATACACTTTTTCTTTATTTACCATGTAATGAATGTTTCCATCATTCAAAATCCTTTGGAGGTCTGGGTCATAGGTCAGTGGTATAGTGCTTGCCTACCCTATGCAAGGCCATGGGTTTGATCCCAATATGGCAAAACAATAAAATAAAAATAAATATAAATATAATTTTAAAGAATTCCTTAGAAGTAGAATTTATAATGACTACATAGTACTTTATTTTATAAAATGCATTGAATACACAAGTTTTCAGTGTTACAAATATACCCATAAAAATACACAAATAATATGAAACAGGAGCTCATAGCATTTGAAGTACAAATCTCACAATATAAAAAAATCCAAATTTATTAATATGAAAGAATTGCAAATTAAATAATACAAAGCTTTGTCAATCATAAATTACAAAACTTTAAAACATCTGAATATCCCTCAGGTTGGCGAAGACATGGGAAATCAATAGTCTCAAAAGCTAAATGGAAGAACTGGGGATGTAGTCCAGTGGCAGAATCCTTGAGTATGTAGCATGTACAAGATCCTGGGTTCAATCTCCAATCCCGCCCCCCCCAATCCAGAAAAAAGAACTAAAGAGAAATATACATAAATATATCAGAACTGCAGTGTTGTTTATAACATAGAAAACTGGAAATAATACAAAGGCCCAATTAGAAGGTATTTGATAAATTTAAATATTTAAATTATGGCAAATTACTACAAACATTATGGAGTCTTTAGAAAGAATAAGAGACTATACACACTCATATGCTCACATGAAAAGGTATTGAGGTATTATATGTTGCTATAAAGTTAAAAATTAAAAGAACACTGCAAATACTTTGTACTCTACACACAAACTCCATTTAGTGTTGGAAACTGATTAGTTCCTAGAAATTGAAGCTCTAGCTGAATCAGCTGATTATATGAGTGCTTACAGCCCTGCCTTTAGGGAGATACATTTCTTGAATTCCATGTTGGCAATTGATTTTCTTGCTCCTTAAATTTTCTGAAATAATGGCATGGTTCCAGCTACAGTTCATGTAGTTCTTAGTCCATTCTTTCAAGTTAAGGCCTTGTTGATGACACCCTTCACAATGTCAAAGAATCTCCACAATTACTAATTTGCCCATTACTAATTTGCCATTCATGTCGGTCCTCTATTTCCTCTGCCATGTCAATTGAAGTACCTTGAATCATGTTGGATTCTCAAATGGCAGCACTTCCATTTGAGAATCCAACATGATTCTCTTCTTTGCTTCTTTGGACCATGTGCAACACTTTCACCTGCAAACACTTTGCTATCAATAGGGGGTTAAATTTGTACATGAATTCAAAATAGCAGAATAAGAATTACTGTTTTATATAACAATTATGACAGACCATGGAGCTTTCACTTGCTGAAAGCAGTTGCAGTAAGAGGCTATCACTGGCCAAGAATGTGCAATCAAGTCTGCTCTTCTGGCTGTCCCTGGCTGAGAGTGTAGAACTGTGAGGAGTATGGGAAAAGCCCAACATGGCCTGCTGTAAGGTCTATATATAATAATGTTTGAGAGAGAAATAATTTTATTTCAATTATAATTAAGGCAGATGTTTTTATAACCCCATTTTTGGAAAAAATATAGTATTCCATGAAAATATATTCAGCTGAAATGAGTGGGTTGTCACTATGGGCAGCAACATGGATGACACACAGGTACATAATGCTGAGGGGAGGAAAACAGGCCCAGGGGCTCTGTGATAGAAGGCCCCTTGTGAATGCAGTTCTGATAACAATAAGACTATAGGCAGCAAATAGAACAGTGGTTGGCAGGAGCTGGGAATTGGGCTGGGGCTGGGGTGACTGCAAAGGCACTTGAGGGAACATTTGGGGGTGGTAGAAATGTTCTATATCTTGATTGTGGTGATGGGTTCACAACTGATTTTGTCAAAACTCATAGAAACATATGGTAAACAGGGGACATTTTATTGTATGGAAATTAGATGTCCATAAACCTGAATTTTAAAGGTTTTTTTTTGGGGGGGGTGGGGTGAGAAGGGAAGGAGGATTTGCATGAAAGATGTTACTTGTGTTGATGTCTGACATCCTGGAGAGGGATACATCAGGATTATTTCTTCACTTGAGTGGTCAGAGGTAGAGGTGATCAGCAGCACTGTGACTTTCATGGGCCACTTCCTCCATTTAAAAAAAAAGTTAAAGATTATGTTCTATGGACTGCATGGTTATAATTTTTTCTTCTAGTTTTAGCAGAAATTAGAGCTTTTTCATTGATCTTTAAAAGAGGTAAACCTTCATTCTGTGCCTCGTGGGAAATTCCACCCTTGTGTGACCCAACAAATTGAATTACCAGGAGTAGGAATGGTCCCTCAGTTCCTAGAGCTGTCATTGATTTTTCAATAGTTCCCAACAATCTGCTAACCTCTCCCAGCATCAGTTTCCCAATGAGCAAAGAAGAAATAAAAATCCAGCATTCACTTAAAACCTGTTCTTAAGGTCAGAAATATTAAAAATTTATTCAACAAATATTTGCTGTGTACCAGGGACTATGTGCCAGCTGTGAAAATCCCATGCAGTCCCTAACCTGAATTCCCTCACCTGAATAGAGTGTTCGAAAGAACACTCTATCATTACATATGTACAAAACAGGAGATTCTTTTAAAAATCACTTGTCTTTCCTTTGCTGTTTAAATTGTTCCTTCAAATATGGATCAGTCTTCATGTATATATCCAGGGAGTGGCCACAAAGATTTAATTACAATTAAATTCTGGATAAATCATGCATTTCTAGTGGGAGATTTATTTCAACATTTTTTTGTGATATTTCCTCCACTGTGTCCATAACTGTTTATGATATGTCTCCATAAGTCAGTGCATGCCACATGTTAAGGTTTAGATAGGAGATGTCCACCAAAAGCTCACATGAGACAATGCAAGAAAGTTCAGAGGTGAGATGGCTGGGTTATGAGAATCTTAACCTAATCATTGCATTAATCTCCTGATAGGGATTAAATGTAAGTGTAGGCAGGTAGAGGAGACTAGAGAAGGAGGTAATGGGGGTGAGTCTTTGGGGTTTATATTTTGCCCTTGGTGAGTGGAAAACTCCCCCCACTTCCTATTGTCATGTCCTGAACTGCTTTCCTCCACCATACCCTTCTGCCATGATGTTCTGCCTCACCTTGGGCCCAGAGCAATGGGATCAGCTGTCTATGGACTGAGACCTCTAAAATTGTGAGCCTCAAATTAACTTTTCTTCTTCTAAAATTGTTCTTGTTAGGTCTTTTGGTCACAGCAACACAAAGCTGACTAAAATACCACATTTATCTTTCCTTTAATTCCATTCTTTGAGAGTTGAATTAATGATAGTGGTAGGGGGTATAGAACATGCATGATTAAAGGAAAAATCTTTTATCTAAGAAATGTCTCCATTGCTGGCCTCTACCTACCCCTGACCTCTGTTGACCATCCTTTCCTTTGAGTTAAATATTGACTTTTCCCTCTGAGATCTCTTTGAAGGCTCAAATACTCTCTCCACCTCTTCCAAATGGAGAACAGGAGAGAAAGTAGAACCATAAGAGGAGGAAGCACCCGAAAGAATCTGAGACAACCTTCATCCCACCCACCCCCAGCAGAAGCTTATCCTAGATGCTAATTCTTTGTGATTCAGCCAAAAGAGTTTAACCCTTAGCACCTGTGCTAAAGATCTGGGTTGTCAGAACAGTCCTTTGTGTCAATCTTATTTAAAATTTTACTGTCTTAATGTCATCAATAACAAACTCCTTAAATGCCATCTATACTGTTTCATTCTATTATTAGAAATTAGCTAAATATGCAACTTCTGTATCCACTACTTTTATAATTTTTTCTCTAGCAACTATGAATTCAGAAGAACCTCAAATGGTACAGCTTATTTTCTCAAATAGGCAAGACCTTGAATAGCACCTAGTTGACTCTTTCATTACTTTAATATTTTTATCTGTTTCTTTTAGTAACTGATCCCTTTGAAATCAATCTTTACATAACAATCACTCATTTAAAATTATCCTTTTCTTCCCTGTCCACTATTTATCTCGTCCGTGGCATCTTCAGGTGAAGCAGAACCTTGCTGATGCCAGTTCTGAAGGTTTCATTACATGATACTCATGCTCAGAGCCCAGTTTGAAACTTAAAAAAATAGTGTTTTTCATCAGACAAGTATTGTAAGCTTAACAACTACAAAAGTATATATGTCTACCTCTTCTTAACAGAACCGCTCTTCATATTTCTTTGTGGCCTTTCAACTCTTCAGGCTTTTGCAGTATCAACTTCCTTTACTGGAGATTCCCAGGCCACTGCAACCTGAGCACGGGAATGAGAGGGCATGGCTTAGTGGGAACACTGATTTCCAGCTCTTCTCCCTAAATCTATCTGGCCTTGAGACTATGGGCTGCTGGCGAAAGTCTCCTTTCTAGGGCTGGTGGCCCATGATTTGTTCGCAGTCTGATGATTAAGGCGAGCAGATAACGGCACTAGCTGCTGCTCTAATTAGACGGAGAGAAGCGCAGCACTGGTGGGAAGGGCTGCATCCCTCCTGGGGAACAAAGTGGTTCTGTGAGCTGGGGGAGGAAGAAGGCACTGGCCTGGAGGACTGCAGAAGAGTGAAGAGAGGCACTGGGCCATAAAACCAGCCCTAGGCAAAGGGACAAACAGGGAGAGGCCACTCTGAACTATTCACTCTGGCCCTGATTGAACTTTATGTTCACCTGGGGAATTAAAAAAAAAAAAAAAAAACAATGTGGACCCAATCTCCAGAGTTTCTAGTTTAACCTGCCTGAGTTGGGGTTGGACAAGGACATTTATAAATATTCCACAGAGAAGGTTAGAATGAAGCCTGTGGATTCGAGTTGGATATATTAGGATAGATTTGTTTATTTTAAAATATACACAGATTTATCTATGAATGTATTCATGAGTGAATATGCACATGTATTTCCTGATTTCATCCTCTGAGATGGCCCAGAGGCAGTGACACCCCGTGTTAAAAGAGTACCTGCACCAGATCTTGCTTCTAAACACCACCCTCCAAGGAAGGAAGCAAGGCTCCCTTAAAAAATGGTGGGTTCTGAGGCCTGACACAGGGAAACTATAAGATTAATCTGGAGCATCTTTGTGGTACAGTGGTCCCCTGCCCCTGGGGAGCCAGCTTCCAAGACATCAGGGATGCCTGAACCAGGGAGACTACTGAACCCAATATACAAATTTATAAATAGTTTATAAATTAGGCACATAAAAGTTTAACAACCCAAATAACACAAAATCCTAGGTTCAATACCCAGAACGGCCAAAAATAAAATAAGCAATAACTAAAAATAAAATAGAATAATTATAACACTGTACTGTATTAAAAGTTAAGTGAATGTGGTCTCTCTCTCAGGTATTGTACTCACCCTTGTTATGATGATGATCTGAGATGATTCAGTGCCTAGGTGTTGAGATGAAGTGAGATAAATGATGTAGGCCCTCTGATGTAGTGTCAACTACTAAGGATCACTTAAACACAAGCACTGTGGGACTTTGACAGTTGAGATTTTATAAGCAAGATGGCTACCAAGGGACTAACAGGCAGGTAGCATACACAGTGTGGACATGCTGCATAAAGGGAAGATTCATATCCCCAGCAGGAAGGAGCAGGATGGTGAGCAATTTTATCCCACTATTTAGAAAGGAGCACAACTTACAACTTATGAATTGTTTGTTTCTGGAACTTTTCCATTTAATATCTTCAGACTGTGGATGACCATGAACAATTAGAACTGCAGAAAGTGAAACCTCAGGTAAGGTGTGACCACTATACCAGAAAAGAATTTTGTTTTTGTACCAGGAATTGAACCCATATTAACCACTCAGTCACATCTCCAGCTCTTTTTTTGTATTTAATTTAGAGACATTGAGTTGCTTAGAGCCTCACTGAGTTACTTAGGGCCTTGCTAAGTTGCTGAGGCTGGCTCTGAACTCATGATCCTCCTGCTTCAGCCTGCCCAGTGGCAGAGCCCTACTGGGATTACAGGTGTGCAACACAGCACCCAGCCAGAAAGTAACTAAAACAAAACAAAACATAGGAATGAAAAGTGAGGTGCACAGGTCAAAAGAACACTGGGGTCAGCCTGAAAGAGCTCCTCATGGCCAAAATTGGAATCATTTGTGCAACAAAATTTAAAAAGGACAATATTGAATAATAACACAAAGCCTAAAATAATACCCATGGGTTTCTACTAGTATAAATACATGATTTAAAAAAGTAAATAAGTGGGGGAGAAGGAAAAAATTCTTCCTTTCAGACAGAATTCCAAATAATGATGTGAAAAAAATAAGAAAATTACTGGGCAAAACTGGATATTTGTGTAACCTCAAAGTGTTTCCCTCAAAATATTTATTAGTTATTGTGGTGGATTTAACACATCATACTTTTAATTTATTTATGTATCCCTCAAAAATTGGGGGCTTCCTTCCCCATTCTGGAGTGTGGGTGGGACTTGGTGCTTCACTGACTGATAGGTATGGAAAGGGAAGAGCAGTAATCCACTGGGGAGAAGCTGGGACACACCACGACAGGGGACCAAGGTGAACATCACCTGGGATAAACTCTGTGGACACTGATCGGATGCTCCTGATTGGACGCACCTGGAAGGCCATGTAACCTCACTGGTATTTTTTCCCGAAGTCCATAACCCCAGGTTAACCAGGAGAATTTATCAGACAAACCGGAGAGAATTCCACAGGATACCTGACTGGGGATTCCAATCAGCCTCCGGGGTTGAGAAGCCCTTTGCTAGGATAAGGCAGAAATTTGAGCTGAGTCACAGAGTGATAAAATGCCATCATCTATTTGAGGAAAATGATGAGAAATTTGTTATGGTAAACTTCTGTAGTGGACACGGAGACAGGTGGTGGAAAATGAGGGCAGAGGGGCAGCAGGTTAGTCTTTAATACCTTGCATACTGCTGGGTTTGATCCTCAGCACCACATAAAAATAAATGAATAAAATAAAGGTATTGTGTTCAACAACTGAAAATAAATATTTTTTTTTTAAAAATCCATTGTCAGAAATCTATTTAGCCCAAACTGGAACCAAACACACAATGGGAAGCCATTATAATGTTTTAGACAAAATGTAATTGAATTTCATATTTGATGAGAGTTTTAAATTATTCTGCTGTTACTTAAATGCTGCATAACAATAACAATCATTTAAAACATCATGCACATTTATTTTTTTTCAGGATGTGGACTTGTGTGGACAATAGAAGAAAAATATTTCAGGAAACATTTGTGGGTTTTTGTATGTTTCTGCATAGTACCACACTCTCCCTAGTTAGATGTCCTTGGAAGGGGCTAGGAAGAGGAAGGATTCTAATAGAAATGTAACAGGAAAGGAAGAGTTGAAGATTAGTTTCCTAAGGGCAAGGAAGGATTGTGTAAGAAATAATTTGCAAGCAAGACTGAGCCAAGACTGGTTGGATAGACCATGGATTTAATTGTAATGTAACTGCAGACCAGAAAGAAAGAAACAAAACAGGTCCAGTCCTGCAGCTGCGGGAGTGACCTGTCAGTAGCTAGTTTAAATTTTTTTTTCAGAAGCAGATTTCTAGTAGAGGTGTGATATTCTCCTGAGCCTTTACAATAGTGTTCCAAGAGAAATATGTGGACAGGATCATCCAGTTATTGATCCTGTATGCTGGAGTTGTCTAGAATGAGTAGATATGGGCCAGGAAAACTCAGTCTACCAAAGAAACAAGACTCCCTTCCAATTCACTTCCATCTCGCAGGTGAAATCCTGTTTCTTTCTTTCTTTTTTTTTTTCTTTTTGGTAATAGGGATTGAACCCAGGGGTACTCAATGACTGAACCACATCCCCACCCAGCCCTTTTTATTTTTTTATTTAGAGACAGGGCTTGCTAAGTTGCTTAAGACCTCACAAAGTTGCTGAGGTTGGCTTTGAATTTGCGATCCTCCTGCCTCAGCCTCCCTAGCAGCTAGGATTAGAGGCGTGCACTGTACCTCACCCAGCTTTGAATCCTGTTTCTTAAAAGGATAACCAAGAGCTCCTTGTTAATGATATCAGACAACTTCTACACAACTGGTTCCTATCTAATTGTTAAAAATACGCATCAAGGGCTAGGGTTGTAGCTCAGCGGTAGAGTGCTTGCCTAGCATGTGCGAAACCCTGGGTTTGATCCTCAGCACCACATAAAAATAAATGAATAAATTAAAGGTATTGTGTCCAACAACAAGTAAAAAATAAATATTTTTTTAAAAAAATCCATTGTCAGAAATCTATTTAGCCCAAACTGGAGCCAAACACACACTACATAATCATTATGTATGTTGATAGGGATGATTTTGACATAGAAAGATTTCTATAAATACTTTGAATGAAAAGAAATAAATTCCACATGAATATGTGCTAGTTCATAGAAATAATATTATATAAATTGTGCATGAGAGTATGTGCCTGCATATGTGCACAGAGGAATATATGGAAATGTTTTCATTAGCTTGACATCTGATTATCTCTAAGAGATGGTGTTTTGACTTGTTTTTACATTTTCCTTTGGGATTTTCTTGCCACTTTTAAATTATGAGTCTACATTTTATTTTTTTAAGTATTTTTTTAGTTGTATATGAACACAATACCTTTGCTTTATTTATTTTTAAGGGATGCTATGGATCGAACTCAGTGCCTCTCAGGTGCAAGGCAAATGCTCTATCACTGAGTTATAACCCCAGTCCCTACATTTTATTTTTGTAATCAGAAAAACAAACTATTTTCATGTTAAAGCAAAGCATTTATTACATTTCAAAAAGCTTATTGTACTCTGAATATTTCCTACATCAATAATTATGACTTCAAATAACTATTAACATTTTGAAAATAAAATTTTAAATTCAATTATTAAATAAATAATTAAGTTAAAACAGTATTTTTATATAGGTGCACTATAGTTTATGTAAGATGTCTCTAGTTTGGGGCATTGGAGTCATTTTTAACTTTTGATAAGTGAATGGGTGAATATCTTGATGTACATATAAATCCTGGAGGCTTTTTTTATATATTTATTTTGCTTTAGGTGGACATAATATCTTTATTTTATTTTTATGTGATGCTGAGGATTGAACCCAGTGCCTCACACATGCTAGACGAGCACTCTACTACTTGAGCCATGACTCCAGCCCAAATCCTGGAGTTTTTGACTAGCTTATTGGAATACAGATAAAAACTTACTGAAATAAAATGCATTTTATAAATATGATCAGATTGTCTACTCATTGCTCAGAGGATTTTTTTCTAGCTTTATTTGTGTATTATTTTTGTAAGTAAACTTTGCTGTTCAATAATTAAAAATAAATAATCTTACTGGGCACAGTGGCACACACCTATAATCTAGCTACTCAGAGGCCAAGGCAGGAGGATCATTTCCACCCAGGAGTTTGGGGTTAGCCTGGGCAACTTGGCAAAATCCCATCTTAAAATCCAAACTAACAAACCAACCGATCAAAAAACAATTTGATTAATTTGGATTTGTTTAGTTCCCGGGGAGGCTGGACATTTTGCTGTTTTTTATTTTCTTAAATATAAAGTACTAAATTTGTAAATTATCTTTTGATGGCCTTTATTAATTTCAATTTAAATTGAGGAAGGGAGGTCATTGATTTATATGAAATCTTTTCTATAGTAAGGCCATACGGTCACTTCTATAATTTTGCAAATGTTTTGTTAACTTTATAGTCTTTCATTTTTTATTATATTTGATGTGGTTTTAAAAATAAATATAGAAGCAATGTGTGGCTTTTGTGTTCAAATCTATTGCATAGTTTTCTTTCATAATATTATTCCATTGATTTTTTTACTCCTGAAAAGTCCTTCCACATTCCAGACTCAGATAGTTGGTCACTTAGTCATTTTCATTTGACAGCTTAATTATTTATATTAAGTTCCTTTGATATCCATGTATTTTGATGTTTGATATGGGAGATGGTCTAAATTACTTTTTCCCAAATGGTTAACCTCCTTTGAGATACTCAGTTATGACTAAGTCTACTGCCTGATGGTTGGACCAGCTTGAAGGTTATTTCTTCTGTAATAATTTGGAAGAGTTCATGGCTTGCCAAAAGCAGCTTATCAAAAATTTGAACAGCCATCAATTATTAGCCCCCTCACCTTGTTTCACACCTATGCTACTTTCCTGTTCCTGACTTCAGTGAGACATGAATCAACACTCCTTCCCCCATGTGGATTTCAGTATTTTAAATGGCAGCCCAGAGACAGGTACTGAATAGGAGTGCAAAGAATGTGGCTACCGCAGAGTTATCCTTATGCGTTACAGAGGTAACTGATAGGTGCTCCACATGCAAGATTCCAAATCTTGGGTTGCATGGACACCTCCAGCAATCATATGCATCTCTTAGACATTTAGGTTCATAAAACTTCTTAAATGTGACAGAGTCAATTAATGTGTTTAACCCCTGGGCAGTTGTAATTTGCAACTGATTTCATGAATAGTTTCCCTGACTAGTTTAGAAAATTCATGCATTGGGAAATGATGGGTGGATGGGTGGGTGGGGGGGGTAACACATGTCTCTGTCTAACTGCGTTCTTTACCCAGAAGTCCAGTAATATTTTCATACTTAACCTATTTATTTAATTTGAATTAACCCTTCAGAGAGTCTCTCGTACTAGCTTATCCAATGACCATGTAATAAACTTGTAATATATGTAAAATATGCAAAGCATCCCATGTTTCTTTGCTTCACTATTCATAAACTCGGAATTTGTTACCTGGTATTTCTGCCTAAAAGGTAACAACATTTTAATCCTCATAGCCACTGTAAATGTACTTCAAGCTAATTTCATCAACATAATATTTTCCTATAGGGCTTTCTTACTCAAAATAATTTCATCATAAAATTTCCCAAAACTAATTTTTTTGCGTGAAAAAAATGTGCTTTCCATTCTAATGTGGGTCTAATTCTTCACATGTCTTAATAACTATCCCATTCCAGAGGTTGCCAAAAAATAATACATTAGCACCACGTCATCGTTATCCCTCAGAAGGATCTCCTGGGTGGGCTCTGTGGCTACTTTCATTTTGAGTGGAGTACAATTTCTCCTTAGTGAATTCATTTTTTAATGGACTTTTCTTGTGTACTGTAGCAAAATAACCCTACTCAGCTCTGATCCATCCTCTGTAAGTGATTAGAGATAAGTGCACTTGTGAATATTCCGCTCTGATATGCTCATCAGTCACAAATAAACAGCAGAATCAACCTGCCCTTGGGGCTGTGGAGTCCAGATTTTAAACTATACGCACAATCATGTGGCACTTGATTCACCTGACTCTGCAATGACTCTAATTAGCCTTGTAAAGGGGCTGAAAATAAAAGAATTAACAGGCTATCCTGACAGATCAATGATGTGTTTCTTCTTTCCTTCCATCAAATGTTGAGAAACTTAACTGAGTTGGAAAAGTAGCTTCAGCTATTGCCTCTGGCACTGTGCTCCATTGTTCTTGGCTCTGGATTCCTGTTTCCATGGTCTTTTTCAAGGCTCCTCTCTGGGACCCCCACACCCCTATTCAGTGCATAGATCATTGTCTCTGTCCCTCAGGCTAGCTGTGTGTCCACCCATTATGTTCTTGCTCCTCCAAACTTTGCTTAAAAGGCCACAAATGATGCTAATGGACATGCTTTCAAGGCCACAGTGTGTCAGAGCTAGATTTTCATCATTTCTTAAAAATAGATAGTATAGGGTTTTCCATTATGTAGGAAAGAAAGAAAACCCAAAGTATTTCTCAGACAAGAAGTGTACTTTAAAGTTGGCATTAAAAGTAAAATCCATATGAAGCTATAGAGTTAGACTTGTGTAATTTTCTTTCTTCCTTCCTTCCTTTCTTTCTTTTCCTTTCTTTTTTTTTCTTATCCAAAGGTATTTTTGTATTAGATACCTGTTGTTCTGGTTGGTAATAATCAGAATACCTAGGTTTTCTAATTATAGAAAATACATTTATTTTCTGGTTTTAGAAACTATTCCTACAAATAGCTTGGAGCAGTCGTGCTCAAAGTATGGTCTCCACGACAAGTACAGAAACTGAGAGATGATACCAAGTTTTGTCAAGGATGTGTAGCAACTGAAGCTCTCATTTCCACATAGCTGATGAAAGTGCAAGCCAGTAAAGCCATTTTGGAAAACAATATTGGTATTTTTTTTGCAAAGTTAAAACAAAAAAGACTCATACATGTATCATAAAACACAGCTACCCCACTCAAGAAAAATAATATTATATGTCCATACAAAGACTTATATGTAAAAGCAACTTGCAACAACCCAAATTTCTATTGAGAAACTGATGTGACTCCATTTTTGAAAATAACTAACAACAGCTTCTACCTCAAGGCCTGTCCTAAGGACGGGAATGTGACTCTTGTCCTTGGAAAAACTCACAGATCCTTTCTAGGCAAATACCCACCCTGCTGAGTTGTTTGTCTACAAATAACAGGAGAGATCTGCCCTGGTGCCAGGTGTCCCTGACTCAGTTAGGATAGGTGAGGACCCATACCAACCTCCTAGCAATCTCCAATCAGCATGAGACAGGGAAAATACCTGGGATGCCAGATGACCCCCCAGTAGTTTATGGTGGTTGATAACATGTTGGGAAACCCCTTGTGCCTAAACCAATCAGTTCAAAGGAACCCCCCTCTTGTACTAACTAATCACCCCTACCCAACTTGTTCCCACCATCGAATGTGCTAATCAATGTTAAGAGTTGTCGTTTGATTTTTCTGCAGTATGGAATGATTTGCTGTGTGATGCTGAGATGCATAGAGTATCCCCCCAAAACCTATAAAATGTAACTGAAAAAAGGACCAGGACTCACTGCCTGGGACCACTGCTTCAGGAACGGTTGTGATTCCAGGCTTGAGTTTACCATAAAGACTCTTGTGTGATCGTATAGGATTCGGCTCATGGAGGTCTATTGGGGTCCCATGAATCTGGCATTACACTATAAACTTGTGAGTGAATACCAATTGTAGTGTATTCATCTTATAGAATATTACACAGCAAGAAAAAGGAATGAAATGATATATATGACTACATGGATGAGTATCATAGACATTATTTTAGGTGAAAGAAGTCAAACACAGAAGTCTACATATAAACTATTTGACTCCATTTATGTGAAATTCTATTAAAGGTAAAAACTATAGTTATAGGAAGCAGATCAGTGGTTATTGGAGCAGGAGAACAAGGTGAAGAGGATAGACTGCAAAGGGACAAGAGGAACTTTTTGGAAAATAGAACTATTCTACATCTTGATGTTGGCGGAGATTAAATGTCTGCATACAATAATCAAAGTTTATTCAATAGTACACTTAGACCAAATAAATTGTACATTTTACCTCAATAGAATCAAGAAAAAAGGAAAGAAGGGAGGGAAATAAGGAACTATGCACTGAAAACAGGAAATATTTCTGAAAGTAAATGAGATGATACAAGGGAAGAAATGCAATTTCAACAGGTCCTGAAAGGAGACAATTTTGAATCATGATCAATAAGCCTGAAGTGGAATGTTTTCATCTTATGTTCATCACAATGAGTTCTGAAACATCTTTGTAACACAAACACAGGGTATCAGGACCCACAGTACATTTCATTCTTGCCACATTATGTCAGACCTTGTGAGTCAGGGAGCCCTGTTAGACGTGGAAATATCTGAGCCTTCGCCACAATTTGCTCCACAGGCCTTCAGAGCAAGCCTTCAGGACAAGGTCCACTCTCACTGAAAACAAAATGTTATTCTTACTATATTTCTCATTTTGTTTTTCATTTTACCAGCACCTCAGAGATTAGCGTCAAAAACTTAATGCTTTCATCGATGGATCAAGGCTGTTTCTATGGCAACACCTACAATTCTCACAAACTGCAATTTCATGTCAATTTACTAACAATGGAAGACAAAACAAAAGCAAGCAGACAGAACAAAGAAAACTTAGTTCCCAGCAGAGTCAGGAGAAAAGGGACTCAATGCAAGGATTTTAATGTTGGTGGGCCATGAAGGTGTTTAGCACTTAACCATTTCATGCATATGATTTCATAGAGTCTTTGAGCTAAAACAGACCTTAAAAGTCATCAAGAACCCCTTTTGATAAGGCCACACAAACCCAGTCCCAGAATAGAAAAGAATTCAATGAAGATCATTGACTGGTAAGGGGCAGAGAGAGTCAAGACCAGAACCAGGATGTAGATTTTAAGCCTGGGGTTTGCCTTTCTCACCATATATTATCTCTTCCATCTGTTAGTTCCAACAGCTGAGGCTTAGCTAAATACTTTTTGTGGAAATCCATTGCACTGAATACCAAGAGTTTCAGCCTGATCTACCAACAAGGAAACTGAGCCCCTCAATCATGGTCAAGCAGGACCATTGCCTGTGACTGAGAAGTAAAATTACCAACTGCAGGAAGCATACCCCACTCTAGGGATTTAATTCAAAATAAAGTTTAATATAGAGTATTGGATGCATATGAAATTGGTGGAAGGATTGGAGGAGTGGGCTTAGGGCAGATCCCCAGGAACAATGCCCAGAACACAGCAGAATGGTCCCACTATTCTGGATTGTGGGCCACATTTGTTGGTGGATCAAACTATCACATCTGTTCCAACCAAGAAGGTAGAAATCAATAGGATGCCACTGGAAGTATTGATTCCAAGAAAATGCCAGTACAGATAAGATTCAGGATCAAATAGGAGCCTCTGGAGACCAAATATTGACCATACCTGACATCAGGAAACAGACCAAGAGGCAACAGGAAGATACTTCAATCTCATTTCCACCTTTCAGTTTACGGTGAAAGCATCTCATTAGCAGGACCTAATTTGCATCCAGAACCTTAGCTGCAGGGAAGTTTAGAAATGTAGTGTTTGTTCATATCTGTTTGTTTGTTTAGATTCTGAACCGGAGGGTCACCAAAATAAGGAGGAAATACATGCTGAGTTTCAGTTTAATATGTTCAGGTGATGGAATTTTCTTGAATATAATCCAGTTAGCTAGTTGTCATTAGTGTAAATTCACAATAGCTTGGAGCACTAGTGAAGCCAAACACTTTGAATGGTGGGAGTCAAGTCAAAAAAATACCCTGACCCACCTCCAGGAGGAGGAAATTTAAGATCAATCAACCACCCAGAGAGCATTTGGCAGAATGGATGAAAAACGTTAAAGCATAGAGTATATGACTCAGTAATTCTCTTTTTCTTACTTGGAGAAAAAATTGAACATATGCATATAAAAGTATGTATGGGAATGTTGATTTCAAATGATTTGCAGTGGTTAAAAAAAATTAGGAGGTTACCATACTATTCACCACTAAGATAAAGACTGAATAAACTATTCAGAACAATTCAAAAAAAATTAAGAAAGTTTTACAGATACATATTTCTGCTACTTGGAGTAGCAAAAAAAAAAAGTTACAAAAAAAATGGCCAGCATCAAGTCAAGAAGGGTCTTGAACCCTCAGACAGATCAAGGATATGATGAGGTCAGAATGATGGCAGATTCATGAAATTTCCAGGGGTAAGGGAATTCCTGTAATCCTCTACAGGTGTAATGGAGGGGCTTTTATAGTAAACACAGCATAGGGTCCCTGTAATTAAGGAAGGGGGGCAGAGTAGACCAGGGTACAATTCACACCCAGGAAATCTCAAGTGGAAAACGTCTGCCTAAGTGCTTTGTGCAGGAGACAGAGAAATCTGCTGAGTTAAGAAAAGCCCCCACCTCAGAATGTGGAAGGGAAAGGATGGACAGGGTTTTCTTAGCCTGGAGTAGCCAGATGGGAGAGAGAGCTTTGAAGTTCTGCCCAAGCAGACTTACCTGTAAGGATAAGAGTGATAGACTTGAGCGGTGGGAATACGAGGTTAAGGGAATAATTCTATAAAATGGGCTCATTCTGCTGGCTCCCACATGATTTTCATAGCTGGCTCTTCCTGGGTTTGCTCACTTTCCTCATATTTGGGGTTGAATTCTGTCTCCTCAAGAGATATGCTAAAATCCTAGACCCCAGTATATGGGAGTGTGCTTTCATTTGAGAAAATGGTCTTGGCTGGTGTACTTAAATTAAAATGAGGTTATACAGGACTAGGATGGGTCTGAAATCCAATGCCTGGTATCCATAAAAGAAAAGGAATTTGAAGGTACATAAGAAACACACAGAAGAGATAAGACTGTGGAAAGACCGAGGCAGAGATTGGAGTTATTCTGCCACCAAAGAATACCATGGTTTGTTGGCCGCCCAATAGAAGTTAGAAAGAGGTATGAAATATTCTTCCCCAGACATTTTGGAGGGAAGTGTGTGCCTACTAACCCTGTGATTTTAGACTTATAAAACTGTGAAACAATAAATTGCTCTTGTTTTAAGCTACTCAACTTGTAGCCACTCAACTGTGTAGTCCCCTTATATTTCCTCCCTCCTGCCTTGGCCTTGGGAAAAAAAGGTGAGCAGTCAGGAAGCAGCTGGGGATTAGTAAGGAGCAGGACAGATTGCTACACATCTTTCTTCCAAGGCAGACATCCACTAACTACAGCGTTAGTGGAAGAAAGAAGACTTATCTTTAAATAAAAACTAAAGTGTTCATCAGTATCTTGTGTTGAACATTCCAAAAACCTTATTTTTGGAAAATTTCAAGCATACAAAAAAGAAAAAAATATAAGAGTGAATTCCTTGCTTACCATCACTCATCTTCAACAGTTTAGTAATGATCAGTCTTTTTTTTTTTAATCTATGCTCTCATCCATATCTCCTTTCCTTAGACAATTTTGAAGCAAATCCAAGCGATTAAATAATTCAGAGAGAGTTCATCCAGTGCTATTTCAACCTGTGTCCTGAAAAATAAAAACTTTAAAAAAAATAAATCATAACCCAGTATCATTATCACACACCCATTATCACATATCTCTTAATAACATAAAATATCTGCTGAATGAGTAAGTTCACCTCTTGGCTGCATAATGTATTTCATATATTTTCTTTGTTCACCTGAGGAGGAAAAAGGATCTATTTATATACTGCAATTAGTTGCTGTTTTTTCAATTCTAATCTGCAGATCATTTTTCTCTTTCCCCTTTTCTCCTTTTACTGTTTTTTTTTTTTTTTGTAAAGAAATGGAGTCTTTGTCCTGTAGTGGTTCCCATTGTCTAGACATGACTCACAACATCTCCTTGGTGTTGTTTAACATGTTCTTCTGCCCAAGTCCCTGTATTTCCTATAATTTTGATGTTAGATTTAGAGCCCATTGAAATCATTTGAGAGCTCTGAAATCCCCAAAGCCCAGGTGAATCCCAGACCTACTGCATCAAAAATTAAAAGGGTAAAGCTGAAGAATCAGAATGTTTTTAAAACTTCTGCTGTTGTGTATTAAAAAAATAAAATCAATTAATTTTTTTTAAAAAAAGAAAATATAAATGAAGCCCAGGTATTCAACAGTCTTGGGTTGAAGTCTTCAAGCCTTTTTATCTTCTTTAACTCTTTGACTTATGTTTTGGGCAATAAAATCTCTTGTGAGAGTCAAAAGTAAAAAAAAAAAACTTTCTCAAAATGATCTCAGGGTGCAATAAAAAACTACCCATCTAGAGTTTTGATCCTAGTGAGATTCAGTTGTTTTTTTTCCCCTTGTGACATAGAACGTGTTTGTTGTGTACTCTGCACTGGATAGTTTAAATTTCCAAGCTGACCTTTTGTTTTATGACAAAGAAGTTAGAAATATCTATTACCTAAGATTGGTCAGAAAGCCCAGAGGGTGGCCCTGTTTTTCATCTAGTGTCAGGACCATTATACCCCTGTACAAGTTCTAAAGAATAATGGGAGGGAAAATGAAATCATGCCACAAATTGTCCTTGATCAATGAGCCAGCAACACATAAATGCAGAGAAAAATATCTAAAAGGGCACATGAAAAACCAATACCAGTGATTTACCTCTGGAAAGTAATGGATTTTGATGTGGCAGCAGTAAGGGGTGTGTATGTGTTCATGGAGAATTTTAGCTTTACCTCCAACATTTAAATTTTATATGGAGAATAAAACATGTATGAATTATGTAAGTAAATATGCTGAAAAGGAAGAAAAAATTTTCCGTAGTTTTATTGGTGCATATGTACATAATAGTGGGACTCATTGTTACATTTTCATACATACACACAATGTATCAATATAATTAGGCCAATATCATTTCCAGGATATCTCCTTTCTACCCCTCATCCCTCCCCCTAGTCCCCTTCCTCTACTAATCTTCTATTGATTTTCATGAGATCCTCTCCTCATCTTTCTTTTCTATTTACTTCTCTAGCTTCTACATATGAGCAAAAACATATGATCCTTGACTTTCTTGTTTGGCTTATTTCACTTAACATAATTATCTCAACTTCCATCCATTTTCCTGCAAATGACATGATTTTATTTTTCTTTATGGCTGGATAAAATTCTATTATGTATATATACTATGTCCCTTCTCCATTCATCTGTTAACAGATACTTAGGCTGGTTCCATAGTTTGGCTATTGCGAATTATACCCCTATTAACAGAGGTATGCTTATATCTCTATAGGATGCTTATTGTAATTATTTTTTGGGTTGTTTATTTTTTCACATTTATATTGGTTCATTATAGTTGTACATAGCGGTGGGATCTGTTGTTATATATTCATACATGCACACAATATAATTTGGCCAATATCATTCCCCAGTATTTCCACCATCTGTTCCCCAGATTTCAATTCTTCAGGATAAATACCAAGAAGTGGTATTTGGGGGTCATGTAGTGGCCTTAATCTTCATCTTTTAAGGACACTATATACTGATTTCCATAGTAAATATACTAATTTACACTATATACCAACAGTGTAAAGTGTTTCCTTTTCTCCACATCCTCTCCAGAATGTATTAATATTTCATGGCTACCATTCTGACTGAAGTGAGATAAAACCTCAGTGTGGTTTTGATTTGTGTTTCCAAAATTGCTAAAGATGTTGAATTTTTTTCATATACTTGTTGGACACTTGTATTTTTTCTTTTGAGAAGTCTCTGTTTAGTTCATTTGCCCATTTATTAGTTGGGGGTGAGGTTGGGGTGTTAAATTTCTTGAGTTTTTATAATATATTCTGGATGTTAATCCTCTGTCAGAAGAGTCACTAGCAAAGATTTTCTCCTATTCTATAGGTTTTCTCTTTGTATTCTCAATGGTTTCCTTTACTGTGCAGAAGCTTTTAATTTAATACCAACCCATTTGTTAACTCTTGTCATTATTTCCTGAGCTTTATGGGTCCTACTGAGAAAGTCGTCGCCTGTGCCTCTCTGTTGGAGTGTTGATCCTGTTTTTTTCAAGGAGTTGCATAGGTCTACTTCCTAGGTCTTTGAGTTAACTTTTTGCAGGGTAAGAAATAAGGATCTAGTCTCTTTTCTTCTACATATTGATAGCCAGTTTTCTGCTCTATTTGTTAAGAAAATAGATTCTTAACATTAAATTTTATTATTTTTTCCATTATAAACACATATACTTGTTATAGAAAATTTGAAAAAATATGGAAAAAAAGACATCTTTACATTATCCTTTCACAGATAGCCTTTGTTAACCTTTGATATATTTCATCTAGATTTATTTTTACATATTTTAAAAATTAATTTAATTATGAACAACAACACCTTCCTTGATTTTTAATCTTCTTCTTGCTGGTTTAGAAGCTACTAGTCTTCTGCTTGGAAAAATTCAATAAGGCCTAATAATAATTATTTTGTTAATATAACATTTATCTTAAATGTTTTGTTAGCTATAATACTCACGAAAACTTGATGAAATGTGTTGTTTTATGGATCTTATTTTATAGATGAGGAAACTGGAGCTTGGGAGAAGATATATAGCTTGCCCACAGATAGCCACATCCAATCACCTTTTCTAGCTAAAGGCTGGGATGATGCTAACCCAAGGAGCATATCTTCCCTGAAGTTACAAGACTTCCAGGATCAAAAGCCCTTCAGGTCTGGGTGTGCGATCCAGTGGTAGAGTGTCTGCCTGGCATGCATAAGGTCCTGGGTTATAATCCCAGAACCAACAACAACAACAAAACAAATAAATAAAAACAAGTGCTGTGAAGTCCTGAAACCCACAGTGAGCCAGGAGTGATGTATCTGAGAGCTCAGAAGCTAAAAGCCACCAGACAGCCAGAAGACGACAGCAGGGATGAATTGTGGAAAGAATGGAAGTTTCTAGCTAAACTCCAGTGACAGTGTTGTCATCCAGATGGGCCAGGTGTGAGTGGAGTAATTGGGAGCTGAAGCCCATCCATCACAATGTACTGCTTAGTACAGAGGACAAATAAGTGCAACCCCTATTCCTTGAGTCTTCTACCATGGAATTGTCATAGAATATCTATTGGTCTGTCCTTCTCCCCTCCCTGCCTACTCTCTGCAGAAAGAACCAGAAAAGCTGGATGTGAAGGTCAGCACCTTTCCCTGGGTGCTCTGGAGTACATAAAGCCAGAGGACATTTCCTCCTGCCTGCTATGATAAGCTATTGCTGGTGACTTCTGACCTACACATTTGGCACCTAGGAAGAGATTTATTGCATTTGGTTAAGCGTTTGTAAGACATGCTCCTAATTACATAATGTATCACTGTCTAATGTCTCTGGTTTTCCTTCACCTATGTTTGCATTACATTTACCACTGAAATGTAAAAACTGAAAAGGTATAGAAAGCCAAGTTTCTAAAAGTAGAAAAATATTAAAAAATATTTGAAGAAATATTCTACTTCTTCTTCTTCTTCTTCTTCTTCTTATTATTATTATTATTATTATTATTATTATTATTAGCAGCAGTCAGCCTACAAGCCTTTTTAAGATTTTTCCCTTGTGTTGTCAAAAAATCTATTTCATACAAGTGGCAGCAGAGAGTGCTCATCTTATAGGTTAATTTCTATCTGAACTTTCTGTGACGGAAAACACTTGTTAAAATGCCTGTGTATGTCAACAAGTTTATGGTTTCTTAAAATGTGTGTGTGTGTGTGTGTGTGTGTGTAAAACAAAAGAGAGAAGATGACAGACAGATAAACAGATAGATATTAGACTGATAGGTAAAATAGAAATTACTTTTGTGGCTCCTCCCCTGTCCAGTAATTCCAAAACCATGTGTGATTGTTTTAGTCATTCTTTTTGTCACTTTGAACAAAATATATGATAAGAATAATTAGAGGAGTAAAGATTTATTTTGGCTCAGGTTTCAGAGGTCTCAGTCCATAGACAGTTGACTTTATTGCTTGGGCCCAAGGTGACGCAGAAAGGATGCAGGAAAACAGCACAGGATATGATACTAAGAAACAGAGAGAGGATTCCACTCACCAGGGACAAAATATAAGCCCTAAAGCCGTGTCCCAGTGATCTACCTCCTCCAGGCACACCCTACCTGCCTACACATACCATCCAATTATTCCGAATCAATGGATTAATCATTGATTAAGTTACAACTCTAAAGATTTATTCATTTTACCTGTGCACATTCTGGCATTGTCTCACACATGAGCTTCTGAGGGCAACCTTCCCTTGAGAGCCGGGGGCTGTGACACATGCCTGTAATCCCAGTGGCTCAGGAGGCTGAGACAGGAGAATTGTGGGAGTTTGAAGCCAACCTCAGCAAAAGTGAGGCACTAAGACCCTGTCTCTAAATAAAATACAAAATATGGCTGGAGATGTGGCTCAGTGGTCGAGTGCCCCTAAGTTCAATCTCTAGTATAAATCAACAACAACAACAACAAAAATGAACAAAAAAATCTCAATTATGTTCCCCTTGAATAATTAACACTTTTTCTCCTTAAGCATGTTGCTTTTCTGTTTCACCATGGAAACTTTCCATCATGTGCTCAGGAAGCTGGGGCTCTGGAGTACTGCCCTCCCACTCTCCAGTGCATGCACTTTCTCCTGGGGTCTTCTCTGGAGGACCATAGCCATTTCTGAAGCTTGTCCAGGAAAGAAGAAAGTAGATCTAGTTCCTTCTGCTGTGACTTTGGTTATGCTATCTGCACAAACTGCTCTAATACACTTTCCCAGTGTCTTTTCCCTTCGTCTCCCCTCTTCTCCCGCATATCTCTTCCTCCAAACCTTTCTTCAGTATTCCATGCTGTCATTGTTCTCTACCTCAAGGTCATATGCATCACCATGTAAGCTACACACCTGTGGTAGCCAGCCTCCTAGATGGCCCAATGGTTTAGTCAGCTTTTTTGCCACTGTGACTAAAAGACCTGACAAGAGATAGAGGAAGAAAAATTTATTTTTGGCTCATAGTTTTAGAGGTCTCCATCCACAGACAGCCTGGTCCATTCCTTGGGGCTCAAAGTGAGGCAGAACATCATAGTGGATGAGTGGATGGAGGAAAGTGGCTCAGGATATGGCCAGGAAAGAGAAAGAGAAAGAGAAAGAGAAAGAGAAAGAGAAAGAGAAAGAGAGAGAGAGAGAGAGAGAGAGAGAGAGAGAGAGAGAGAGAGAGAGGCTCCACTTGTCAGATAAAAAAATATATACCCCAAAGTCACACCCCCAATGACTCACCTCCTCCTGCTACACCCTACTCACCTTCAGTTACCACTCAGTCATTCCCATCAGCGGATTAATTCATGTAATGGGTTAAAGCTCTCATAATCCAATTGTTTCTCATCTAAACCTTCTTGTGTTACCTTACATGAGCTTTGCAGAGCCACCTCATACCCAAATCATAACACCCTATGATCCCTACGTCCTTGTATATATACCTTAAATACTGCCTTTATGTGTAGCAGAGCTGGCCTGTATTACCATTAGGATATTATGGTAATGAAGTTCTGTGAATTCCAAAGTTAAGGTCACAAAATACATGTGCTTTCCACCTTGCTCTCTCTTGGATCCCTGAGCTTGCAGCCATGTTGTGAGGAAGCACAAGTGGTTTTGTGGAGGGTCCATTTGACTAGGACCTAAGTCCTACCAACAGCTAGCAGTGCCTTCCCATGCGAGTACCAACCTTGTGAACAAGCCACCCTTAAAGTAAATTCCCCAGCACCAATAAAGTCTGCAGATGCCTGCAACCCTGCCAACCTCTTGTCTACAGCCTCCTAAGAAACCCTGAGCCAAAAGCACCCAGCAAAGTAGCTTCTGAATTCCTAATCCACAGAAAGTGTGAGATAATAAATGTTTGTTGTTTTAAGATAGTAAGTAGGTTTGGGGCAATTTTCCATGTAACAATAAAAACTAAGACTCTTTTACATCATGCCTGACAACACAGTTAGCACTGCATGTCTTTGTGGCTTCACATCCTTGTGGTTAAAGCCCTCCAATGGCTCATCACTAATTTTAGGATAAAACCCAAACCCTTTCACACAGCTTAGGTCTTTCCAGATCTGGCTCCTGTGTGCATCCCAGCCTCATCCTGCCCACACTGCCTTTCCTCCCCCATCTCTCTGACTACTCAGAAACACACTGCATCTCCCTGCATGTGGATGGATAAAACTGCCAGATAAAACATAGCTTGCCCAGTGAATTTTGAATTTCAGATAAACAACCAATAATTCGTATGGTTATACAATACACGGGGCACTCCTATGCTAAAAACAGTGTGCATTCTATAACCTTATCCTGTTGTTTGTCTGAAATTCATATTTCACAGGGCATCCTGTACTTTTAGGTGCTAAATCTGGCAACCCTGCAGATGTGAACTGATTTCTCTCAGCTCCTACTCATCCACCAGCTAGGTTGCTGCAGCTCCCCTGATTACCTTCCTGTCCTGCAAGATTCTAGAAAGAAAGAAATTGGCATCTCTAGAAAGCCCACACTGGCTCCCCCTTCACACATATCCCCAGGACATATCTGATGTGCCTGACACAAGATCCCACCCCAACCTGTCACAGCTCCTCACTTCACACACTGCCATTACAGCAGGCCCTCTCATCCAGGAGGGGTCCATTCCGAGACCCCCCAGGAATGCCTGAAACCACAGGTAGAACTGATTCCTGTGTAGAATTGTCTTTTGTATGCGTATGCATGCATACCTATAATAAAGTTTAATTTATAAATTTGGCACAGTAAGAAATTAACAACCACAATTAATACCGAAAAAAAAAACAAGTTTAACAATATAGCATAATAAAAGTATGTGAATGTGGTCCCTCCCCGCTTTCTTGGGTCAAGACTGATACTAATATGGTTTTATTGCTGCTGTCCCTGGGTAATGAAACTTTAGAAAGTAAAACTGCAGATCAGGCAGAATAACTATTCATTTGCTTGTCTTCAGTCCTAGAGTTTGAGCTCCTAACTTACTTACCATACAGCCTCTGTACCAAAAGCATGACATGATCATGGTTTATAAATACTAGGTATTTACTGTAAGCTAGTTACCATTCTAAGATGTTTCACATATATTAACTTGTGAATCTTCATATCAAGACAAATGAAGTACTAGTAATAACCCAGTTTTACTGTGAGGAAACTGAGGCCAGAAGAGGCTATGTTCCTTCCCCAGTGGCATTCAACAATGGCGTTGAGGTTGGGGTTCAAACCCAGTTGTCCAACTCCAGAGCCCAACTTCTCAGGGTAAGCTAGAGACACTGCCTCTGTATGGTGGCTGACAAGTGTTTGGTGAATGAATGTGAGAACTAATTATCCAAATGAGCTAGCTAATTGCCTTCAAATACAGACCCCTGTGCATCTTCCCCTCCCAGCTCTCTCCATTGACTATTGCCTAGCACAAAGATGGTACCTACCTCAGGGCAAAGGCCAAAGAACTCTTTTGGTCTCTTTTTCCATCTTCAATTTCTGCCCGAAGATCCAGGATACCACTGTGTACTGCACTTCCCTAAGGAAAAAGGGATCTGACTTAAGAATATAAACTAAGAGAGCACTGTGGTTACTAGCATGAATTTTAGGGAAAAATTTGCTCAGCTCAGATCTCAGCTCTACTCTTTTTTTAAATTTTTTTTTTCAGTTGTCAATGGACCTTTACTTTAGGTAAATATGTGGTGCTAAGAATTGAACCCAGTGCCTTACACATGCTAGGCAAGCACTCTACTACTAAGCCACAGACCCAGCCTCTCAGCTCTACTCTTTACCAGTTGTGTGACTTTGAATGAGGCATCAGGACTTAGATTCTTCATCTGAGAAGAGTAGATGATAGTTTTTAATTCATAGAGTATTGTTGAGGATTAAATGAAATAAAAGAAAGAAAACACCTTCACAGGGCCTGCAACAGTATGTACTTAATAAATGTCTGCTGTGAGCATTGTAATTATTATTCCACTCAGCCCCAGAGCAGATATCTGCAGACCCAGCACCTCCATGAACTTTCCTGACTTCCCTGGCCTCCTTCCTCTGTGCAGTTTCAGACAGCAGTTAGAGAGCTGGGCCCTTAGGGAAGCAAAGCCCTCTCACTCTTGGGGACATTTTTATTGCATTTTAATTATACATAATAGTGGGATTCATTGTAACATATTCATAAGTGCATCTAAACAGTGTGGTCAATTTCATTCCCCAGTATCTCCCTATACCTTCCTCTCCTTCTTCCCCCGGTTCCTCTTTCTCTACTGTACTTATCCCCTTCTATTCTCATGAGATACCCTCTATTATTTCCCCCCATTTTTTTCTCTGTAGCTCCCACATATGAGAGAAAACACATGACCCGTGAATTTCTTAGTCTGACTTATTTCACTTAGTATGATATTCTCCAGTTCCTTCCATTTTACTGCAAATAACATAATTTTATTTTTCTTTATAGCTAAATAAAACTTCATTGTGTATATATACCACATTTTCTTTATCCATTTATCTGATGACAGAGACTTAGGCTGATTCCATAGTTTGGCTATTGGGAATTGCACTGGTATAAATATGGGTATGTATGAATCACTATAGTATCTTAACTTTAATTATTTTGAATAAACACCAAGGAATGGTATACTTCTCACCTAACTTAATAATAGTATGCCCATGATGGCTGATGGCTAACATATTTTAGCATGCTGGGTACTGTGCTGAGTACTTTACATGTGTAACCTCACTTAATCCCCACCACAATACTGTGAGGTTTGGTACCATTATTATCCCTATTGTATGGATAAGAAAACTAAGCAATTACTAAAAGTCATGCAGCTAGTTAGAGAATAACCCAATTTTTAATTCTATGGTATGGTATGGATGTAGAATCTTTAATGATCCCCTTCTCTCCAGCCCCCAGGTTTCTGTGACAAACCTACCTAGCAGTTCTTCCAGTTGATCCTGATGACATAATACATTTGCAGAGTTGAGATCCCTGTCTCAAACTCTAGCTGCGTAGGTGATCACCTGGGAAGCTGATTTACTGACTTACTCCACATAAAATGGATTAAAATTTCTGGAGAGTAGAACAAAAGCATTGGCTATTTTATAAGGTTTCTCTGGATGATCCCAACAGGCAGCCAAAGTTGAGAGACACTCTTCTTTAAGCCATTTCCAATGGATGTTGGTGCAGAAGAATCTGGTGTAACAGAATTAACCACCATAGTCAGAGGGTGCTGTATGGCCAAAGAAAGAGGCAACAGATCCAGAAATATTCAGAGAACCATTTTGCAGGGACTTACAGACAGACACATAGTCAAGAGTGGCATCAAGATCACAACTTGGGTCAAAGGCATGGGGCTTAGATAATGAGCAGGACAAAGGTGGCTTTCATCCAGACCAGAATGGACCTGGTTGTACTGTGCTAACATAAACATGTAGATCACATAGATCCAACCACAATGCTCCACCTACCCTCTATGGTTTTATTCATAGTGTGCCCTAGCACACTTTATGAGGAAAACAGACCAGGGTTACTCAGTGGGAAATCATGGCAGTGACAACTCAATATGGCTGTAGTCACATCAAGCCAACTGTCTACAGATGTGTGAAAATTTAAACAAATTCCTGAGACCCTCATATCAGAACTCTGTTCAGAATGGTTTCTGCCCCTCCCCTTCTAAGAGCAGTCTCTGAACAAACAGTGGAGGTGTGGCTATCTCACAGCTCTCAGAACTTTCCTTTATTCATCTTATAATACATACATTATAGAATTGACTCACACTAATATAGAGGTAAGTACTTCCCTCAGACCCTTAAAGAAAAAAACATCCTCAGGTGCCTACTGCACTCACAGGAACCTGCAAGCCAGCATCTCCTTCTCTTTTGCACCTTGACAACACCTTGACTCATTATAGCCTCAACCCTGGGAGGTCATACCAATGTATTATAATAATCTCTATTTACATAGGATATCTTTCATCTGTTAGAGTTCTTTGGATGCAAGCAATAGCAATCAACTCTTACTTAAGTTGAGAAATAAATTATTGAAAACACAAGGTGGGTCACAGACTCCAAAGAACAGCAGTGACCATGGAAATGAAAGGAATTGGGGTGCCAATAAGGAGGAAGGAGGCAGAATCTCTTCAAGAAACCACCTTAGAGATGCTGGTTTTCATCTGACCCTATTCCCAAGATTAATACCATAAGACCATATTTGGCTCATATGACTGCCCCCTTGGCACCATGATTGACAATTCCAACACTACCTTGAACAGAATCACTTCCCAAAGCAAAATTGAGATGCTGTAAAAGAAGGACTTGGGGCTGGTACTTGACTGGAAAGCTATTAGATATTCGCTCTAGCACTGTGCCAATTACAAGATTTAAATAGGAAAGTAATATCCTATGAGATGAGAGATGCAGGGAATGTTCATTTCAGGTAAAGCTGTGTCCTAATTGCTAATTCCTTCATGTTAGTGATAAATACTTTATAAAAAATTTAAAAGCCCTGCACATACATAGCTTTCATAATGTGGGTTTGCAAATCAGAGAGATCATATCTATTTGAATTGCCTACCACTATATGTGCAGAAGCAGAGCAAGGAAGAAATTTGTGGAGTCTGAGTATCATGGTTTTGATCTGGAACATATTCTAAAGGCTCAAGTGTTGAATGCTTGATCCCCAGTGCAGCAAGGTTAAGAGGTGGGCTTCTTGGGAAGTGATCAGACCATGAGGCTCTGACCTCATGGATGGATTTGCCCATTGATGGGTTCATAGCTTGATGACATTATTGGGAGATGGAAACTTTAGAAGTGGAGCCTTTTGGAGGTCACTAGGGGCATATTCTGGAAGGGTATATCATGTCCCCAACATCCCTCTCTCTCTCTCTCCTCCCTGCTTCCAGGCTGCCAAGGGATAAAACAATTTTGTTCTTTCACAACCTTCTGCCATGATGTTCTGTCTTACCATGGCCCAGAAACAATGGAGCCAGCCAACTTTGGACTGAAACCTCAGAAATCATGAGTCAAATTAATCTTCATCCTTTAAATTGATTTTCTCAGGTATTTTATTATAGCAATAAAAAGCTAACAAAGCCTCTAAGTTTAGCTCCTACTTATGTCACCTCATCTGCATCTTGTCAAGTATTTCAGGTAAGACCATCTATTAGCAGTCAGCCATACATTGAAAGGCCATATCAGTTAGTAGTTAAGAGTGCATTGGGGCCATACCACCTAGGTTCGGCACCTATTTCTGCTATTTATTACTTATGTGTCTTGGGGAAGATGTTTAATCTCTCTATATCTCAGTGTGGCATAAATGCAAAATAAAGATGATAATAAATTAATACCTGTAAATGGTAAAATAGTTAATATCAATGAAGTACTTCATTCGATATCTGACCCCTAGTAAGTATTTGTATTTGTCTGCTTTTTGTTGCTAGAACAAAATAACTGAGTATTTTATGTAGAACAGAGGTTTATGTAGCTCACAGTTGGGAGGCAGAAAGTCCAAACAGTATGGCACTGGCTCTGGCAAGGTCCCCTTAAACTACATTAAAACAAGCCATGTACAAGATGGAGAGATCACATGACAAGACAGGAAGCCAGAAAGCTTCAAGAGTCAGGCTTGCTCTTTTGTAACAATCCACTCTCACAGCAACTAACTCACTTTGAAAGAGCAATATTAATCCTCCTGTGGTCAGTGCTCCCAGCAACCTCATCATCTTCCACTAGGTCCCACCTTTTAAAAGTTTCACCCTCTATTAATACCACCACCTTGGTGACCAAACATCCAACACCTGATCCTTTGAGGGACACACTCAAACCATACTGAACCCATGGTACTCCTAAGTGTTTGCTGCTATTAGTATATCACAGTTTCAATTCATGAAGAGAATTTCCAGGAGATTATAACTAGTAGCCTATCCTCATTTATAAAGCTGGAGGTTTACAGCAAGCTCTTTCCTGGGGTCACATTCCAAATTTCTCTGGGATTGGAGTACAGATTTGCATGATTATTCATGGCTCTTTCCTTCATCTTTCCCTCACTTCTTTTGGCCCATCCCATTGCCTTTCTGCTATGATTAACTAGCCTAGCATGACAATTCCCAAAGCTGATCCCAATGATGGTTCACAACAAATACAACCTATTTATCTATGAAGTAAAAGGTCACATAAGAGCCTGGTCACATAATCAACCCTTTCTGCTTTATCAGTTTCATGATGTAGAGGTACAAGCACCCTGAAGTAACATAGTCATTACCATTCTTCCTCCCATCACTCTCGTCCCACATTCTTCTCAACTTCTTCAACCACCTTGGGTTGCATAATTAGTAATAAAAGATTCATGACACCCTGTTAAGTTTGAATTTCTGGAAAGCAATGGTTACTTTTGTATTTGTTGTTGAACTGTAATTCAAATTTATCCAGGGGTTTTGTATTTTATCTGGTATGATTATACTAACCCACCATGACCACAAGTGCCACTAAACTTCCTGAATGGTAGGATTACAACAGCTCTACACAACCCTATTTGGGATTCAGGACACCAAGAGGCTGGCATCTATTGAAGCCATATCTGCCAAGCCAAACAAAGCACATTTCCTGGTTACATAATTCCACAGGATGCTAGAGACCTATGCTCAAATAAACTTGGGAAACTCTGCATTCTCTTTAACTCCATTCACTTCCATTTAAGGGAACAGATTATTCTGACCAGTATTTTGGTTCTATCTTGTTTTGTTATCCTTATAATAATGGTAATATTATTTTACATACTATATTAGATTGTATAACATACAATATTATCTATGTAATAAATATATATTTAACATTACAGATTTACACAGTAAATAATTTGGATTTACCACCTTTTAAACTAATTTCTTTGCTCATCATTCTCTCTTGAATTTCAGACTTTCTTTCTAGAATCCACTTTTCTCTTTGAAAAAAATGTATCACTTTATTTTTTTAAAGAGAGAGTGAGGGGGGAGAGAGAGAGAGAGAGAGAGAGAGAGAGAGAGAGAGAGAGAGAGAGAGAGAGAGAGAGAATTTTTTAATATTTATTTTTTAGTTCTCGGCAGACACAACATCTTCTGTTGGTATGTAGTGCTGAGGATCGAACCCAGGCCGCGGGCATGCCAGGCGAGCGCCCTACCGCTTGAGCCACATCCCCAGCCCAAAAATGTATCACTTTAGTGAAAAAGAAATAAAGTTCCTTTTAGTGAAAATTTGTTGGGGGCAAAAACTTAGTTTTGAATGTCTTTAAATGTCTGTATTTCACCTTCTTTATTGAAAGATAATTTGACCATAGAATTCTATGTTGACGATTATTTTTCTCCCAGCATCTCTCTCAGCATTCCATTGTTTTCTGGCTTTGGTGCTGTGGTTGAAAAGTCTGCTGTAATGCTACCTAATTTGCCATTTCTTTGTACATAAACCTGTATTCTATTTTTTCTTTGTTTTCATAGTCCCATTATAATAGATTTAGGAATGGATTTATTTAGTTAAGTATGCTTAGGATTCATTTTGATTCTGAACCTATAAATTAATATCTTCCCTAAACTCCAGATTGTTTTCTGCCATTGCTTATTCACATAATATCTTCTCTTTCTATCTCTTCTCTCCCTCTGGAACTCCTATTTGACATAGTAATCTGTGCACATTCTATCTTTTCTTTTAAAATTCTCCATATTTCTGGCTCTGTGCTGTGATCTGGATAGTTTCTTCAGATCTATCTTCTGGTTTACCAATTATGTTGCTAGCAATGTCTTACCTACTGTTCAATCTGAATGTTGGATTTTGTTTTCAATAATGATGTTTATTATTTCTCAAAATTTAATTTCATATGTGCCTGGTCTTTTTTAAAGCATGTTTTTTTAACATATATTAATCATGCAAATTAAGGGGTTTCACTGTGACATTTCAAAATGCATATGTTGTGCTTTGATCATGTCCACCTTACTTTCTCTTCTATCCTACTCTTCCCTCTTTAATCCTTTCTTTCAAAGCATCTTATTCCTTGTTCATGCTTTTTACTCTCTTTTTTAAGTATTTTAATTTACATTTTATATACAGTAGTTCTAATATCTAAAATCATTGAATATAAAATTTTGATGGTAATCATTTCTGCAAACTCATGACAGTTGTTTTCCTTAAGGGTTTTGTAATTGTGGTTATTGAACTCTTGTTCAACGGACTTTGTATGTGTGAATATTTTAAAATTTTCATGGTGAATTAGTCTGTCCAGAGGAATTTTTGTTTGGTTGTCCTAGGCACTCTAGAGCCTAGGACATATTATTATTGAAAGCATATTATTAGTTTTTTGCCTTGTGATTCTCAAATGATAAATGTTGTTCATGATTATGAATTACATTGGGAAACTTTTTTCTGTATCTATAATATCAATCAAGACAGAAACATTTCCTTATCTTTCCCCTTTTCTGTGAAATAATTTTTCCTCAGTTTCTCTTTCACCTGACAAAATAGCTATATGAGGATTCAAACCTAGTTCAGAGGTCTCAGTCCCAACCCCTATTCTTCAGGCAGCTACAAAAACTCAGAGTGCTGGATTTTCATGATTGAAAATTCTCTCAGTTCAGATGCAGCTGTATCCTGAAAATAGACCTAATTTTGCTAAACTATGCATATAAAATCATATATTTTATTCAGAATTTTTTTAGTGTTTTGTAAAGAGAAGTTATTTTAGGATGCCCAGTTTAATGTTACTGGAAAATAGGGCCCAAAACTGCATTCTGTACCTCACACTTAGAGGTTCATTGATGGCAGCACATTGATTCTGAAGTCAATAAACCAATGAAGGCTTACATCAGTATCTCTTGAATGTTTTGTTGACCTTGAAACCTTTTGTTCAAATAATACCTACACTTAAGAGCCAGTAGTTCCCGGGACATTCTTTAGGAAACACTGACCTAATGATTTAAATAGAGATAGTAAGTGAGAGAGACTGCCTGCTAATAAACAGAGGTCCTTCTTGATAAACTTGAGGAATTGCCAAGAAGAACCCTGCAAAATAATTGTGGTTTTGTTCATAAGGGTTGTGGGGATTTTTGTGATGTTTTGGTTTTGAGGAGTTTCATTTTTTGTTTTGTTTTGTTTTGGTTTGGTTCTAGAAGCATTATGCACATTTGCACCCCTTTGGCCAGTGCACAGAGCTAATGTTATCTTTCTTTACACAGAAAGGAAAGGAAGTACTTTCCATCTAGTTCTTGTTTTCATACCCCAAAGTTTCCATGGTTTGATTCTGGGTGCTGAATCTTTCCAAACCCCAGTGTCATGCAGTAAATTTGGTGGAACAGTTGTATAAAATCTGTTCTGCCATTTTTGAATAAGGAAACTTATTATATTTATTTTTAGACCATAAAACGTCTATTTTTCTGACAGCTCAGGAGCAACTGATATTGAAATAGAACTTCACATAGAGCTACTTCTGATTGAAGGACAGAAATTAAGCTATCTCTCCAAAAGTTGAAAAAGTTCAAATGAGCTGCCTAAACAGAACATAATCCTACACAATGTTCAATTGAGTCATGCTAGATTAATATGGACATGTCATAAAATTCTTGTAATGTACAGCACAGATATTCCAAGTGCTTCTGGAGCAAGATTTTTCTAAATTATAGACGTATATACTTAGGGAAATTCATTTTATGGATATTTTCAGGCACTAGGAGAAGAGCACATTGCTTTGGAACCTAATGCAATGTGATGTCAAAATTGAAATTTATATAGAAAACAAATAGAAAAGACAAGATTTTATTAGAAAGTGTTTTCATTTTTTGGAAAGTTCCAGTAAAAGATATCAGACAACTAGGAAATGAACTGAAGTTCTCTTCAGACTTACATTCTGCCTTTAAATTTTCATCACCACATTTATACTGCATATTTACTAAACAAGCTTCTAGAGAAACATAAACCCTCCAAAGAAAGGCCAATAAATAGCCAATTAATCAGTCAATGCATATTAAACATTTTTGCCATTCAAGCAATTCACAGAAGCAATGGAAAGTTTCCAGTGTAATCTGGGAAGTAGGATATGTATTTGTGAAAAGTTAAAAAAAGAGACATCTCCGTTTTCACAGGTGTTGATATGACACCCCTGATGCAGCCCCTCTGAACTTCCAGTTGAAATGCCTAAGAAGATGCAGACAAGAGTGAAAACTCAGGACACAAAGAAAACCAAAAACTCCAGAATACGATTCTCCAATCACTGAAAATAATAGTGAAGCTACAGTTTTTTAAGTGTTTATTTATCTTCTTTCATTTTTCTGCATGAAACCACAAAAAATAGCCCTCTTAAAGATGTCTCTCCTTGGCTAGAAGAACCCAGAGCACAGAATCAGGAGAACACCTTGAAATCCAGGCTTCCCTGTCTACTGGGTACATATCACTTTGGGGATTCATGAGAGTACCATTACTACCCCCATGCTCACCCTACCAATGTCTTTTAAATGCATCTGACATTGCAATTCCAAGAACACAGACAGTAGAAAAAGTAGGAAAGACCCACATTGGCACATGCTGTCCTGGGAAGTGTGATGTCCAATAGTTGTGGGACTTCTGACTGTAACTTGAGGCAGAAAAATTATGTATTTTATGTGCTCCACTGGAGACTCAGACAGTCTCTCCTTAAGACAGAAAAAAAAAATAGATGTAAACGATACAGATCAGCTAAATTCTAGGATTTAAGCAGAGAGTATTTGAAAATGGGTAGATGCGTGGGGAAGGGTCTAAAAAATATACTGTAAAATAAAGACAAGCCTACTGTGGCCAGGTGAACAAAGGCAAATACAGTGATTCTTCTGTGTTCAAAAGTTTAACACCAGGTTCAACCAAACTTAGATGGAAAATACTTGGGAAAAAATTGCATCTGCATTAAACATGTACTGACTTTTCTTCTTGTCATCTTTCCCCAAACAATACATTGTAATAAGTATTTACATAGCATTTATACAGCATTAGGTACTGTAAGTAATCTAAAGATGATTTAAAGCATACAGGGGGATGAATATAGTTTATATACAAATACTGTGTCTTTATGGAAGACACAGTATTTGTATATAAAGACTTGAACATTTATAAATTTGGTATCCCTGGGTGTCCTAGAATCAATCCTCCCCAAATACCGAGGAATGAATGAACCAAATAGCATGTGATATGAATCATGGGACTAGCTTTTATGAGACAAATTTACATCACCAACAAAAAGAAGTATCAGTTGCTGCCTCCAACTTCCCATTCTCTTATCATCCCATGATAAGAGAGAAGCAATGTTGCTGGATATATAACACATTTATGGTCTAGAGGAGGGACTCTGCCTCTCTGCACCTCTATCTTTCTATAATGCAAATAGGAGAAAAAAATTGTAGGTGAGGAATAAGCTACTTCGGAGAGTGCCAAGCATTTTGGATGCACAAGTAATCTTGCATTCAATTGTTAGAAAATTCAAGCACTCGAAGTACCTGGAAACCTTCTGAGAAACTAGATTTGGGCTGCTGGAAGAAACTTCAAAGTGAGACCACATTATCCCATTCCTAGGTTTCCCACTACTAGTCAGCTAAGCTTTGGGGGTTGTATAACAAATAGCACTGTTTGTTTCTCTTTAAGAATCTATCCTGCTCTGGACATGGTGCACACACCTGTAATCCCAGCAACTTAAGAGGCTGAGGCAGGAGATCACAAGTTCTAAACCAGTCTCAGCAATTTAGCAAGACCTAAGCAAATTAGTGAGACCCTGACTCAAAATAAAAAATTATGAAAAGGGCTGGGAATGTGACTCAGTGGCTAAGCACCCCTGGATTCAATCCCTGGTACAACAAAAAAAAAGAAAAATCTACTCTGTGACCCTGGACACAATAAAACATAAACCTGTCCAGTGGGGAAAGAAAAATGAAATTTTCAATGAGGTTTTCAGCATTTTTAATACCAACAAAGGAGACATTCATGGAAAAAATTTTTTCATTGCATACACTAATTCCACATGGTGGTTGTGAGCCATGTTGGGTTCAAGCTTATATTCAGCAGATTACTGTGGGCATGAAAACCACTTGGGTCCGGTATATTTTTCATCTGAATATTCTATTTAGGATATGATCTCTTCTTATGGACATATGCATAGATCAAGCTCATGGCTGAGTTATATTTGTTATCATAGGGACATCTCATATGTGGGTGCCCTTAATGATTCATTCTTGAGTGATGTAGTTGTCTGATTATACAGCAAGTCCTCCAAGAATAACTCATGAGCCTATGTAGAGGCATATTTCAGTCAACATAAGGACAGAATACTCTATAGCTAGTAGCATCTCTTAAAATTCCTCCCATTTTCCAGAGCAATCAGTGTAGTCTTCCACATGACTTCTCCCCATGGAGAGAGGCTCTCCTATTAACACTGCTTTCTTGTCAGGACATAAATCTTGCATTTGAGACTCCCACTCCAGCAGCAGCTCCAGGTGGGAACATCAAAATGTCTGTTGGATGAACAGCCCCCAGCTGGTGAATTTGACTGAAGACTTGACACCAGATTTTTTATCTTCAGTTGGATGAACCATTTCCATTTCATAATGGAATTTTCTTGGCATTTTCTCACTTCATGTGTCTTAGGTTCAAAAAGAATGCACAGGTTGTAGGTTCAGAGGTGTCACATTTTTTTCTTTAATGAGACAATCTGTTTCTGTTAAATGTAGTTCAGAAACAGGATTTAACTATTCTGCAATGGAGGGAAGTCTCAAAGTAGGAAGAGTTAAAGACCAGAAAATTCTAATAGAAAGTAGAATCTCATTGCCAAAAGCAATAATCGATGAGATAAGTGCTACAGTTTGGACTTGTTGTTCAAAAAAAGCAGGGTCAGGGGAGGAAAGAGGATGGGGAATCACTGGGGAATGAAATCTACCAAACTATGCTATGTCCGTGTACAAATATACCACAATGGAGATATATATAAGAATGAATGTGTGCACATATATTAAATTATAACACAGTGACTAACAAAACAATAACAATGATAGAGACGAGATCAGTAGAGTATAGCAAATGGGTCTGGGGAGGGCAGAGAGAAGAAAAATGGAAACAAGATTGATCAAATCATGTTATGTACATGTCAAAAATGACATAATGAATCCTACCCCACTGTTATGTATAATTACAATGCACCAATTTAAAAAAAATTAAATTGCACATTAAAAGCAATTCCCCATGCAACAGTGCTAGGAGGTGGGGCTTAATGAGAGTGATTATGCAGTGAAAGCTATGCCCTCTCAATAGATGGATGCCATTTTCAGAGGAACAGGTTCACTATAAAATGGAGGATGCGGGTTCCCTCTACCCTCTGCTTCCCCCTACCAGCCCTGCTCTCTCAGCTCCCACTATGACTCTGTAGCAAGAAGGCCCTTGTCAGATGCCAGCTCCTCCATCTTAGAATTCTCAGCCTCTGCAAGAGTAAGCTAATAAATTTCCTTTCTTTATAAATTATTCAGTCTCAGGTATTCTGTTATAGAAGCACAAAATGCCATTCTTTAAGGGTGGATGTAATTTCCAAGGTCTGGACTGGCTCAGAAGCAGAGATTGCATTAGTGCTCCTTTGATTGCCTCTGGGGCTTCTCATTGCAGGAAGACATTCCTGCCTGTGTGGTGAAGGATCACAGATGATTTAGTAAAATGCCTATGTGTGATGTGTTGTAAGCAACCCAAGTATTAGGTTCTAACTTTACAGCTATAGCTGTAAAGTCAACAGTGTCTCTCTGGCAGTTATGGAATATCTCTTTGGGCTGCTGCCTAAGTCCCCCTCAAGAAAGACAATTGGAAACTGAAACTGTGTACCATCTTTTGAGTCAGAGGCCAGCCATCTCCAGATAGCACTGTTTGACCAGCAGAAACGACAGTGAAAACAGCTTTTGTAGGAGGAGCCATGATTAAGACGTCATGAATTTAATAGAATATGTGAAACTCTCTTATTAAAAGAGCTGCTTACATTATTAGGAATTGAAAACTAGGGTGTGCACATGTCTCTATAACAAAATAGGAAAAATATACTGTACACCTTGTTAAATAAAAGCAGTGTGCCTTCATTTAATTCCCAAAGACACAGGAAGAGGCAAAAACAGTATGAAGTGCTACATACAAGATGTAGATAGTAGCTTAAACAGCTCTCTTATAGGACCAGCTCATTATTTAGTTCTTGCTATCACAGCCAGCCATCAAGCCCCATCCCCACCTCCAACTTTTTTGATGAACCAAACCGGACCATTGAACTAGTAGAGAGTGGGCTTTTAAACTTAGCCTAGATCTATCTACACATGTAGGATGAGAATAATTCCTTTATCCCTGCCAGCTATGTAACTCTGCTTCAAATGCATACTCCTTTTTAGCATAATATACAGTTTACTCCTAGGAGTAAAAACAATTGTGGTAGCCATAGAAAGGCGGTTATATGGATGCTCATTTAGCATCTGTGCCCATTCCAGTTATACAGTCTGACAAAGAAATTGCAAATATAGTTCAATCAAATAAGCAGGCATACTCAACCATAAAAAACAATCACTTTATGACTTTTGCCAATAAATAGATGGATTTGGAGACTATCTTGCTCAGTTTGATAAGCCAATTCAAAAAAAAAAAACCCAGGGGTCAAATATCTCTGATATGTAGATGTTAATACACAATAAAAGATTGGTGGGAATAAGAGAAGTTCAGTGGATTAGACAATGGAAAAAGAAGGGAGAGGTGGGAATAGGAAACACAGTAGAATGAATCAGACATGACTTTCCTATGTTCATCTGTGAATACATCACCAGTCAAACTCCACATCATGTTCAACCACAAGAATGAAATCCTAATTAGAATAAGTTATACCCCATGTATGTATAATATGTCAAAATACACCCTACTGTCATGAATATCCAAAAGGAACAAATAATAAAAATAAATAAATATTTTCTAAAAATAAAATACATTGAAATTCAAAAATATAGGCAGGTGCTCAAAGAAATTGTGATGCAGAACCCTCAACTAGAAGAAATCTTAGTCTTGACTCCTGACAGAAGGGTTCATTTATCACGTCTTGAGCCCTGAAATCTTTCTAAGGCAATTGTGAAACAGGGTCTAGAACTAGACCTCTTTAGATTTGAATGAGATTAAATTTGTACAGTGGGATTTGTGGAAGATTGAACCCAGCCTCAGAAGACAGTAACAAAGGTTGCAGCTGAATATCTCAATAATGATTAATTCTTTTTTAATATTTAGTTTTTAATTATAGGTGGATACAATATCTTTACTCTTATGTGGTGCTGAGGATTGAACCCAGTGCCTCACACATGCTAGGCAAGCGCTCTACCTCTGAGCCACATACCCAACCCTCAATAAGGATTAATTCTATATATCAATTTGATTGGACTGGGAATGGTCAGATAGCTGGCATAACATTTCTCTGTGTGTCTGTGAGTATGTTTCTGAAAAAGATTAGCACTTGTATCAGCAGACTGAGTAAAAATTATGAGAATATCTTCCTTCTTATTATTCAACCCACAGAGGGCCTTCATAGAACAAAGAGCCAAGTGGGAGCAGCTTGGCTCTCTGCTTGAGTGGGGACATGCAGCTTCTCCTGCCTTTAGGTATTTATCTTGGTTCTCAGGCCCTTGAACTTGGAACCTCAGCTTGCACCCATTTACTCCCCTGGTTCTCAGCCTTCAGGTTTTGACTGGACTACATCACCCACTTTTCTGGCCTCCAGCTTACAAATGGCAAACTGTGGTCCTTCTCAGCCTCCATGATCTCCCAAGCCAATCCCTCATAATAAATCCTCATAATAAACCCCCCTGTCTCTCTCTCTCTCTCTCTCTCTCTCTCTCTCTCTCTCTCTCTCTCTCTCACACACACACACACACACACACACACACACACACACATTTATATCAGTGGGTTCCACTGATGGATTCAACAAACTGAATAAAAAATATTCAGGAAAAAATCTGTCTGTATTGAATATTTTCTTGTCATTATTCCCTAAATAATATGATAAAGCAATTATTTATGTAGTGTTCACCTTGTATTACATACTATAAGTAATCTAGAGATGATTTGAAACTTATAGAAGAGTATGTGTACATTAAATGAAAAATACTATGCCATTTAACCTAAGGTAATTGAGAATCCTTGGATTTTGGTATCTGTGGACACTATATGTGCTACTGGTTCTGTTTCTCTGAAGAGCCTTAAATAACACAATCTCTTTCTGTCCCTGTTTTTACTGCCATGGATCAAAAATAATAATTATAACATTAAAATCTAAGCTGCTATGCTGATGCCTCTTATTTCCATATTCTACTTTAAGGTGAAGCATATATTGCCTAAAAATACTATTGCACCCTTTAAGTACTCCCAGAACAAAGAAGTATAGATGGGTTTGCCATATGGCGACCTCCATAAATATTTTAAGTGGATGAATAAATAGATGCTCTACTGCTCATAAGATAAACTTCTCCTGGACATTTTTGTTGAGGTGGGCTGGATATACTGGAGGATATATTCTAGCCAAATCAGATATTAATGAAAATTAGCATAGTGAGAATAGAAAAATTATAGTTTTAAACAATAAGGAGATATGCCCTTCAAATTCACTTGAATTATATATTTCAGGGCACGTTCTGCAGTCTCAGAAAAACATCTGCCCTTGTGTTATTTCAATTTACCAGTCATCTTATTTCTCTCTTTCTTTCCCAGTATGAGGATATATATGTCTTGAACCATAGTCTCCACCCAATAAAGATGGATGGAATCTTTTGACTTGTTTTATGATTATTTAAAACAATAGCTGCTGTTGTTCTTCCAGAACTCGATGACAATGGCTAAGATTTTACTCTGTGCCAGAAGACATACTCAACAAAAAGTCTTTTATTGCCCCCTCGATAAAAGCAGAATTACATAGAACAGCATAATGAAAATTTATGTAGCTGGGCAGTTTGAGTAATGTTATTTTTTTTATTCCAATCTGTATTTTTTTATTTATATATGACAGCGGAATGCATTACAATTCTCACTACACAGAGAGCCCAATTTTTTATATCTCCAGTTGTACACAAAATATATTGTGTCTTTATACCTGTACTTTGGTTAATAATAATCATCACATTCCACTATCATTTATAGTCCCATGCCCCTTCCCTTTCCCTTCCACCCCTCTACCCTGTCTAGAGTTCGTCTAACCCTCCCATGCTCCCGCTCCCTATCCTGCTATGAATCAGCCTCCTTATATCAAAGAAAACATTCAGCATTTGGATTTTTGGGGTTGGATAACTTCACTTAGCATTATCTTCTCCAACTCCATCCATTTACCTGAAAATGCCATCATTTTATGAGTAATGCTATTTTGCATCTTCAATGAAAAATAGCATTACTCATAAAATTATTATAAAATTATTTACAATGATTCTAAAGAGTCTTTTAGTTTGAGAAAATTAAACAAGTCACCCCAGGGCAGATGCTCCCTGCCATCAGATCTTTCTCCACACCCTGTGTGGGATTTGTCAATACTTCTCGGGTAACTGGACTTCAAGACACACCCAATGTGAGCTTGAGTGTGTAAAATGTATGAAGAAAAGACCACAGAGAAATACATGAAAGTGTATGGACCAATTATTCCTATACATTGAGAATCTGGGAGATTAAATGTTTTTTCTCATTTTTTGTTTTTTCAAATGAACATTTTTTTTTGCAATCATTACAAATCAATGCCATTTAAACAAAATCAGAACATATGTATGTTCATATTATTAACCAAGTAAAGAAAAAGAAATGTATTAATGGAAAGATGGCTGGAAGGAAGAATGCCAGAATTTAATGTTCTCTGCATGATTTAATTTTGTTTCTGTCTTTATAGAAATTTTCTATAATTAGCAGAGCATGTACTGATTTTTAATGTGAAAAATCACTATTTTCTTAAATAACAATTAATTAACACAAGGCACCCAATGACAAAAAAAATGGTGGGAAAATGTTCAAAAAGAAGCAAGATTATTAGATTATTGGAAGGAGGTTCGCTGTGGCCTATGTATTAGGAATAGCCTCCTGAGACAGTTTTTGCTGGGCTTGAAGTAGGAACAGGTGTAACTGGGAAGAGGAAGGAATAGGTTATCCAAGGCCAGGAAAGTGTCCTGCTCACAGGCTGCAGGTAAGAAATTTTGATTGGAGCAAAGACTTCTTCAGGGCAATGATGGGGAATGAGCATAAAGTGGGGCTCCATTACTGAGGTGGGCTCTGGGACCCAGTGAAGTACCCTGAGTTATTCTGAAGCACAACATTAGTTGATGCCATAAATGCCCAGAGCAGCCCAGGAGATGACCTCAGTTACATTCGGGTAGTTGTTTCCTGCAACTAGTGGCCTAGTTCCAAAGTCAAAAAGACATCATTTATACTTGGTGACTTGTATTCTATCTCCTGCTGCCTGCTCTTTAGTAACTCTTCCTCTCTGTCCAAAGCCCTTGACTTCCTGGCTCCACTCATCTATTCCCCCTTCTTTACAAAACCATTCCATACTCTGCTTCTCACCCATCCTTATCCAAGAGCCAATTTTTCTTCCCTAGATGTTGTTGATAGAAAATAAATTACCTAATTCTAGGATCTCATAACAGAGAAATTAATGTAAGTTTAATATTTACTCTTCATATTTTTAAGAGGTGCCTGTTAACCCGTTGTGTTTAGAACAATAGAGGAAGGGAGGTAAATTTATTTGAGTTATTTGCTTCATCTGTAAATTAATAAAACCACCAGTTCAACTCCTCGGGGCTAATGATTTCTAACTCTTTGCAAAGTTTGAGGGCTGTAGGAAGGAGGATCGAAGTGAGCCTCTAAGTCCATGCCAGTTCCAGGGAGGGCTGATGCTGGCCCATGATAGTGGCAAGTAATTTCTCAGCTGGTCAAGGCTGATGAGTGGTGATTTTGGGAAAAAAAAAAGCCTACATTTTAAGGATCACAGACAGGGGGAATTGGGACTTCCTTTGACCCTTAGAGTCAGGTCACATACTTTCCCACTTACCCCACCACCCACCTGCTCAGCATGCACCCTCCCTGACCTCATGCCCACATCAGGAAGGAGGAGGAGGAAGGAGAGATGTGTGTGGGACAGCACTCTGTAAGCTGGAGGGGGTGGCAGGGTGATATGTGGAACAGATGCAGGGGATGGTTATTATTAGTGCCCTTGGTAAACAGGAGAGCTGCTTATACAAGAATGAAATCAGCTGTTTTTGAACTGGGGCAAGTTCCAAGGATGACTGTCTCCATTCTCCTCTCAACTTGATCTGACTCCCTGAAACTTGGAAACCGCTTCCCCTCCTTCTAATTTCTCCATCCTCAATCTGATTGCTACAGCCAGATATAATAATAATAATAATAATAACAACAACAACAACAACAAACATAGTAATAATTACTGCTGGGATGAATCATTCCAGAAACACTTCTAAGACTTCATGTATAACAATTTTTCTTGCAACCAACCTCTGATGGAGGGGCTGCTGTTGTAACTGTTCTACAGATGACCATCCTAAAGCCCAAATAATTTAGGTGACTTGCCAAAGACCATTCAACTGGCAGATGGCAAGGCAGGGATTTGAACCTGTGTGGTATTCCTAACCGTTCTGATGCACCACCTTAATCACTTAATCTCATTAAACTTGGCTTTCATCATGTGTGTAAGGAAGCTGGGTTCCATAATTCACAGGGATCAGAGAACAAACTCCTCAGTCTGTGAGTCAGGTTTTTTTCATGCTCTGACCTTGTCCTACATATCTAGCCTCGTTTCTGGCTATTATGCTCTGGCCAAATGAAGTTCTTCAATATCCCCTGGCATCTATGCATGCCCAGTTCTTTGTGGCTATCCCTTCTCCTCCTCTCCTGCAGCTCAGTGGAGTGCCTGCCTTCCCCATCCTATCCCCAGTGTCTGGGGCAAAGCTTTGAATAAGAAAACCTACACACAAAAGACACTCAGTTATTCAGTTACTTTATCTTTTCCTCACACCTGACTGCTCATGATTCCCCACATTGAGAAACTCTTATCTGGCCCCACCAGACTGGCTAGGTATCTGGCCCTTCCTCCAGGAATTAAATTGCAAAATTTTACGTCTATTTTGGCACAATCTATTACGGTCCTTTTAAAACATAATGCCTCTAAGACTCTCTGGACAAACAGATCAATAAAATCTCAAGCATTTGATTGAACCATCCCCATCCCAAGAAATACCTTTATTTATCTGTCAATAATATCTGTCCAATCATTTCAGTTTCTGACTCCTTCCACACATTTCTCACTGTAACTCAGATGTCAAGCCCCTCTGCCACCTGCCTGGTGTCTCCAGGTTCTCTGTCTTAAATAGGCATTTGAGTCACTTGGGGATTCTGATTAAGGCAGTCAGGTGAAACCTGAATTTATGCCTTCTTAAGGAGTTCTCAGGTGATGCTAGTGCTGATCTGCAGACCAAACTTTGAGAAAGCTCAACATAATGCTAATTCAGTATAGCAGATCAACTCTGTTTTACTCTCTACCAGGTTAGGCGCAGTTAAGGTGTTGCCCCCAGGTTGTCTCCTGGAGACCCTGATGCAACCTAGGAAAACCCTCTCATTTGGCAAAATCTGCAATCCCTATTGCTACCTTGTTATGGTTTAGAGCTAGAATGTGCCCAAAGTTTTATACATTGAAGACTTGATCCCCAGTGCAGCAATGTTCAGAGGTGGGGCTTTGGGGAAGTGATTGGATCATGAGTGCTCTAACCTCATCAGTGGTTTATTTCATTTTACAGATTCATAATTCATATGGACTATTGGGAGATGGTGAAAGCTGTAGGAATTGGGTCCTAGTTGAAAGGAGCAGGCGCTTTGGGGCATGACCTTGGGGACTATATCTTGTCGTGGTCCTTTTCTCCCACTCTTCTTCCTAGCTACCATGAGATGAGAAGCTTTCATCCACCATGCTGTTCCACCATCATGTTTCTCTGCCCTGGAAATGGCTGATCATGGATCGAAACCTCTGAAACCATGAAACAAAATAAACCTTACTCCTCTGAGGTTTTTTTTCCCTCAGGTATTTTGTCCCAGTGATAAAAAGCTGACTAAAACACACCTCATGCTTTTTCCTTCTGTGATATCACATTTTCCTCCTACAATAACACCCAGCCACCACCACCACCTTATCTGTGGTTTCTCTTTCTTTTTTTTAAGACTTTCTTATTTTTTAATTTAATTTTTATTTGTTTTGAATTAGTTATACCTGACAGTAGAATGTACTTATATACTTTGATATATCATTCATAGATGGGATATAATTTCTCATTTTTCTGAGTATACATATTGTAGAATCACATTGGTCATACAGTCACATACATACATACAGTAATAATGTCTGTTTCATTCTATTACCTTTCTTATCCCCACATCCCCTGCCTCTACACTTTTCCATTATTCTTATCAACTATGACTTTAAAGTAGTAAAAGAAAAAAAGGCAGAAATAAAAAATTCAAAGGTTTAAAATTGTATGCCCTTCCAATAGCATGAGGAAATCTCTGCCATTCTGCTGGGGACATCAATCATCCCTTTGTCCAGCATATCCACACTGTATATGCTACCTGCCTGCTAGTCATTTAGTAGCCATCTTAGTTCCGGGATTAACTGTGATATTACCATGCTTGTGTTCAAGCAATGCTTATTCTACTTAACAATGGTCCCCAAAGCACAAGAGTAGTGATGCTGATAATTCAGATGTGCCAAAGAGAAGCTCTAAGGTGCTTTCTTTAAGTGAAAAGCAGAATCTAAATATAATCATATCATCTCAATGGCTTGCTGGTCACCTTTCAACCAAAAATGCCATGCATCATATTACTTGGCTGTGGCTCTTAGCAGTCAGGGGATGACTCTTTGCTACTATGAGAATAAAAATTAGTTGATACAAGAATAGTGCTTAGAACAGTGATTGGCACCTGGGTAGGCACATTTATCTGATCAATTTACTTATTATTTTTTCATTTCATTTCATTCATTGGCCTTCCCCCCATCCCTTCAGTTTCCATCCTCTCCAACACAACGAGCAATTTTTTTTTCCTAAAGGAATTTCCAGGTATATTTCTAACCTGTTCACATCTATATTATAATGCAGGTCTTGGATGTGTGGAGATATACTGGAAGTTACACCCTGAAATTCATGTGCATTTTTTTCTGCAGAATCACATGGTCTTTGCTATCATAATCTGGCTTGGCTTCTGATATTTCCTTCTTCAGAAAGCTTTTCCAGGGTCATTCCTTCCCCCTTCTCCTCTAAGTGCTTCCTGACTATTCTGTTGAATAGCTAGGAAGAAGGATAAATATTTTCAGCTGATTAAGACATACTTTGATTTATGATCATCTCCTTTTAAGCATTTTCAAAATACGATCTCTATTCTCTCTAAGCTGTAGAGACCAGTAGACCATGCCATTGGAGGACAAGCATGCTATTCTTTTATCTTTTTTTGGAGGGGGGAGGGTGTGGGTACTAGGGATTGAACTCAGAAGCATTTGACTACTGAGCCACATCCCCAGCCCTATTTTGTATTTTATTTAGAGACAGGGTCTCACTGAGTTTCTTAGTGCCTTGCTTTTTCTGAGGCTGGCTTTGAACTCGTGATCCTCCTGCCTGAGCCTCCCAAGCCACTGGAGTGCACCACAATGCCTGGCTGCTATTCTTTTTTTCTGTGTGGCACAATATCTTCCTTCGACCTTACATAATCACGGTTCAACACATAGCAGCATTGAGGTGGTAGTGGTGCTGTGACGGAGAAACTCACAGCTAAACTTATATTTGAACTTGCTATGAAGGAGTAAGACAAAGCTTTTCTTTTTGATAACTGATTGACCAAGTCCTGGCTATGTCACCTGGTAGACTCACCTTTCTAACATTCTCTGTTGTTGTTAAGTAATAATTGAGCACCACGTGACATGCCACACTTGTTATCATCTTAATGTACATAATGTCAGGACTTTCAAGAACAGTTGGTGCCTGATCATCCCTGCAAACAGCACCTTTGTTTAGAAAGTTTAAGCACAAACAGCCCCAAATGGCAGAACAATCTTGAGTGTTACTGTCTTTTTAACCTTGGTCCAGTTTTTTTGTTTTGTTTTGTTTTAACATTTGGAATGTGTGGGACTATTGTTCTGAATTTTGCCCCACTATTCTAAAAAAAGCTACAAAGTTGCAAAGTGGAGATCTGGGTCAGGACTGCTCAGAAACAATTTGCTTTCATATTCTAACACTCTGTTCCCAAGGGCTGCATTACTTCACACCATGCAAGTCCAGCTGGAGTCCCTTCTCACCGAGGGAAATTCAGCTGACTTGTTACCTCTAAGCTGTGGTCCTTCTGGTGCAGAAATTTTCCTGGATGTGTGAGAAAAAGAGGGGTAGATACTGTTTTTATTAACGTATTACTCAATTCAAAATTTACGGAGTGTTAACTTATTAAGTGATACCTAATTCGTGCTGAGTGCTTGTGGCACTAGGACCCTGACACCATTTGTGCCCTTAGGATACAAATGAATAAACAGTTATGAGCCATGCTGTGAGTGCTGAAGTCAAATAGGGACAAAGCAACGTTGAGTGTTCAGGGGCCCCTGTGGTTCAGAAAGCTTTCTTGGAATAGGGAACATTGACATTGAAGGAGGAGGAGGAGTTCAGCAGGAAATAAAGAGAGAAAAGGTTTTACATACCGAGGAATGGCTCCTGTAAAGGCAGAGTCAGTAGAGCACAGGAGAATCCAGTGGTACCAGTCCTTGGGGACAGTGGAGCACAGTGTAATGCTGGGGAAGGGGAGGAACCCAGGATGAGACAGGGTTGAGGATCTTTATAAATAACACTAAGTACTTGGGCTTTATCCTGAGATCAAAAGAAAGTGATGGTAAGAATTTTAAGCAGATGATTTAGATGATAAAAATTTCATGGCTGCAGAGTCGAGCGAATGGTTAGGAGGAGGGCATAGAACACTGGAGCCAGTAAAGGCAGTTTGGAGATGATGGCAATAGACCAGCCCTGAATTAAAGAAGTGACCGCAGGAGACAACACAGAACAGAGGTATTTGGGAGGCAGAATGAGAAAGATTTTGTGATGGATCAGAAGGTGGTGGTCAATATCAGGGAGAAGATGGAGGACCTAGGTTTGGAACTTGATAGAATCAATGGGTGTTACTGTCACTAGGAAAAACAAGGAATCCAGAAGAAGGTTGGAATTATCTTAAAAGGGCTTCCATCATGACATGGTATCTCCTACCAGGATGGAGGTCACGATGGGCACAATGAAGCTGAGAGGTCATGAGTCAAGCATCCAGTGAACATGTGCAATGGCAGGCCCCAGGCTGGGCAGGGAGAGGACAGGCTGGTTGCATGGTGGCAAAATAAAGGATTTGAGATATGAGGAGGACACACAGATTTTCTCACCAGCCTAGGATTTTTACAAGCCCATTAACTCCTAAGCGTCCTTTTCCTCATTGCATATGGCAACCAAACCCTCCACTGGTGGTGGATGATCACTACAATAACATGAGTACTGTTAAGGGAAAGCTCTTAATAAACTGTAGGTCACTACAACCCAAAAGACCATTTCAATCAACAAGAGGAAAGGAAAGTTTGCCTTGTGAGAAATGGACCACATGAGTACAGCAGAGCCCTGAAATGACAGGTGAGGAAAGCGAATCTTAAAGGGTGACAGACCTGAAAGAAGTGAGGAGGATACACAAGATCCATTGCCCCTTGTTCCTCTACCGCATTGATCATCCCTTCTACCACATTATAAAATGAGGTGACATTTTTGTAGAGAAAGGAAAATGCTCTGAAATAGCATTCATGTGGAGGTTGTAGTGTGGAATGTTTCTCATTTTAAATAATAATTATCTTTTAGTAGGTGTTTCTACTGAATGCAGATTAATTAAAACAGTAAAAGCTCCTTACATCTCTGTGATCCCTCATAGGAAAATGAAGTGCATTCAATTTTAAGAATTTCATAAAATCCACTTCTTAGTCATCTGCCAATGACACTCAGGCACAGCAGAAATCATTGCACCCATTTGTAGATGAGAGAACTGAGATATTGAGGATCTATTAAGCTACTGATAGAACAAAACACAAGAGTAATCATGTTGAAAAATTTAATATAGTATGTTGTTATAATTGATCTATAGGTTATTTTTGATAATCTCTTACTGTACCTAATTTGTAAGTTAAACTTTTCATAGATTTGTATGTTTAGGGAAAAACATAGTAAATATAGGGTTTGGTACTATTGCAGTTCCAAACACTCACTGGCGGTCTTGAATATACCCCCAGCCCTACACTGTTTGGACTTTCAGCTTCTAAAACCATGAGATAATTAATACTCTTTCTTTTTGATAGGTAAACAGTCCTTGAGTATTTCATTATAGTGATGAAAACAAACCAATATTCCAGCTAAGAGGTTTCTGTGGATGTCCTAGAGAGAGGTATTGGGCTCTGGTTCCAGGGGTGCAGGTGGAGAGATTCAACAGATAAAGTCTGACAACTGAAATTTGGATGGGTGGGGGTTGGGCAACACTGAGAGTAGGTCAGGCTTGGGAGGAAGACCATAAGTTTGGATTCAGACATGGGCAGTTTGAGGTTCCTGAGCTATCAAGTTCACTGTCTCCCTTCTCCCTGCACCCAGAGTCCTTCATTTCTTCTGTCTTACACCTCTATACAGAGCAGATTCCTCCACTACATAGACTTGCAATACTCTATTTTCAAGCTTGTGTCATCTATAAACTGATGACTCCCTGGGTGCAGGGCTATGAATCCATCTTTACACCCTTGGCACCAGTGCACTATCACCATGAAATAACTCATCTATAAATACATGAGGGATGAAAGTGATACATGCAAACATTTAAGATTTCTATAGTTGCCTTGCTCTTGAAAAGCTCAAGAAGTTACAAAACAGACAAGTGTGCATTTGCAAGTGTCTTTGTTGCAAGCAGAAGGTGTGAAAGGTGAACTATCACAGGCATTTGGTGAAGGAGAATAGGCAGATTTTGCCCTTTACCAGGTCACTACATATGCTTGCAAGGTTAGAAACCCAATCTCCATGGCGTAAATAAACAGGAACTATTTTTCTCACATAAGAAACAGTCCAGAGGTGGAGAGTTACTGGCTTTGGTTCAAGTGCCTAACAACCACACTGACTCTATTTTCCTCTCTGCTGTCCTGATTATTTATTTTATTTATTTATTTATTTATTTATTTATTTATTTATTTATTTATTTATTTATTTTGAGGGTACTGGGATTGAACTCAGGGGCACTCAACAACTGAGCTACATCCCCAGCCCTATTTTTTTTTTTTTACTTAGAGACAGGGTCTCACTGAGTTGCTTAGCACCTCCCTTTTGCTGAGGCTGGCTTTGAACTTGAGATCCTCCTGTCTCAGCCTACTGAGCCACTGGGATTACAGGTGTGCCACCATGCCTGGCTGTTGTCCTAATTATATGGACCGTTTGGCCTCATGTTCATTATCTTGTGGTTGTTATTTAGGTTTGAGGCATAAAGAGATTGGGAAATGGAAGGATAGAGCCAGAAGCCCCAGCCAACCACCTACTTCAACTCATTGACCCAAACTGGGTGGATTATTTCCTTAGCTTCAAGAAAGGTTTGGCAATCAGGAATGGGATTGTCATGGTAGTCTTGGACCAATTGTGACCCAAGATTCTGGCTATAGGGAAGAAGGGGAGAATGGTTTGACAATTTTGGGAAGGTGACTCACAGGGTCTGCCAAGAATAGCCAGGACCTTCTCAAAATTACATAAATCCTGGTGGAAGTAAGTGGGAATGAATCCTCCTGTAATGTTCAAGATTCTAATGGCAGGAATACTACACAAGGATATGAGACACTGGGCACTTGAATAAAAAGCCCTATGAAGCTCTCAAGCCCAAATGACCCCATTTTCCAGATTCCTCACTTATCGCCTTTCCATCTCTTCGAACCAGGCATTTTTAAAAATAAATCAATTCATGCCAGCATCTATCTATCTCATAATATAAATAGCAGCCTTCCCATCCAACTAGCTCATGCTTGGGCTGTTCAGCAGAAGACCTGATGGGAACTCTCTAGGCCCACAGAAATAACTTCTCTGCAAATTTACCTTTTCTTCCTTGTTGAATCAGAACACTACTAGTCAAGTATTTAATTAGAATGAGCATTAAGAGTGCAGAGAAGGAGAGTTCCTGGATAAATGCTTTGAATTTTTTTTCCCACATCCAAAATGTCTTGTGGCTTTTAGACTGGAGCATGTGCTTCAGGTTTCCTGTGTGTGATCATGTAGTATGGCTGTAAAGGAGGAAGGGACAAGAGAGTGCAGGACAAAAGTGGGGAAACAAGCACCCACTCACTACCACATATGTCCTTCTTCACCTAAATCAAGAGGAAAAAAAGCATGTTCTTGTCAAGACAGGAGTGAAAGACATCCTGAGTGTAATATTAGTCTTTGCTATAAACATAAGCCTACACACTGTCAGGCTATAAACATGAGTAATTAAGAAAGTAGCTGAGGGTTGCTTGGGGAACACACTGCAACAGCAGCTGTTACACATTTGAACCTGGAGACAGGTTGCAATTCTTGTGTGAGAGTCCTGCTGTTGGCATTGACTGCTCCCTTACCTATGGTCCCAGGAACTTCTACAAGCCTCCAAGAACCATGCAGCACAGGTCTCTCCTCCATTCCAGACCTTCTCAGTTAGTTACCCTGCCTCCCTCACCAGTACACCCTGATGGTCCTCTATAATATCTGGCTCATAGATACTCAAACACTCAAGAAGAGACAAGAGTCCAGGAGTACACCCTTAGCTGGCAGGCATGCCCAGGAGATAGGAGACAGAGAATGCTTACCAAACCATTAGGGCACCTAGGGTAATAGAGTACACCCAGCCTCAGACACAAATCTGCAATCCTCAAGGATCTAAACATGAAGTGTGACAGGGATTTGCTGGTCACACCAAGTTCCTCTGGCTCCTCAGTTTTGAAAGAGCCCCACCTCAAAGAAACTACCTCCTCAATTCACCCGGATAATTCTGCTCACCCTCAGTTCTGGTGGAAGAACCTTCCACTCCTGGACAGTCTTCTCTGACCTGTCTCTTCTATGCGCGCTCATGAGTCCCCTGGACCAACCCCACTTGATTCTTTCTGTCTTGTAATTGCTCATTTGTTGATTCCTCTTTCTATACCTCGAACTCCGTGAGGACAAGAGGATATCTTGTTCCCACTTTCGTCCCTATTCTGGAGCTCAAAAGAGCTCGGGTTTTTTTTTTTTTTTTTTTTTTTTTTTTTTTTTAATAGATCAAAGGAGTAGCGAGTCCCCACAGTGGCGGGGCTGGGCCATGGGTCACCGGCACTGATGGCTCCTATCTGGGGAAGTCCAGTCCTAGGCCCCACTTTTTCTCCTCCAGGTTCAGACTTGGGACTCTGTACCTGGGAGGCGCGCCGCGCTGCTGGGACCCGCCTCCCGGGTGCTGGAGCGACCCCGCCCTACCTGCGCTAGGCGGCCACGCTCCCGAGCTGGAGCCGGCGAGCAGGTGGGGGCGGCGGCCCCGCCTCTGCGTCCCGGCAGCACCAGAGCTGGCGGCCAGGGGAGCCAGCGGGGCACACTGAGTGCGTGGCACTGAGCGCCGCGCGGCCTCAGCGGCGTCGCCTGGAGGACGGGCGCTGCGGGACGGAGCCCAGAGCGGGGAGGCGGCGGGGATGGCGGCCCCACCTGGAGTCCAGACCCGTCCAGGGCATGGCCATCTGCAAGTAGCAGCTCTGTGCACGTGTCCTGATGGGTCTCCGAGGGGGAAAGGGTGATCCGTGGCGTCCTCTCAGGCCAATCCCGAGGCAGAGTGGCCTCGGGTAGAGGCAGATTGCTGCGCGCACACCAGTGCCAAAGGGACCCCCGCCAGATTGCAACCCCAGGTCCAGGCCGCTATCCAGGCGCTGCTCTGCGCCGCCCTAGTGCCCACCACCATCTCCCAGACGTTTCACACAGGCCGGGCCAGAAAAGGGCCAGGGAGGGAACAAGGTCACGGTGGGTTTGCCCGGTGACCTCCCGGACCCGAGTCCCCAGTGAACAGCTGCTGGTACCAAGGCTTCCTCAGCCTGGTCCTTCGCGAAGCTCTCCTTCTCTGCTTCACCCCCAGAACAAAAGACGGGTCTCGCTGGGGTGTGGAGTGTCACGGGAAAGGCTGAGTGGAACTAAAAAGAGCTAGTAAATTGCAAAACCATAGGTGGCTTTGAGAATACAGGAGTAGCCTCCAGTAAGAAAACCAACTCCAGAGACTTGAAGTGACTTGTCCAAGGTCACACAGCTTGTGGTGACAGCGGAGACTAATGCCCAGGTTTCCGGATTCCTCTCCGAAGCTCATCTCCAGTAGTAAGTCTGGAGCCAGTAGCAAGTGTACTCCAGACCCGGTGGGCTGGTAGACACTGGCACTCAGGAACCTGGTCCTGTAATAAGGGTGGTGTGCCAGGCACAGAGGCAGCATGGGGACCGAATGTGCGCTGCTCCCTGGAAAGTAGTTCTGTAGGGAGAGGACAGGAGCGCTGTTCCCAGAGCTCTGGGTCAGATCAGCAGCATCCCTGACTTTCAGTTCGCTTTGTGATCTGTGGCATTTGGAAGGAAAGTTGCTCTGTAGCAGGAAGTTGGGCTGATGTTCCCTTCTCTGAGCCTCAGGTCCTTGGCTGTAAATGAGGGCCTTTGTTTGGCATGACCTGTGTGATTTAGAAAGTTTATGCTTCTCAGACTTGTCCTTGTCAGAATTTTTGTCACTCTATAGACAAGATTAGAAGTGTGTATCTTTCAGTCAGCATTTAATAATTATCAGAGAGACTCTAAGCTTCTCAAAAAACATTTTGCGGTGGGAAATGCCTCTGGGGATGTGGCTGAGGGGTAGAGCACTTTCCTGGCATGGTTGAGGCCCTGGGTTTAATCCCCAGCCCTGGACTGAGGAGGGGAGAAGTGGTATTAAACTCCAGACAAAGCTAACTCATAGCAAGTAGAGGTCAGAAGAGGAGCTGCCTTTGGACTTTGTTACTGACCTGGACAGGGCTAAGTGAGGCTTCTAGGATGCTGGATATGCTCCCTACCTCGACTTAAGTAGTGGTCACACATTCGAGCATCTAAAAATTTATGAAGTCATGCCTCATGTCCTTGAGACTTGTGCATTTGACTTATGTAAGTTTACTTCAATAAAAAAGTAAATAAAGATTTAATGCTAAAATCCACTCACTATGGTAACATAAAGATCTCTTCAGTTTTCCAACTAATGTATTTTAGAGATACATTTAAAAACTACAAAATCAACTAGGAAGAAACAAGGGGGAGGTAACAAGGAAGCATAAAAAAGTTAAGAAATAATGGGAAATGGCACATACATTCTAGAGTGCTTCACAAATGCCTGCATGTGTGTTACTTCATATGATTCACAGCAATTCTTTAAAGGGAGTTATCATTCTTGTGCTTTTGTCCTGAAGAGAAAATAAAAAGTGACAGCAGTTAAATGACTTGTTCAGGGAAGCTGAGGATAAGAATCTGGGTACGTGGACTTAAAATTCAAGGCATGAGCCATAAACAGGCATTTTGGGGGCACCCCAATCAAGACAGAGTGGTAATGGTGACAATGACTTGTAGGCCAGTGTCTAAGGGTGGTAGGGCTCTCAAGCCCCCTCTTTGAGTTCCTTCCAGGAGTCTGTTTTCGTGCAGTTGTGAGTGTGGCATTGTGTTACATGAAGTTAGCCAGCAGCAGAAGGGATGGAGGAAGTGTGTGTGTCTAAGAACATACAGTTTTAGGAACAGGAGAAAGCCAACTGGTCCAGCCTGGCAACACTCTTTTTTGGAGATTTATTGTTCAGAAATCATATAGTACAGGTTGTGATTTTGCAGTCACTCCACACACACACACACACACACACACACACACACACACACACACACACCAAAAAACTGGAAACTTAGAAAAGATCTGAGAAACCAAAAAAGGGCTTAACTCTAGAGGAAAACATGGAATTTTTACTAGGGAGGAACAGTCAACTTTTCCTGCATTTTAGAAATTTATGAATACATGATTATTAATGCTAAAGTTTTAAAAATCAACAAAAATAACTGAGCAAAAGGAAGGACATTTGTTTTCTAACAAGCATGTTCTAAATATACATTAACTGGAGGGCAGAAGTATTTGAAACTTTAGGGTATGCAACATTACATTGAGTGAGAAATCCTGAAAAATCTGTCCTGCTGTGTATTCTAATAATTTTGTACTTCTGCCTAAAATTTGGAATTTAGAGAAGTAGAAACATATTAGTTTTACCAGCCAGTTTCAAATTGCAGAGTTCAATGCTTGGCTTAATGCTGGAATGAAGAGGTTTCCTGGGTTAAGTGGGGCAATGATAGAGTATCTCTGGGTGAGTTCCCTCAGCCAAGTGCCATCAAGTGTGCTCGTGCATCACAAAGTTATCTTTTGGAGAGTTTTGCCTTGTCACTGTAGTGTTCCTACCATCTGGCTGCTAGAATATTTAGAAAGGAATTGTAATATTTGACTGACTTTGCTGATGGCCTGACAAAACAAACTTGTAGCAGGAACTATCAAATAAGAGTTCAGGTTGGTGAGAAAATGATTAATTACTTCTAATTTTGCTACTGCACAAAACCAGAGAGACTAGTTGTTGCCCTGCCAGATGCTGAGCAGGTGGAGCTCATAAGCATTCTCAATGGCCTCAGCCACTAAAGCACTGGGAACTCCTGTTTTGCAATTTGAGGAGGCTCTCAGACTGTTCAAGGGTGAATCCCCCTCTGTTATGCAGCCAGGCAGTGTGCAATGAACTGTAGCATTCAAGTGCCAGTAACAGATAAGGTGAAATAGAGCAAATGGGGCAAAAATACTGAGCAGGCATTATGTGATCCAGGCAGTGTGGGGGAAGATGTTCCAGGGCATCCTGGGTGAGGTATTCCAATAAGACTGTGACTCTAGGATGGTGGATCCAAAGGAGAGGTCTGCCTGTGGACTGTAAGTTAGAGTCATCTCCAGGGTTAGCTGAGAGAAGGCAGACACTAGCTCCAGAATTTTGAGTTCCTGGGGACAGGCGTCCATGTGAGTGCATGCATATATCAAAGCAAGGACCCTGGCTGCCATCCACTGATCCTTAAGAGCTAATGGCTAAATGGTCCTGGGGCTAGGCTAAGAGCTTCTTACTGTACAAAATCATCACAAGGGACCTAATTCTTATTTCTGTTTTAAAGGGAACCAAGAGGTGAGGGCTAAACTGCTTTCAAATTGATCCTGTCATCCCTTGTTCCGGTCTCCTGTCGGCCTTCGCATCCTAATCCCATGATGCCCTTAACCTACCTGACTTTCCCTTATAGCCCTTGGGTTCCTGGAGGGAAGATGATATGACCACTTTTTCCAGCACCTGAGCCACTACTGGCAGATGACGAATATTCCCTACAAGCTGTTGAATGAATGAATTAGCGAATGTAACAGTGTTCCAAGATCAAAAGTCCGTTATTTTTTGGATGGTCTATTATTTCAACTTTCACTGTCTCATCCTTTCTGTTGATATGGATCATCTGGCATGATTGTATGGACCAGATAGATAATAGGTTTCTCTTTCAGGGCTGAACAATGCTGAGCTTGGCCTACAAAATCAGAAGGCTTCTACTTATTTAAGAAATTAAACATTATTTTTCTTTTATATAAGTTATGTAATTCAGATGATCTGAGTTTGAGTCTTGCATTTATCAATTATTTGCTGTGTGATATTAGATAAATTATTTAACCTCTGTGTGCTTCAGTTTTCTCATCTATAAAATTACTTATATTTAAGGTAAATAAGATAAGCTGAAATCTTAGGACAGTACCTCATTCATAGCAATGTTCAGTAAATTAGCAGTATTTTCGCTATGATTACAATCTGGTGCTTTAAAAAATTATTTGCCTAAATAGTCTTTGTTCCATAAAGCACTTGAAGAGTTTATAAAATAAGGCATTAAAAAATCTGAAATTAATAGATAATGAACTGGGCTAACGAGAATGCACGAGTGGAAAGTGAGACCAAATTAGAGATAATTTAGAGAACAAGAATATATGAGGTGAAAGTAGTTTCCAGCGATGGGATTAATATTTTGCCAGAGCTTCCCAGCAGCCAAAACAAAAAGGGAAACACAAATAGTTATCTGATCCACAGCAACCATGAGATAAAAGCAGATTGTTTACGCAGCTTTTTCTGGTCCTGAAACCTGGGAAAACGTTGTCCTGAATTTACTATTGCCATAGAGATACAAGTCTTCCACATCATCCCTGCCTAATGAGAATAAAAGTTTTGTGGTATAAAACAGTGTCTCCTAGAACTTTATTGACATAATCCCACAGCACTGTCCCCTTACTTTTCTGTAAGGGGCCTGAACACCATGGTACAGGATTTTACTATTTCCTTAGCTATGCTTACTAGGTGCTTGAAAGAGTAGAAAGACTCTTCCTTCCAGGGATAATTCTTTTGAGTCAAATGGACAATCCCATCTTCAAGAACGTTGATCTGAAAGCCATTTAAATGAGCCACATCGTACTGAAAAAGTCCAAGGGTGTCATTTTTGTGTATATTCATAGATAGATGATTGTGTATTCATGAACTTTCTTGATACTGGTAATTCATTGTTTCCCTTTAGATGTAAATTCTTATCACCCTATTTGGGAAAGAAAAAAATACAATGCTATTAAAAAGAAATTATACTGTATTTTTAAACATTTTTTATAACTGAAAAAATAATGATCATGTTGCCTGTTTCTCTCTTGCCGTACACACAAAGAGAGAGAGAGAGAGAGAGAGAGAGAGAGAGAGAGAGAGAGAGAGAGAGAGATACATAAAGATATTTAGATACCTATTTCTATATGTGTGTATGTGTGTCCCAACATGATTTATATACCTTAGAGATTGCATTGAACTGCCAAAGAAAACAAAAACAGAGCATGTATCTGAATTTACCTTCAACAGATACAAAGTTTATTTGTCATGTGGTACTAGACTCTCAATAAAGGAAGTCTGGGCTTGGTGCAGGAGCTCACATGATGCTATCAGAGATTAGCCTCTTTCCATCTTCCTATTTCTCCATCCTATAACCTGTAGGACTTCACCCTAAATCTGGTTGCCTCATGGTCCTAATATGACTTCTGTATCTCTGGGCTTATTTCTACAGTCTGGGCAAGAAGAAACAGAAAATGCACATAGCTAAAGAGTGAAGGCCATTCTAGTAGGGTGGTTTTACTTTTATTCAGAAAATGATGTCCCCCACCCAGACTTCCACTTACATTTCGTCAGCCAAAACATTGTCGAAGGGTTGCTCTAAATGTAAGACAGTCTGAGAAATCAAATATTTTTAGCTGGGTAAATTGCAACACTCCCAAATTAGGGGCTCTGCTCTGAGGAGGAAGAGGAAATAGTTATTGAGTAGGCAACTAGCAGTATCAGCCACCTGACTGCCATTATTAGCCATGTTCTTGACTTAATTAGAAATCAAAGAAGGTGACTCAGTAATTTTAAATATTATACTTTTATAGATCTTCATGGAATTAGCACTAGAAAAGGAAATAAACCCCACTGCCAATGTGAATATTCCTAAATCGTTATTGTGGGTCCTGCTTCTTTTCTGAATTTCAGATCTACATGTCCATTTGCCAAAGTACCTCAAATTCAGTGTGTTTCTAATTAAACTCACTTCTCCTTGCCTGTTTACCACCACTCCAATTTTCTCCTGCTCTTCCTTGGTTAACACTCAACTGTATTGCAAGGAACCCTGGACTTATCCTGGGTTCTTCCATCTCCCTTATCTCAGATGTCCAGTCTGATTTCCTCCTTGATTCTGGCCCATTGCTGTTAGTCCAATTCAAATAAACACTTGGCTTTGCTTGTGTGGATCCCCAAATGGGTCTGTCTGATATTTCTTTTCCCAGAATCCTTTTCTCATGGTAGCCCCCAGGATGCTGTTTCAAATCCATCAATGTCTAACAATCTCTTTATTTTAAAAAAAATTATTAACACATATTGATTGTGCAGATTAGTGTGAGTTCCTGCAATATGTCTATACATGTATACATTTCCATTGATCTAAAATCCTACAAAATAAGGCCCAGACTCCAACTCCGTGATAGCCTGGCTGTGATCCCCACACCATAGGCCCTTCGGCGGACACCCAGCACAACACTTCTGCAACCCATGCAGCCACTGGGGGCCTGGAACAGAGGGTCCTTTCTTGTGCTTTTTACCTGTCTGTGACCTGTGGAAACTATTACTTTTCTTTTCATTCATGTTTCCAAAGTGCTTTATATTTCTATTGATGTTTTTTTTTTTTGCCTTGGATTCTCTTTTGCCTGATATTTATAATGCTGTGTCCATTTGTTTGTTGTTATAAATAACGACTTTATTAAGGTATAATTTAGTTGTCACAAAGTTCACCTCTTCAAAGTGTATTAATCTCCGTGGTTTATAGAATATTCACAGTTGTGCAGCCATCACCATAATTTCAAGTCATTTCCACCATCCCAAAGAGAAACCCGTGACTCCCTTGAGTCTACTTTTTATCTCTATGAGCTTACCTATTCTGGACATTTCCTATAAATAGAATCACACAGATGAGGCCTTTTGTGATTGACTTTTCCCCCTTAGCATAAAGATTTTAAGTTTGAGCTATACTGTAGCAAGTATCAGTTCTTCATTTCTTTCCTTGCTGGAAAATATGCCATTGTTTGACATACTACATTTTGTTTTTGCATTTGTAAGTTGATGGACATCTGCATTGTGTACACATTTAGTTTATTTTGGATAATGCTACTGTGAGTTTTCAAGTACAGGTTTTTGTGTGGACATGTTTGACTCTCTTCAATAGATACTTAGGAACAGAATTGCTTGAGTCTCATGGTGACTCTGTTTTATGTTGAAGAATTGTCAGTCTTTTCCAAATTGGCTGCACCATTTACCAGCAGTGTAAGAGGATTCTGCACAAGTACTTACGTGTTTAGGTCATTATTTTCAACAGGTAAACATAATTTTGTTTTAGCTGTGTTTCTTGTAAAGAAAACATAACTGACTTAAAAAGAACAATTTAAATAGTTCATATTTTAGTAAAGGAATCTAAAAATCTGCTTGCTGTTATTGCAACTACTGACACATTGGGATTTATTTTGGTTTTATGTGCTATTTGCCTTATTGTCACCTCTATTTTCCTCCTCTTTTTAAAATTTTTTTTCAGTTGTAGATAGATACAATAACATTATTTTATTTATTTATTTTTTCCGTGATGCTGAGGATTGAACCCAGGGCCTCACTCGTGCTAGGTAAGTGCTCTACTACTGAGCCCTCATCCTCCTCCTATTTTTTTTTTGAAAAGTGCCCAGCACACAGTAATTCTCAATAAGTGTTAGCTGTTATAAGGTGTTGCTTGTGGACAAGAAAAATTTATCAATTTATTTATCTATTAATATTTATTGATCATCTGTTAATCAAGTCTGTAGTTTCACTTGGTAACCAGCATGGTACCTAACATACAGAGATCAGTAAATATAAGTTGTATACATGTATCAAATTATCACACTATCCCCCATAAATATGTACAATTATTAAGTGTCAATAAAAATAATAAATATTTACTGCTCTGCACAAACTACCCAGAGGCGGATGTGCTCAGCAAAAGCTGGGGGAATAATGGAAAGAGCAGACCTGGGATCAGACTCACTTGGTTCCGTCTGTTTTTGTCACATCCTGGTTATCTAAGCAGGGTGATTACATCTTTGTGTCTTCATTTCCTCATCTGTGAAATGGGAATGACAATATCTGTCAACCAAAGTGTTTAGGGGGATGAAGGTAAATATGTGAATAATGATTAATGGATGCAGGGAACATAGTCTAGAACATGTGAGCTATCATTTTTGTTGAACTGTCCATCAGGTTTTTTGTTGTTGTTTTGCAATGCAGGAGATTAAACCCAAGGCTTCCCTCACTCTAGGCAAATGCTCTACCACTGAGCTATCCTCCCAGTCCCAATGTCAATCAGTATTAAGACATCAACCAGGTCTGCCCAGGGAATAAAGTCATAGAGAAAAATGAATCTACCCCCTTTCCTATATGTTTGACTAAATTACAACTGCTGTATCAGAGGAGGGGACATTTCCTCCCTCATGTGGGAAGAGTCAGGACAAGAACCAAAGGTGTACTTCCTACTTCCTCTTAAAAACACAAAAATGTGGAGTCTCCACTGTGTTCACTGGTGCTGTTATCTATTCTAACATTCTTCCAAAAATTGAATGAAATATTTTTGTTTCAATTGTGCTGCTTTATAGCAAGTCAGAGAAAACATAAAATAGGTTCAGAAATAGGTAAGATAAAAAAGAGAGGAAAAGTACAAAACACACATGTGGTGAGCCATTTCAGCGGACCGTGGTCGCCATTACAAGATGGCGCTGGATTCCGCCGTGGACTGCGACAAACAACTCCTTATTAGGGAGAGTTGGCGCGTCGTTGTATAACACCCTATGAGAAAGGTCCACGTGGCGGCTTTGCATTGGGGCTTGGTGTGCTTTATTAAGTGTGGGAGGCACAAGTGGGGAGAGAATGCTTGAAGATATGCTTGAGTAAAGGCCTGAATAAACTGCTGAGAGAAGATTCCTGAGTTGTGTCTTCCTTGCTGGCGAGGGGTCACGACACACCCACACATACGTGCAAAAGAAATAAGTAAGACCCAAAATATGAAAAACAAGCAAACATTTTCCTGAGTTTAAAATTTACCTTCCTTACACTTTAACAGCTTTTGCATGCACTGTTGTTCTGGGTTTTGCTGGAATGTACGTGCCCTCAGGTTTCAGAACTTTATCTGCAGACTTCTAGAAGGAAGGCTAAGTGTCCTCAGTTCAGGCCCAATATTGTGCCTTCCTGGCATTCATGGATGAGCAATGAGTTTTAAATGATGATGTTTGACATTATTTACATAAATTACATATGCTAAAGAATGACAAGCCGGAATACCTGTCTGTAGGACCTGCAGTATTCTTGGGGCTGGGGAAACAAAGCCACCAGTTGTTATTTCAGACCTGTGCATCTCTTGGCCTTCACCCATTCATGCATTTACTGAATGGCAAGGATCAGTTACAGCTGGAACTAATTCACAAGTGATTCATGCCCAATTAAGAAGCATATTCTAAAGCTATTCTTACTGTGTCTTAACCATGTGTTAACAGAAGAATTAAACCTTAGGGGTTGGCTTGAGAAGAATTATTTTATTCCACTCTTGCCTGTTTTCTAGTGCGCTTGGTCATCCACCTTTGACACTTGCAGGTGGCTGTGGTGGTAGTTTCAGCTGGTGCAGAAGTCTGTGCAGGAACAGCATCATGAAGCCCATCCTCAGCTCTTGCTAATGCTCTTGACAGCTCTGGCAGCCGCTCAGGTGGACCAAAACCTCAAGACAAATTTCCTGTTTTTCTTTATTCATTGTGTTTACTCTTTAGGCATACAGAGCTCTCCTAATTCAAATAGCACAGAGTGTTTTGAAGAATTGTTACAATTCTTGCAAAGAAGTAGTTCTCTGATTTAGCAATCCTGAACTTTTAGGTTCTTAATTAATTTTTGGAATATATAATAGTGCACATGATACATACTACAAAAGGTGTAAAAAGAATGTACACTGTGAAGTCTTTCTCACACCCCATTCTCAGGCCACCTAGTTGTCAAGGGTTCTTCCAGATAATTTCTACATTTATAAATATGTATATGTGTACATAAACACACGAACATACAGACACACAAATAAAGGCACACCCAGTCTATTTTCTGCCTGATTTTTTTCACTTAATATAACATGGAGATCATTTCATGTTGGTAGACATAGGGTTACTTCATTCTTCTGAACACTATCTAGTATGCCATTATAGGGTATGAATTATAATTTAATATTTCAGCTCCCAATTAATAGGAATATAGATTATTTATCCTCTTATAGTATTTTAAAATTGCTGAAATGAACGTCACTGCATGGACCATTTCTCACAGGTCTAAGTATATCAGAAATTCCTAAAATGTAAAAGTGCATGTTAAAATTTTGATACATTTGTCCATTACCCTTTATAGAGCCTTACTAATTTATATTTTTATTAATAATTATGAGAGTGACTGATTCCCTGCACTCTCTCCAACACATATCAGACTTTTGAACTTTGCCAACCTGATTGGTAAAAAGGGTATTTTCTTGTGGTTTGACTAGCATTTATTTTCTCATTATGAATAAGGCAGAACATCTTCAATGTGTGTTAATGCCACTTGTATTCCTTAGCTATGAACCATTTAGGCCCCTTGTGCATTTTTATTGAATTATTGATCTTTATTATAGGGTTTACAGGACCACCTTATATAGGAAGTAAAACATCCATTTTACTATCATTTTTTAAGATCTACTGTAATTGCCCTCCCACACGTAGTATAACTTCTTATGATATAATTTTCCTCCAGTTTGTAGTGTGAGTTTGTTTATTGTTTTGTATACATATTTATTAGTTTGCAGAAATCTTTATATCTTTTATAAAAGTCATTTTGACATCAAGAATTTTAAAATTCACTCATATTTTGTTTTTGTATAACTAATTTCCTTTTCTAGATATTAAAATTTTAATGCTTTGGAATTTATTTTACTATAAGGCATAAGATCTTTACATTGATATCTAACTTTATTTTTTCCAGATTGCTACCCAATTTTCTCAATAATTTTTATTGAATAACTTCCTCCCACATGCAGTGTCTTTTTATTTTTTTTAACATAGCCAACATTTCCTAAAATACTTAGATCTATTTTTGGGCTTTCGTTTTCATTACCTCACCAATTCTTAATATACCAGTACCAAATTTGTTTGATATCCAGTGATTTTAGTTTTCCATGTGAACTTTGGAATCCACTAGCCTAGTTCTAAAAAGAAAGCTAGTTGGTATTATTCTTATGATCAACCTTAAATTTATAGATAAATATAGAGAAAATTAACAATTGTATGATTTAGTCTTTCTGATCAACAGTAAAATATGTTTTTTTCCATATCCTCTTTTTTTCTCAGATAATTTTTGGATTTTGTTTTTGAAGAGCCACTTTTTAAATTATTTTATGACTTGAAATAATTTTTCTATTGATTCTCTCAGGTTTTTCATGTACATTGCCATATCATTTTGGGAAAAATTATAATTGAGCCTCCTTCTTTCCAATTAGTATGATTTTCTTTTTTTTTTCTAATTGAATTGACCACTACATCTAGGATGATAATATATGATAGTAGCAACAGTATACATTCTTGTCTTATTCCTGACTTTAATTGAAATTTATTCACTCTTTACCTATTTACCATGATGTATTTTAAAATATTTTACATATTTGGGGGCAGCTATGAAGATCTTTCGATTTTCTTTTAATATCCCCAGTATGGTGAATCATATCAGTAGCTTTTCTGGCATGGAAATACCCTTGCCTTTAAACTATAGTTGGGCGAATTCAGTGTGTTGCAGAATTTGATTATTAATGCTTAATATTTTGGTCCTTTATATTCATAAATGAGTTTGGTCAGTAGGGCCTTTCTTTTTTTCTTTTTCTTTTTTTTTTTTTTTTGTTTTTTCTTGGTTCTGTCTTTCCCAAGCTTGGGTATGACTGCTAACTGCTAAGTATACGCTGGGTGGAATCCAGTTCCTGGGTGGCCCTCAAGCTTCTTGATGGTGGATCTTGAACCATTTTTGCTGTTTCTTCTGTTCAGATTTTCTGTCTTGTCTTGGTCACTTTGGTAATTCACATTTCACTAGAGAGTTGTCTATCTGATTTAAACAAAATCTAACAATCTTTTGTAGCTATCATCATTTCCCCATTTTCTTATCTTATTCTGTATGTTTGCGCTTTTTCTTTCTTCTCATTTTTTAGTTAGATGCTTATTTATTTTATTGTTTTCTGTTATTCAGAGAATAAGCTTTTGGACTTACTAGCTCTAACATCTACATTTTTTTCCTAATTCCTAAATATCTGTTTTCACATTCATAAATAGAAGTTAATTCCTTCCTTTTTTATGCTTCCTTTAGGTTTATATTATTATTATTCACACTTCCTTGGAGATTTTCGGTCTTTATTTAATTTAATCAATTTATTTATTTTGGAGGTGGGTACTTGGAATTGAACTCAGGGGTATTCAACTACTGAGCCACATCCCCAGTCTTACTTACTCTTTATTTAGAGACCTTCTTGAATTTAGAAAAATGGGCTTCTTTCATTGAAGAGGCAAAATAAAGCAAGGTTCCTTTTGATAGACCACTTTCATTTCCAAAAACCCGCCACAACATTTCTTAGGAAAATTATGTTTGAAATAACTTTGGTTTTAGAGAAGGTGGTATGCTATTTTTAATTTCTTTACTATTTATCTCATAGCAGTACTCATTTGCTTCTCACACCTCTGCAAACTAGGAAAGAAGAAAAACCTTTTGCCCTTTTAAGATGGAGAAATAGCTGGGCATGAAAGTCAGAATTAGGGCCTGTTCTCCTGTCCCTCATAAAACTTCTCTTTGATTATGTTATTTTCCAACATACCAGGAGAGATCTTTCTTGTGGGCACTGTGAACCTTGAGAGTCAACATTCAAAATATATTTCCCACACTGATAATTAGGTCTATTGTTGGCCAAGAACATCTCTTGCATGCCTCTTGCCTTCTTATTGTAGTATGCCATAATGTCTCTAATAATCATTAAGATTATTTCATTAGGATTGTGAAACTCACAGGTAGAACTTTCATAATGAGTTGCTGCCAAGTATAGCTTCACCTTTTCAGAAAATTAACATTTGTATGATTTAGTCTTTCTGATCAAAAAATATGTGTGTGTGTTCTTGAGCAAAAAATGTGTGTGTGTGTGCATATATGTGTGTGTGTGCATATATATATAATACACAGACATATATATCAATATATCATGGTCTAGATTTATAAATATCTCAATATCAATGCAATTAGATTTGGCATTTGAGCATTACCTTTGGCCTTGACAATGCCAAGATATTTAAGATATAGTCCCTATCTATGAGCCTTTGAGGAACCCATAGCCCAGTGAAGGAAGTTATGCAGATATAGTAAAAGACTAAATCTGCTTTGCACCGTAATAGAAGGGTCCAAAGAATACTGTAGATTCATTTATCTCTGCCGAGAAGAGACATAGAAAACAAAACAATCTATACCGAGAAGCTGGAACTAGAGCAGAGTTTTAAAGGATGATTAAGAATTTTCTAGATGGTGAAGGCCATGACATGTAAGCTAAATAGCATGGACAAATTCACAGAGAAAAGGTATGTGTCTTAGTCTATTTTCTAGTGCTCTAACAAAGTACCCGAGGCTAGGTAAGTTCCAAAGAGAAGAGTTCTGGAGGCAGGGAAGTTGATGATCAGGCAGCTGTATCTGACAAGTGCCTCAGGCTATTTCATAACACAGCAGATAACGTCACAGGAGAAAGTAAGTGGACGAAGCAAGCTGACCTTGCTGTCACAATAACTAATTCAGTTCCACTACAACTAATCTACCTCCATGAGATGAGCATTAATGCCTTCAGAGGGCAGTGCTCCAAGGACTTAATCATCTTCCACTAGGCCCCACTCATAAGGGTCCCACCAGGTTCCTACCAAGTCTCAATACCATTACATTGGGGACCAGGCTTCCAGCACATGAACCCTTTGGGGCAGATCATAGCCAGACCATAACAATACACATGAAAATGTCAATATTGTGTTGCAGGTAAAGTGTAGGAGGCTCCAAATGCAGTAGAGAAGCAGATGCAGAGTTTTATTCCAAGGCCAAGAGCCTGAAGAGGAGTATACTTCCCATCCATGTGTGATGTCTTGGAGTCTGAAGTGACAACTGCTAGTCAGGCTATCAGGCTTTGCTGTGGATGAACTGTGTTGGCTGCCCCAGGACAGAATCTGCCTATTGACTGAGAAAAAGATGGCTACCCATGGCAGATGGAGGTCCTAGTGCAACTTGAAACTAGATAAGAGACCTTTGATACCAGAATCTCCTTGGTCCTCCTTTGACCCAAAGCAGGAACATCTGGAATAATGAGAAAGCACACAATCTGACCTACTGTCTCACGAGTAACACTTAAAAAGAGAAAGGTTCTATCCTTTGTCCATTTTTTTTCTTTATGGGCACTGGGGATTGAACTCAGGGATACTCTCCACTGAGCCTCCCCCAGAGCCCTATTGTGTATTTTTTTTAGAGACAGGGTCTCACTGAGTTGCTTCGTGCTTCCATTTTGCTGAGGCTGGCTTTGAACTTGCAATCTTCCTGCCTCAGCTTCCTGAGCCACTGGGATTACATGCAGGTTCTGTCTTTTCTGTACCCTTTGCCATAGCATTTACTCAGTGGTCTCAGAAGGGCATTTCAGGGGTACTCACAATCCTACCTGAAAGGTACTGCCTAGTCTGAAGAGAATGAAAACACCCCTTTTATAAACCTAACATGGTAAAATAAAGAGGTGGCCATTCATTTTGTAAAGTAACTCATAATTTTGTAATATTGATTATAGGTTGAATAATAACCACCTTGTTCTATCAAGGTATGCCTCTACTATCCAAAACTAGACTTGCCGTTTTTCAGAGGCATCACTATTACATAAGACAAAGCTTACTTATAAATATGTGATCAACAATATGTCTTTTTAATAAACCCAGTTTTGTTTTTAGTTAATTTAAGGGGTTGGGGAACAGGAAACCAATATTTTCTCTTTTCACCCTTGGAAACTGCACACCCAATGATTTTCTTGGCCTTCTACCTTGATTTAAATGCCTGAGTCAGTGAAAAATATCATCAATATCTCCATTTCTCCATCAAATGCTGTTCAAATATGATAATTAATTCAGTGAATGAACTGGAATAGATTTGCATTTCAGGAAGTCTTATAAAAGGGAAACAGTTTGTGAGCTCCTTGTGGGTGTGACATGAGGTTCACATTAGATCATGACTGCTGCATGACTTCATTTTGGAATTCACATGGACCAGTCTGTGGCTGATGACTATGGCAACCAGGTAGCACGGAGCCAGTTCCATTTCAAGAGTGTGTCTCCCCCCGTTTCCCAGGCAATTGCTCCTGCCCTCTGTGTGAGAGGAGTGTGGGCACTCAGCTAGTTTCCCTTTCCCTGTGGTAGGTCATTTCTAATTCAAAGTACAGTCTGCTGTTCTCAAGGATCCAGCCAGCTGAAAGTAAATGAATCTACACATCAATGAATCTTTTCTGTTGAGGACACATTTGACAACTTATGGGACAGAGGTTTCATCATCCTAGATATTCTAGAGCAGGAACCCTTAGTGAGCATTGAGATCCCTTGCTGGTAAGATATTCCCAACAATTCTGATTCTGTGGGCCTGAGTGGAGGAGACTGCCTTTCTGACAAGCTTCTCCAAGGATGGTTCCCAGTGCAGCAGCCTTGGCCTCACCTGGGGGAGCCTGTTGAAACTGCAGAGCTCCAGGCCTGCCCCAGACCCACTGGTCCACCTGAGTTGGAATGTGCATTTAACAAGTCCTCTGGGGTGGTCATTCTCCATGAAAGATTGGTAACCGCTGCTCTGGATCCTTCTCTCAAAGCTCTGCTTAGCTCCATGGGGAAACATGACAGGAGAGGTAGATAAACATTTTTATTTTAATAATTATTTCTGTTTATTTATTTATTTATTTATTTATTTAGTTATTTATTTATTTATTTATTTAGCAGCCATGGGGATTGAACCCAGGGCCTTACAGATACTGGGCTTTGCCACAGAGTTACATCCCCAGCCCTTTTTAAAATTTTATTTTTAAAAGTTTTTATTGTTTCATTTTAGTTATACCTGACAGTAGGATCCATTTTGATATTATACAAGCATGGAATATATCTTATTCTCATTCAGACCCCACCCACTGCTTTTTTTCCTTTATTAATCTTTCTGCCATTTACCTATACTTATTATTATTTTTAAATTCACTTCTTGTGGGATTCACTGTGGTGTAATCATATATGTACATAGGAAAGATGTGAGATACCTTCCACTGTCTTTTCTATTCCCGTCTCTGGTCCCTTCCTTTCATCCCCCTTTGTCTAATCCGATGAACATCTTCCTTTCCATCCCACCTTGTTGTGGGTGAGTTTTCACATATAAAAAGAACATTTGACTTTTTTTTTTTTTGCAGAGTGGGGGATGCTTGGCTTATTTCACTTAGCATGATTTGCCAGCAAATATCATAAAGTCATTCTTCTTTATGCTCATCCCTTTTTAAAAAGTTTTATTTTAAGACAGGGTCTTACTAGTTGCCAATGGTGGCCTCAAATTTGTGATCCTCCTCTGCCTGTGCCTCCTGAATTGCTTATAGATTATAAGCGTGTGCTACTGTGCTCGGCTATTATGTATATTCTTATTATTACATTCCATTTATGACAAATGGTATTATTTTACTGTTTATGGTTGAAACTTAAAGTTTCTTTTTCAAAATAAGCTTATTTACTTATAATCATGAGTTTATTTATAGTGCTAAATAAATATAAGTTCAGGTGGTGTGTGAATGTCACAGAAACTATCAGTCATATGTACACAAATGACTTAAATTAGCATGGTGCTTAGGAGCCTGATTTCTGGAGCCAGACACCCTGAGTTTGAATATCAGCACCTCCATTAATTCACTGTGTGATTTAGGGCAAGAGTCTTAACCTTTCTGTTTCTTTCTGAATTATTATGTGAAAACCTGTAAATATGGTACCTGTCCCATAGAAAGTGCATGCCAGGGCTAATTCATTTTACTATCATCCAGAGCAAGAATGCTCTGGAATTTTTCATCTTTTTTTATTTTATTTTTATAGTATCTTTATTTTATTTATTTTTTTATGTGGTGCTGAGGATCGAACCCAGGGCCTCGCACATGCTAGGGGAACGTTCTATGGCTGAGCTGCAACCCCAGCCCTATCCAGCACTTCTTAATTCCCCCTGCTCTGTCGCCTACATACTCAAGCCAATATGCCCCACTTCCTAAAATCAAGGCTAGATGTTTCTAGGATTTTTCTACCATAGAGATTGAGAACAGCGGCTTTCACGTGGCCAATGGAAGACAGACCTACTTGGGAGTAGTGGCAGGTGGCCAAGATCTCCCCAGTGGGAGTCAGGGAGCTGGCTGCCTCAGCCTGCTCACTGGATGCTGAGGAAGTGACCACTCATGTTGCTTTCACCATCACCTGGAGAGAAGGCTTAAAAGACAAAATTCCTTCGTAACTTGTAATTTTGAAACTCTACTATGTGTTTTCTGAGAGGCCTTCCACGAGGGCTTTGCACATGGACTTGTGGGTTGTGCTTTCCTGGCTGCAGGAAACATTTGAACAACCTATCCTTAATGTGTCAGGACTCTAGGAGACATCGTGTGAGCCAGAGATGCCTGGGGGTTCATTCACCTCCGTTAGCTTGAGGGTAAGAAATCCTCTGTTCTTTTCTCTGATTTCACATCCAAAAAATACCAAGAACTCAGCAGGACTGTATGGAGAGATAAGGAATTAGAAATTCACTGAGGACCTTATCTTCAGATCCCTTTTGAGATATATTTTTAGAACCAACAAAAGATGTTTTTGTGAAATTGTAGCAGTAATTTTTCTTGCTTTTTTTAAAAAAAGCACATTTTCTATTTGTGAGCAGCTGTAATCTGACAGACTATTCTTAGGGAGAAAAATCCTTAGATGTTTTGATGAGAGCAACCAGTGTGTAAAATTGTTTATCCTGAGTTATTTCTTTCTGAGATAACTCACAAAACACAGCTGGAATAGAGATGTATATAACTTTTTATATTAATAAGCTTGGCAAGCCCAGTGCACATCTATTTCTGAATGGGCATAGACAGGCTGATCAGGTAGGAAAAGGAGGAGACTAGCAGGACAGGAGGAAGAACAGTTCATCAACTGCATGGAGAGGGTGTTCCATACTCCCTATGCCAAAAAAACTCCCAGTAAAGAGGTCACATTATGGCAGTATGAGTTCCGTGTGACTCACCAACCTGTTCCGTTGGCACTTTGGGGCTGAAAAATGCTTTAACAGAGCTGGCAACGTAGCTCAGTGACTTGAGTGCTTGCCTAGAATATGCAAGGCCCTGGATTCAATACCAAGTACCACCAAAAAAAAAATAAATGAATAAAACTAAATAGAGTGCTTTTAGAGTTACATGGAAATGGCCTTCATATTCTTGTGTTTTGCATCTGCTGATTAAACCAACCATGGATTGAAAATACTTGGAGAAAATATTGCATCTGTACTGAACATTGCAGACTTTTTCCTTGTCATTAGTTCCTAAATGATCCAGTGCAACAACTATTTATGTGGCATTTATATTGTATTAGGTATTATAAGTAATCTAGAAATGATTCAGAGTATATGGTTGAATGTGTGTAGGTTATAGGTAAATACTGTGCCATTATAGATTATGAATTTGAGCATCTGAGGATTTTGTTATCTGTGAGGGCTCCTAGGACCACAGTTACTAAGGGATAACTGTACTTATCTACATTTAAAAATTCTATTTTACATAAGAATTTGGGTACGGAGATTTCCCTGGGGAAAATAAAAGAGCATTGGCCAATGCTGAGCTTGCACTCCTATGGAATATCACATCAGTCGCCAGAGTTGATAAGGGGCCTCTGATCCAGACCCAGGCCTTTCCCATTAGCCTTGTCCCTCCTGCACCCTGATCATCTGGTATCTACCCTACACCTGACTCAGTGTTCTCCTTCTGCAAGGGATGCTGGGGAAAAGAGCTCCTGGCTTCTGGTTGTCTCAACATATGAGAAATTCCTCAGCATAGGAAAAGTGGCTAAACATAGTGGGTGGCCACAAGACAAATGTCCACCCCTACCCAAGGAAGGAGACACTTGCAGAGTGGTTGGCCACCATCTAAGCCTCTGTGTTCCAGCCTTCTCCACTTCTTTTTCTCACATGCAGAGCCCTGCAGCTGGTGTGCATTCTTCCACTTCTGTCTCTGTTTATAAACTACTTTTGTACATTTACAAAGTATAAAAGCTAACTAGAGTAGAACCTATAGACACCTGTGAGCCTGTTGAAAAATGTGGTAGTTTCTACTAATTGTTTATCTATTACACCCCTCCTCAAGTTTGAAATGATGATGGCATTCCTTGGCAATCCCTGCATCTCTTGGGGGTGTTTATCCCACTCCTACCTCTATTGCAGATATTCATGGTGGTGATGGGGATTAATATGGTGTCCAGTGGAGTGCCTGATCAGGATCTGCACTGATTTCTCTGCAGAGAGGACCTGGACTATGGTCTTTATTGAAGCCTGACAACAAACTGTTAATTAAGTATTCTATCTCCTGTTTTACAAAAAAAAAAAAAAAAAAAAGTTAAGGTCACTAACCTGAAGCAACTTGTCCAAGGTCATGTCACTGAGGTCTGTCTGACTCTAAGACCAGCACTGTCTCTGTGTTCAGGACCTCACCTGGGAGCACATGTTGACTGTTTCCCTTACCATTCTCTAATGGTGCTTAAATAGCTAATGTGCATTTTGATGCTGCTTTTCAGTTATTTTGTGAGTTAAAAGTACAAAAGCCTTTGAGAATCTAGCTTTTTTAAAAAAATCCTAAACATTTTATATATTTCAGAACAAAATAATATTTTTAAATGGGTCAGTAGAGCACAAAGCATCAAAGAGCTCATGGGTACAGCCTGTAACTTCCTGGAGATCTGTATTCTTGTCAGATCTTAACAAATACTTCTCTAGATAATTGCTTAATTATTATATCTGTCAAGAAAAAAATCCTTCACAGCCATCAAGTACTGCATATAGAAATACCCTTTAATCCCATATGTGGAAAAACCATTCCCTGTGATTTTAGTAAAGCAGAATCCCCATGGTACCTAATCATTCTCAGATTTCTAAGGACAAGAGTAGATGGAGAACAAGATCCCATGGGGTGAAGCAAGGGGATAGATTGTTCCCATCTTTGTGTCCCTTTCATTGAAGGGCCCCCCAAATATTTTAAGTTTTTGCAAAATGGAAACAGAGAAGAGATGCAATCTGAATCATGCCAATTTAATAAAATAATGTAGTGCTGTAGAAATGAGTCCAAAAGGCCTGGACTTTCAACTCAGCATTGCTGCTCTTTCTGAAATGTACTAGGGGAGATAAAATGTGGTCTTGTGTTACATGGAAATGTCAGGATCTATCCCATGATGGTTGAGAGAATTCAATGAAATAATGTATTCAAAGTCCCTAAAGCTGTGCTGAGCGTTTACTAGGTGTTCCAACAGTTATATTGCTGATCCTCATTATTTGCAGATTACATTTTCACAAATTCACCTTCTTGCTAAAATGTATTTGTGACTCTAAAACAGTGTTCATGGTGCTTTTGTGGTCACTCACAGACATGGGGAAAGTGGTAAAAATATAAGTCGCCCAGCAGGCAAATTCCCAGCTGAAGTGGGACAAGGTGACACTCTGTCTTCTTGCTTTAGCTCTTACACCATAAACAAGCTCTCAGGCTATTTCATGCCTCATTTTAAAAATGATGTGCTTTTTCTGTTTAGCAAAGCACAGTGCTGATATGCTGTCTAGTGTCGTAAGCCCAAGAAACTTGTATGTGCCCTAGGGAGAAAAGCTTCATTCAGTCATGAGTCATCCTGCTGTTGGCCAAGAGTCCTGTTGTTCTGTTCAGGCCCTCAGTGAATTGGATGATGCCCACCCACATTGGTGAGGGAGAGCTATATTCAGTCTAGATTCAAATGCTAACCTCTTTCAGAAACAACCTCACAGATACACTCAGAAATGATGTTCTGCCAAAACTATCTGGGAATCCCTCAGCCTAGTCAAATTGACACATAAAATTAACCATCACACTCAAGTGTTTATTTATTACATCCCTCCTCGAGTTCCAAATGATGAAGGCATTCCTCAGTAGTCCCTACATTTCTTGGGGGGCATTTATCCCACTCCAACTTCTATTACAGTTATTTATGGTGATGATGGGGATTAATATGGTGTCCTGTGGAGTGCTTGATCGCAGCCATCAAGTACAGCATTTTATGATTTTATACAGAGAGCATAACTATGGTGACCAATAAGAATTGACTATATTCACCGGTAACAATGGCATACACCTATAATCTCAGAGGTTTGGGAAGGAAGGAGGATCACAAGTTCAAAGCCAGCCTCAGCAAAAGCAAGGTGCTAAGCAACTCAGTGAGACTCTGTCTATAAATAAAATACAAAATAGGGCTGAGGATGTGGCTCAGTGTTTGACTGCCCCTGAGTTCAATCCTCACTACCAAAAAAAAAAAGAAAGAAAGAAAAATTGACTGTATTCTATATAGTTCCTATGTTCGAAAGGTTAAATATTATTGACTAACAAAGTAACTCCAACAACTCCATGACTTAAAATGATAGAAGTTTATTTTTTCACGTCTGTAATGTCTCATCAGGTGTTTGAAAGGAAATCTTACAAAAGGTGAGACAGGAACCCATACTAAAGCAACTTGGATGCAGGCTCACAAAAATTGGAACACGGATAAATTATCAGCTATTTGTATTTGATATTTTCTTTCACAGAGGCATCCTTTCATCTTATTGCTCTGCTAACACATAGGACCTTTGCTTATGGAGAAAGGAGTCCTGGGTAGAAGACCTTAAGAGCCAGCCCCTCTCATGTGTCTTAGTTAAAAGATGAAGTCCTTACATAATGAGACCTTTCTTTATTCCTTTTTTTCTATGAATACTTCAGCCAAACCTTTAATCTCTGACTGAAAATATTTTTGCCACCGAGCAAAAGATTATGTAAAGAATATACCCAATGCCTCTATGAAAGAAAATGTCAAATACAAATAGCTGATAATTTATACTTGTTTTAATTAAATTGTAAGCCTGCATCCAAGTTGCTTTAGTGGCTATAAAACAGTAGCTTTATCTGACTTATTATCAGGTTTTGAATAAAACAACATTGACACTCCTTGAAAAAAGCATGCACTATCTCTGATATCTCTGCTTCGATTTACTATGGCCTAATTCTGTGGCCTTATGTAGTCCTTCTATTCTCATTTTAATATTGAGGAAAGAGGAAGTAACAATGTTTCTCAGTACTTCACACCCCAGCCTTTAGAGAGAATATTATACAAGAAAAGTGTAGTCTTGTTAAAGGATCACCTCTTTGGAGTTCTTAGAAAATTCCATGCATCTCTTTAGAATTATAAGGAAAATCATCATGAATTTTTTCCCCAAAAGTTGCATTTACCTGTATATTTTCTTCCATTTGTAACTTTTATATAATTTTAGGGGATTTTTAAATCCTGCTGAACAGAGGCTGATACCATATGATCAAGCAGTACCATGTCTAGGTATACACCTAAAAGAATCAAAAGCAAGGTCCTAAGGAGATGTTTGTACACCAAGGCCCACAGCAGCATTTCTCACATTTTTTAGAGCAATTCAGGTGCCCACCAACAGATGAATGGTTAAAAAAAAATGTGGTATTGACATGGAATAATCAGGAATGAGTTCTGATATATGCTATAACATGAGTGAACATAGAAAATATTAATGCTAAGTGAAATAAGCCAGACTCAGGCAAATATTGTATGGTCCCAGATAAGTGAAGTACTTACAAGAGGCAAATTCATGATACAGAAAGTAGAATAGAGCAGGTGGTGGGGAGATCAATGAGGAGTTATTGTTTAATGGGTAGAGTTTTTCTTTGGGATGCTGGAAAATATTTGGAAAGGGATAAGATCATGTCGAAAAGCCTTGTTAATATACTTAACATCGCTGAATGGTTTACTTAAAAATAGTTAAAACAATACATTTTATATTATTTTTATTCTGCCACAATAAATCAAAATCACATTGAAAGGAAACTGGACTTTGGGCCTTTAAGCCTGAGTTCCAGTCCAAGGTTAACCAGGGGGTATGACTTTGAGCAAAGAACTTCATGTCTCTGAGTGGCATATTGCTCACCTATAAAAATGAGAACGTTACTACTGGCCTTAGAAAATTCTCATAGAAATTAATGTGATTGGCCTGTCACATAATAGGCACTGTGTAAAATGATAAAGAGAACTAACGTATTAAGTAAGCAAAATCCAGTAGACTATGTGAAGGTTAAAAGGGTCATAATTGTGGGGATTCTTTAATATAGGTTTTTAGTCCTTACAGTGTGACTTGATATGGGTTTTAAGATATTCATCTGCATCCAGACACACGTGTGCTCTGCAGACAAGTACATTTATCTGGAGATTAGATATCAACTATTTGAAATATCTGAAATAGAACCTTATTTGCAGAATCATGCCTAAAAGCCCTAGGTGTGCAAATGCCAGATTAAAGTCTATGTAGAGGAGAAGTGCATGCCCACACCCAGAGGTTGTTCAGAAACTATGATATGGGGACAGCAAGGAAAGTCAGAGATGACAGGAGAGAAAGAGGCAGGAGAATGTCTAACGCCCCCTGGAAGCTTTGCTTGAGGCTTGCATCATGATTAATGTTAAGCCCGTGACATTCAGAAAAGGTTAAATTTCATTCTGTTTGCTCTGCTTAGGAAGTTGGGAGTCTATGCAGTATGCATTGAAAAGGATAAAACTGCAGGCTCAATGCTAATGATGTGGATTTCAGTTATCTGGAAAAATCCTTATAGAAGGAAGTGTGGCTATTACTCTATATACTCGAGTTTTTAAAATATTTATTTTTTAATTATAGGTGGACATAATGTCTTTATTTACTTTACGTGGTACTGAGAACAAAATAGCTGAATTCTATCAGCTTTATCACCTAATTATCTCTAGAATCTGGTCGGTTCCCAGCATTTAGCATGAGGCCAGCCTTGCACTGGGCTCTGCAAGTGAATAAATGAATTCAATGAATTAATGAACAAGCCAAAGAAGGAAACCGTGTACAATATGCATGTGTCTGTAACACATGAACTGGCTGCATATAAAAAAAGACATCCATGTTTAAAACTACCCCTCTTTTTCTTTTTCAGAGCAGAAACCCCTCTCTTGGGACCATTCATAAACAAGAGACACCGACACTGCCATGCCAGTGCCGCTGCCACCCCCACCTCCTCTGCCTCCACCTCCCCTGCCTCTAGAAGCTCCTCCCCCTCCCCCACCATCAGCACCTCCGGTAAGACCTGTTTTATTTAGTGTCTGGTTTGCTTTGGAGCTTCCGGTGCTTGGATTGCATTATAGGGAAAGATTCTCAATGTTCAGAAGCAACCACTACCTAGCTCCGCTGTGACAGGTAGACCTCAGGTAGCTCTGAAAGCTTCAGGATTTGATTCCAAACCAGCCTGGGTCAGGTATCTGTCTCTTCTATTCCTAGGCAGCACCCACCTCTACTGTTCGGGTCACCTACCTTTGACTCCTGCCGCCCGGTACAGGCTCCTTGAGTTTCCTGTGTGTCTTTCCACCTCACTGGGAGCCTCATGTGCCAGGCCCTGCCAAAGTTCACAGCTGAGGAGGCATTGCAAAATCAAGTTCTGGTGGTAAATGGGAAGGTGATAGATAATGACACCTTGGACTTCATTCCCTGGTTCTACGTTCAAGCAAGTCAAGTGTCATGTGAAATGACACAATGAAAAATATAAATCACTAAACTTCCCTGTCTGCACAAGACTGAATTCTTTCTCTTTCAGTTTGTGCTACTGGACACTCTCCTGGTTTCATAGTTTGGTTTAGGTTAAGTAGGGGCCACAGAGGGTGGTCATTTTGTTTTAGAACATGGATTCTCAATCTTGTCACTACTGATATTTGGGACCAGATAATTCTTGTTGGAGGAGTGGGCTGCCTTGTTCATTTTAGGATACTTAATCACAACCCTAGCCTCTGCCTACCAGATGCCAGTAGAATCCCTCAAACATGGCAATAAAAAATGTCCCCGGGTATTGTGAAATGTCCCCTGGTGGGGGACAAAATATATAGAAAGAATAGGAATAAGTATTAAAGTTTCCCTGATGAATTCAACCCCACACGGTAGAATTCAGTCATCATGAAGTGTTGAGCGATTTATAAGTGAATGAAACCTACACAAGTTATCATATGTATCCTAAACAGATTGCTCCCACTGAGGAACAGCTTATAATAATTTTAAATATGATGATACAGGATGAATCACCAGAATAAATAACTTACCAAAACACATGTTATTGGAGATTTGGGGAATGACCTATTTTTAAACCTTGCTGGTGACAGCTATCTGGGCTCAATACATGTAGAACAAGCCTTTTTGGAGTTCTCTAGTAGATAAAGTGTATAGCAATAATCATAAACATCACCTGAATAGCTATTGTGCCTCAGGTACTATGCTAAGCATGTAATATGGATTCTAAATTCATATTTGTAATCCAGTGAGGTCAACACTGATAGTGCTGTTTTGCAATGATGGACCTGGGGCAGAGAGAGAAGTGACTCACCCAGGGGCACGTAGCTATTAACTGGGCAGGGTGTGGTTTGAACCCCAGCCGAATGGCACCAGTCCTTGCTCTGAACTAGTAAGCCAACTGCTCTTTGATGTAAACTCAAAGGGCATTGAGTCTACTGGAATTCTCAGGGAAGCAATTCTCAAGGATTGCTTCTACCTATTTGAATCTAAAAACCAGGAAATCAATGGATCCCATTCTCCAAATCCTGGACACATCTTCCGGATTTCCTTCCTGTATGCCTAACCTGCTCCCATGACCATTCTTTTCTTTTCTTTTTCTTTGTGGATCCATTGTTTTCCCCAACTTGCTCTGTTGATTTCCCCCTCTAAATAGAAAAAAAAAATTGCAAGTTTCCATTTGAGTTAAACCCACGGTTTGCAGCAGAGAATCAACATTACAGAAGTGGCCACAATGCAGAGGAACTCAGTTTTGTCTTGTCTTTAGCTTACAACTGCCTGGGGATGAGCTCAGAAAGATAGGGTCTCTGATGCTGAGCACACAGTGGGGACAGTCAATGCCACTTAAGCTCAGTTTCAGGAGACCACGTCCTTAACCTTGACTGACCATCATCAAGCTTTGGCTGCACAGAATTCCTGAGTCTGTGTCTCAGGAAAGTTTAGAACCTGAATCCAGAGAACCTTAAGCTTGTCATGGATCACTGCTCAGTCATGGAAATGTTGACTAGAGAATTGGATTCTCAGACCAGAATTCTGAAGGTTCTATTGCCTCTTCATCATTTCCCACCTGAGAGTTCCTTGAAGTCTCATCTTTAAAGAGCGCTCTTGACCTCTGAATTAGTCATATTGCTTCTTCCTATGCTTGCTTCTTCTATTATTTGAGCTGTCTCTTGAAAAATCAAGTCGGGTGAGGGCTGAAAGAGGGTCTTGGGGCCCATGGTCACATGGTAATAGTGAGTGACTCAAAGAGAGGGTGCATGCCTAGGTCAGTGCCAGCACCTATCAGGAACTGCCTTTCTGAGCTACTGACTTTGCTGTAGACCCTGTAAGTCACTAGGCAAACTTGCAATGACCAAAAAATCACTACTTTACATTTTCCCCTTGCCTAAGACTTGAAAGCCAGTGCATGTTCAATACATTCAAATTTCAGTAAGAACATTTGATAAAACAAATGCAATTAGATCAGAAGTAACTTTAGGGGCAGCAACAATTAGTATTTGGGCGTGACTTTAAAAGCACTTAAGTATCCTTTGGCACAACATCACCATTCCAATTTTCTATTGTTCTGTAAAAGAGTAGATCCTGTACCTTTGCTTTAAAAACTCACAGAAAGTACACAGTGTACCTGTTTTGTAGATGGTAGCAATAGATTTCCATCTGGTAGCAGTAGATTTCCATTTTAATAAGATTTGCTCATAATAGAGCAGTAGAAATGTGCATTCAGGGTGGTAGAAGCAGGATTCTACCTGTACCATGTACAGGGTCTAAAACTCAAAGGTGTAAAAGCTAAAGGCGTGTTTGTGTCCCACAGCCCACGGGTCAGCACTTACTGTTTTAGTTAGGATTATGTAATGATGCAGCATAGTATGTTTAAAACAAAAATCTATAGATTTTAGACTTATGCCAATTGGAAATCGAATCCCAGGTGTGCTATTATTTCCTAGCTATAGAATATCAAGTGAATTACTTAACAACTCTGAGCTTCAGGTTCCTTATCTGTTAGTGGGAATCACAATGGCCACTTCTAGGGAAGGTTGCTCCTAGCACAGAAGTCTCCCAAAGGAAGGCAGTTTGGTCTGTGTTGCTCACAGTGCATCCTCAACAATTTGGATGGCTCCTGTCTCATGGTGACCTTTGAAAATACATGTGGAATAAATGAATCAAGGGGGATTTGAAAGGATTCAATAAGCTAACAACAGCAGCTGTTGTTTACAAAGTGCCTGCTTAATAAATGGTAGCTACTATTATTTCAGAGAACAGAAAACAACTGGACAAATCTTGTACTGATACATACAAGTCAAAAGTTCAGAGCAAAGCAGAGGTCAGACACCAGAAATGAAGATCTAGGTGGGGAGCCTGAGTTATCCACAGTGGGAGAGTCTGAAAATAACCTCCAAACAGGGAAACAGAAGTTACCTTGTAGGTTTTCTGGGTATCCAAAACCACTTTGCCAGTACCCCATTCCTGCAGGCTGTCTGGGGAGTTAAGGGTTTGTCTTCTTTTTCATTCTATGGAATAAGCTGAGGGGACCTGGGTCCACAAGAGTTGCAGGAACTACATGGAATCAGCAAGAGGTCAGAACCACGTGGCTTCAGCTGTGGCCTCATCTCAACTGGGGTGACCAACCATGTGTGCGTGGAGATCTGGGGGTATCCTTTAACATCCACTCAGAGAAATAATTGATATTTAAGACATTTGGAGGAGGCTTTGCTTTCCCAGCTGCCATTAGATTTGTCATTTGATGAGCAGCTTTGGCAGCAGCAGACCACGTCACTGAATGGAAGGACACACATTTCCCTGGAAGGTTTAAGGTGATACCTGGGTGAGAATTTTAAATTGCCTGGCTCCCTGTCCCTCTCTAAAGCAGAGGACACACTTGCTTGGGTCTCATGGCAGTTCCGGGATGCTGAGGTTCAAATGCTATGGCTTGGTCTTTCACTGCCTGAGCAAAATATTCATTTAAAACTCATCAGGAAAGACAGTAGAATGAATCAGACACAACTTTCTTATGTCTATATATGAATACACCATCTGTGTAACTGCACATCGTGGTGAACCACTAGAATGGGATCCTAAATAGAATAAGTTATACTCCATGTTCATATAATATGTCAGAGTACACTCTGCTGTAATGTATATCTAAAAAGAACAAATAAAAAATTATGAAAAATTAAATTAATCAGGGAAATTTGAACACAGATATTTTCTTTATTTTGGTTTATATAAGCAAATTAATTTTATGACTTATTTTATTTAATAATATTGTTATTGTTTAAGAGTTATTTTCTTTTATAATAAAATCTGTGGAAGATACAATGTTGGATATATGTTTTGAACAAGCCAGGATTTGGAGGAGGGAAGTGATTGGTGTGGAGACATAGATTGGCTATGAGCTGATAAGCACTGAAGCTGGATGGTGATATCTGGGGGGTTATTCTACTTCACTCCATTTGTATATGTTAACAATCTTCTATAGCTAAAAACCTTTAATGAACATTAACAAACTCATTTAACTCAAAATATAGGTGATTTTACAGAATCAGGGAGTTCTGTAGCAAGCTTTCACTAATTCAGAAGGGCGTTTGAGATCAACTATTATAGGCTTTCCAGTTTTACAAAAATGAGACCCATGTTAGTGCAAGTTTTCTGCTGTAAATTCTGTACATCACTGAGATTTAGTCCCTCCACTTCCCCACTCGGTCTGTCTCCTGTTTTGCTGGGGACTTCGTGAGCAGGGTTTTTAGCTCTCCCTATAGCTGAAGGGTTGATCCACAAGGTGGAGAAATATAGTGGCTTGGTTTCCCTCCCAAGGACAGTCCATAAAGGTGACTTTTAGCAGGAGTGTCCAGAAGCTCTGGGTCCCTATCACAGCCTCCCTTGCTAGTTTGTATTCAAATAAACCTTGAGACCAAGCAAAGCCCAGATAACAATGTTTTGTGAAACTGTTGCAGTTCTCTGGCTGGTCCAAGGACATCTAGCTTAGCTGGTGCTCTCTCCTCAAAGCATATAAAACATGGGGGATGATCATTAAAGCAGTTCTCCCTGTCAGCAACTCCCCTTAAGCCTAAGGTCACCAAATATGGAAGAATTTTCACCTTCAGCATTCTTTCATCTCTGACAAAATGTATCTTGTGACTGTTAGTAGGAAAGCAAACTGTGAGATAAAACCTCTGGGTGTAGAGATAGCCAGCAGAAGTGTATGTTATGGAGGTGTGTGTGTGTGTGTGTGTGTGTGTGTGTGTGTGTGTGTGTGTGTGTGTGTGTGTGTGTGTGTAGAGAGAGAGAGAGAGAGAGAGAATGTATATAGTATAATTATATATATATATATATATATATATATATATATATATATTGCATATATAATGTTAAAGATGAACCTGAGGCAATCACTAAAGAAAAAAAAGGTTCCTGATTGTGCTGGTGAAGGATCTTAGCATGGATGGATGCTAAGATCTCTTAGGGGAGTTTTCTAAGAAATTAAATCTAAGGCAATGTTTAATAATTACTTATGAGCTAAGCAATATCAGAAAAATATTTTGTATTTTCTTCTGGGTTGCTCCCCCCGTGACCCCGCCATTTTCCATCTTGTTCATTTCTCCAGCCATGTGCAAACTCACATACTAGTTCCTCTTTACTTTTGAGGGTTTCACTTTAGCCCAATCTCCTCTTCCTTTTTTAATCAGATTTTCAGTTGAATCATCCATTCCTGACCCTCATGGGGAAAATACATGGCTCTTTTCCTCACCAGAACCATTCAACACCATTCCATGCCCACCACTGACTTATGTCCAAATGAACCACAAAGTTTTGTGTTCAAGGCATAAAATTTCCATTGGCAACAGTGCCAGTCTTCCCTGTTTGGCTTGGATAAGAACAGTACTCAAGTGATAGACCTGGAAGACACTGTGAACTTTGTAAAGTTCAATGTTATTTCTTCTGGCGGTATTTTGGCAGGACCAGTCATATGGCTATTTGTGTGTGAAAGCTGGGCTACCTCTGGTCAGGTGTCCCAGGAGCTGAGCTTCCTCACATGGGCCTCACCAGCTCCCTCTGTGTCACCTTGGGCTTCTCTGTCCTTTGCCTCTCAGGTCCTCACTGTATGACAGGTGCACAGAGACTTAGAGGCACTGTTGGTTTTCTTTTTGCTTCATTTTGCTTGGGTTCCATTTCATTCTAATTGTTGCTAGATAATGCCTGAAGAGAAAAACTATTCTAAAGCTGTAAATGTGTTCTTCAAAGGCTGGATTCTCAAATGTAAAAATCAAGGGATATCGAATGAGGGGTGGAGATGTGACCACATGATACTAGCTCCTAAGGCTTATGTGAAGAACTGTTTTAAAACTCATGCAAGCTCACATATGCTCTTGTTCTTTTGAGAAATTAACTAAAATGTGGCAGCGATATCAGGACACATTATTCTGGAACATGTTGCTTTACTGTCCAGATGCCAGGAGAACCCAACCAGCAGGAATCAACTCATCATGGGCACCCTGATGTGCTGCTTTGATTGATGCCCAGAGCACTAACCCACAGGGCCCTCTGGCCCACCATAATTTCTGGAATGTAGCCATCTTACCTGGAGTCAGGGCATCGTGCTGCCAAGTATAATTACCCAGCTCAGTATTTCTGACACAGACCCACTGGTAATTCTGAGATAAGAAGTTGAATGCATGTAGTTTATTTGGGGCCTCTACCCTGCTGGGAATCCCTGGGAGACTATGCAGAGCCTTCCTTGATCTGCCCACCAATTCTTGTTCTTCCCATAGCACTTCCAGTAGTCCATGTCCCCATCTAGGAGTTCCTCTGGCAGAGATCACAGCAGTTAGCCCAAAAGGCCATTGTCTGAAGCCAGGTTTGGGGCTAGGCTGAGCACTTGTGCCTGGAGCACCCATAGCATCCACCACAGTCATACTTGTCACCAAGGTAGTTTCAGAGAGGGAAAAACTGAGGCACAGCAAGGTTAAGTACTGGCTCAGAGTCACATAGCTGCTAGAAGGGATCCGTTACCTGCGTTCTGTTCCTTCAACCTCATTGCCTCCTGGGCTATGGTTGTGGCAGAGATGGCTGGGAAAACCCCTAAAACTGGGAGTAGGACTGGCCATGATGGCCTTCTCTGATAGTGCTGCTCCAATAGGACCTTAGTATGATAATGTATCCCCTTCTTTCAGCCATGGTGGCTAAGATTTCTGAGCAAACTACATATGTTTCCATCCAAGCTGTGTGGCTTTGAAAAGCCAGATTACTTAAGTTTTCTGTGCCTTAATTAGAAAGCTTTCTATTTAATTATGGTCACTATCAAGACAAATTAATGCATGTGCAGTGCTTAGCAGGAAGCAAGGACCATAAACTTATTCATTGTCGATGATATTTTACATGTGGATGCTCTTTTCCATTTTGCTAAAATTTTTTTTGCTTAGGAATTAATATGAACACGTGTAAAACAAAAGTGCACATTTCACTGCAGCATTCATGTCTGATAGGCACCAAGCCTTCAAGCCTTCAAGCCTTCACCAGCATTCAAACCTAAACACCATTGCAATTGAGATGAGTTTTTGATTGCCTGTCTTCACTGGGTGTTGGTAAAACTCCCTGAGGAAGTGGGATATGCTTGCCTTGCCCTTCCCAGCATCAGCAGTATGAGTGAGTTGGGTGCCCAGCCATGGGATCTGCTCAGGAGATGAACAATAGATAATTAAGAGCACACTTTCCCTTGGGTTGTTGGGGATATGGCATAGCCACACCACTGCTGCTGGTGAAACCAGCATAAAAAGAATTTAAGAGGTTACACCAAAAATGCACTCCTCCCAGAATTTTCTCTGTATGTATAGAACACCCTCCTAAAGCCCTCAGAATAATTTTTAGCTGTGGCTCAATTTGAATCCCAACTGAGATGAAATTGGAAGCTAAACTATGAGATGTAGCATTTGGATGTGCACTATTAACATCTGCCATTAATTATCAGTATTAATATTTCATTATAGATAACACTGTGAGGTAAGGGGTGGACTTATTTTAACATCTCTTTGAACCTTGATACGCTCGTTACGAGGGGTGAGTTCTAAATTGAAGGATCCTGTTTCACAGATGAAGAACTCAGACCTAGTGTGTTGTACAGACCACACTGCAGCAGAAGGACCTGCTGAGCTGCTCTCACAATTATTCTTTTTGGTCTATATCAGAGGCACCAGTAGCAGTAGCCTCACCACCATGTCCAGAATCATGTGTTACAGGATGAAACTGCCCTCTCCCACCAACACATTCACATCTGGAAGTTCTAATCACAGTTCCTCAAAATGGGAATGTATTTAGAGATGAGGTCTTAGAAGAGGTAATTTAGGTAAAATAAGGCTGGTGGAAGAGGCCCTATACCACCAAAACTGGTTTTATTGAGAGTAGACTGGGACATAGACACACACACACACACACACACACACACACACACACACACACACACACTCACAGGGACAACCCCATGAGACCAGAGAGAAGAAGGCCATCCAGAAGCCCTGGAGTGTAGCCTCAGAAGGAATTAACCTGGCTGACACCTTGATCTTGGACTTCTAGCCTCCAGGACTATGAGAAAAAAAAAGAAATCCTGGTGTTTGAGCCACCCTGTCCATAGTGCTTTGTCCCAGCCACTCGAGCAGACTCATACAGAGCACCTTTAATGTCACACATGTGCACTGCTGACTCCATCAGCTGCTCCCACCATACCTGAGGAAAGGCCCCTGGGGGACCTTCATTTCCAGATGTGGCCATCTCAAAACAGAAGCTGCAGCTTAGTTCTACTGTCCTGTGTTGCTATGTGTTCAAAACCCCAAGTTCCTTGTACTGTTTTGTTGTGTTTTGTCTTTATTTTCTAGAAAAATGCAGAATCTCTGATTTGAAGGAGCTTTTCAATTCTAAAATCTGATTAAGCCTTTGTTTCTGATTACAGAAATGCTGAGTGTGTTGCAGGAGTAATGCATTTCAGAATCAATGGACAGATAACTGCTATTTCTAGATGCTTATTTGGAGACTCCTGTCAATTCCTTGCAACCCTGGATCATTTTAACATCCATTATAGGATGATCTTTCAGCAAGCACAAAGCAATTTGCCTGGCTTACCTGCCACACAGTGGCTCTGCCTCTTCTTGGGAGCTCCCTGTTCCTAATGGATGTTTGCTGGCATGATGGGGCTAGACTATGACCAGATGAGAAGGGCAGAGCCAGGGTGAGCCTCGGCAGGTCTCTGTGCTGACCTGGAGTTGCAACAGAACAACCGCAGAAAACATGAGACGTGAGGGGTAACCTGTCTGCTTTTGACAAGTGGTCTCACTTCTTCCATTTGTATTTTTATTTTTGTCTCCTTCACCTTTCCTAGCTCTACCTAGATTTGCTTTATTGCTTTATCCCTGTTGCTGGAGCTAGCAAATAACAATATAAGACATTCGGTTAAATTAGACTTTCAGCAAATAATTATTTGAGTATAAGTATAGTGCAAATGTGTCATACTAAAAAAATTCTTATTGTTCAGCTGAAATTCAAATTTAGCTGGACATCTTATATTTTATCTGGCAACCTGATCTGTCTCTTAATATGCCACGTGTGTGTTTCTCTTATGTGAATGTCTGTAGAGGTAGCTATAGAGACAGAGGGAGAGCAATCTCCTTCACAGATCTGCTTCTTTCCCTGGGAATCTATCAAACATTCCTCACCTCCATTCTTTTTGGTTTTTTTTTTTTGTTTGTTTGTTTGTTTTAAAAATGTTTTTGGTACTGGGATTTGAACCTAGGGGCACTCTACCACTGAGCCACATCCCCAGCCCTTTTTGGTATTTTATTTAAAGACAGGGTCTCGCTAAGTTGCTGAGGCTGGCTTTGAACTCTTGATCCTCCTGCCTCAGAGTCCTGAGTCACTGGGATTACAGTTGTGTGTCACCATGTCTGGCTCCCACCTTCCTTCTTATAATGGGGAGGCTGCAAACATTTCTCCTATCTCCTTTGTTCAAGTTTTTGCATTTTTTCCTCTATTGAGTATTTCCCTAATCAATTCTTTTAAACTATAATTTGAAGAAGTTTGAGAAATAAATGTTTTTTTCACTCTCTTCATATTCCCTTAGTAAATCTGAAAATCTACCAGTCAATTTATGGGCATAAATTAATCTAATATCTGGGGTTTGTTGCAGGTCATGTTGATAGGCTGCAGTCTCTACCCTCAGATTAGACATATGAAAAGGGAAGAATACCAAGGATTGTATATCCATTACAGTCAAGAATGGAGTGTAGCAGGAGGGGGAACTGGGTGATAATGGACTTCAGTCATTTCTGGATCTGGTTTAAATGGCTGTCTTCCTCACCAGAGTAGAGGGCAGAGCAAGAAGATGAGGGTACTCACTCTGGGTACTCATCTCCTTAACTTTGCTCCCTAAGCACCTCCCTCACCTCACCTTGACCCAGCCTTGACTCTTGACCCTTGACATAGTACAGTTGAACTTTGTCCCCTATAACATAGCATTACACAAGCTGAACTAAATTGCCTCTCTTAAAAAGAAATCATAGCAACACTTTGGAAGATTCACTTTTCTTGCTTTTGAGTTATGTTTAACCTCATTCCACAAAAAGTTGAGACTACTGTTTTTAAAAATTCTCCTACCACAAAGTTTTTCTAACCCCCTTCCATAGTACATGGCTTGTTAGGAACCTTTTTTTATTTCCTGATTTGCAAGGTTTCTGATTCACTTTTTTAATAACATTAATCAGGTATCCATCAGTTCAGGGACAAGTACACTTTCCAGATTTCCAATTCTAATGGACCAGCTTTTGGCCATTGGTATTACCTGGGGTTTCCACCATTCCCCCCACCCAGTGACTTCAGTGACATGATGATTTCACATTATACTTTTCTTTAAAGTATTTCCATACACACATTAGAATGTACCTGTATGCATGTGATTTCATTTTGGTAGACTTTATTTTTAGAACAGTTTTAGTTGACAGCAAAATTGAGCATAAAGTGCAGAATTCCCATGCACAGCCTCCCCCACTATGAACATCAGAATTGTTATCAAAATGTAAAATCTGTGTTTTGTTTAAGATTCATCAACTTTAAAACCATTCTTTTTATGGTGTTATTACTCATATGAACAGCATAAGTACCAAAGATTATTAGAATCTTTAAAATGTGGTTTCTTTAAAAATGTGTGTGTGTTACTTTTTCTATAATCAGTGCCTTACATTTCTATAACACTGTCATATTTCCTGCCAGTAGAAATATTTTTGGTTCTTGAAATTAAATATACTAGTGATCAGAATAGTAGCTGGCCCATCAAAGGCAGTTGATGTTGAGTCTGATGTTCTAATACTTAAAGAGTCTTGCGACTTTAGAGGCTTTAGTGACGCTCTGCCCATGCAGGGCTATACCTTCTTCCTTCTGGGGTAGGGTTAAGCTTGCCAAGACATCAAGAAGGCGGAGAGCCTTTGGAAGGACTGCCAGAGAAGACAGGTCTCCTTTGGGGAAGTGATGGTTTCATCAGCATGCCACCCTGGTTACATACAGCCTCAGTCAGCAAGTCTAATTTTAGGAGGTGCAAGACAAAAATACAGTGGAGAGGAGTGAACTAAAAATAGGCCCCCTTTCCCTGTTACCATCCACTTACTCAGAGGTTTGGCATGTTCCCAGAAAGCCAAGTTCTCTCCCTGCTATAGTGGACATGCAGACATTCCATGGTTATGGAGAACTGTGAAAGCCCCATCCTGAGTCACTACAGATGTCTCGACCTTCAGTTTTCTTCTACTCTCCTCCAGAATTGCTGGATCCATTTGAACAGCTGCTTCTGTATTTTCCAGGGAGGGTTTGCACCAGCCCTATTTTATTAAAAATATACCAGGGGTGCCATTGATGTGAGTGTGTTGTATGAGTCACACTCCTGCTATTCTCAGGGGGAAAATTTTGTTTTTACTTTTAATTTGCATTCTACTTTTCATATTGAAGAATGAGTTTAATTTTAGTCAGTTTTTAAGGGCTTAATATGTATAATACATTGTGCTGAGTACTGGAAGGATGGATTGAGACGTCATTTCTACTTCATGGAGCCTACTTGGGGGAGCCAGATGCATGTCAAGATGGGAAATAGATGTTCTCTACAGCTGCACAGAATCGCTTGGGGGGCTGCCTTTGGAGAAATATCTTATTAAAAGCTGCAGGAGGGAACAGTTGTAACCTGGCTAGAGCAGGCAACAATAAGGACAGCTTATCTGCACCTCCTGAGGCAAGGGCAAGAATTGGCTCTATGTGAGAGGTGACAATAGTGAAGAAGCAAATAAAAGAGAGGAGTCCCAACACTGGTTTGAAGATGGTGACTGAGAGGATGCTGGGCCAGATGAAATTTTCCTGTGTTGGGATGGTGGTCAAAGGTTATTTGAGGGTCAGGGATGCCCCTCAATCAATGGGAAATTGTTATTGATGCCTGAGATAGAAAGCTTTTCTCTTCTCCACCCATATAGCAGTAAATCTGCTGTTTCATGTGGATTTTTTTGCAGGGGTAGGAGTTTCATTGTGTTTGATATGGTGAGGGAGTATCACTGACAGCTCAGGCCATGTTTGTGAGACCACAAGGAGTCGAACAAAGACAGCTGTTTGAAAGTAGGAACCTGGAACCAAACATAACTCCGGAACGTAAGTCCCCTGACCTTTTAGAAATCTCTGGAGGATTTGGGCTTCCTGAGAGCTTCCAGTAGGACCTCTGAGCAAGTCTTCTCTACATCTCAGGATCGGGGAATTCCAGCTCCATCTGCTCTACTGGATTAAACTCATAAAATAAGTAAGAATATAAAAGAATAAGTGTGGAGATGCCAAGAAGAAAATAATTCTTGAATTACTGTTGTGGTCTCTGAAAGAGCCTCTGTAGCTGGGCCTGGGAAGATGAAGGTGATCTCAAGAGACAGAGTTGGAAGAGGAGGCTGTATCAGACTGAGGAAGTGCAGGAGATTGACTGTGAGGCACCAGGTGTGTGAGCAGCACAGGGAATGTGTGTGTGGCTGGGATGTAGCATGTTGGGGTGGTTAGGCCCTGATCAAATCCTGGAAGCCCTTAAACACTATGCCAAGTGAGTTTTACCCAATTCTGTGGATGACTGATCTAGATCTAGAGAAGAAAATTGGAGAAACAACATGAAAATTTAATTGCAGGGATAGGAGAACATTCAAATGCAGGACTCCCAGCCTTCTCACTTCCACCTACACCCCTGGAGGGTGGCCTACTGAGATCAGAGCTGTGGTTTAAGGGGTGTGGGTGAGAAGTGGAGAGAGTGTGAACACAAGAAGCTGTAGTGGGACTGGAAAGGGCGGTAGGAATTGGAGATGTGTTTTGGAGAGGGTTGATAGCAGGTAAAACTGACGAATTATTGATAGAAGGAGTTTTTGGTTTCGAGTGTGGTTGACTTGAGGGATATTGCTTAGATCCATATTACAAGAGAAATAACAGGTGGCAAGAATGTGTGCATGTGTGTGTGTGTGCATGCGTGTGTGTGCATGCACACATACATGTGTGTGTGGTGGGTCGTGTGGTGGAGATAATGTGTTTATTTTGGATGTGTTGATTTTAAGACATTTACTTGGAGATGTTCGGCAGCCAGTTGGAAACATAAACCCAGAAGATGCAAACTCAGCTCCTTCTAAAATGATCTGTCTGTGATACATAAATGCCATTGAGGCCCAAAGATGGTGGATGTAGACTTCAGGTGTTTCTATTCTGCTGATGTATTTCCAACCCTTACCCAGAAAGTAGTGTGCAGAAGTGTCTGGCTGCCCTTTATCTTGTCTCTGCCCAGAAAAGATGCTCAGAGAGCAGTAACCTCAGTTTGGCAATGCTAAGAGGAACAGGAGAGTTTGTACTTTTCTTGCAAATTCTGCATGGAGCTATCTAATTTACTGTATTTACTTGCATTTGACCTTTTGTCCTTATGCATATGGATGTACCGACTATTTTTCTAAGAAAATAAATACAACTTTGCAAAATAGGTTTGAAAAAAATACATAAGGAAAAAAGATGGGGGTATTTCAACCTTAAACCTGCCTTCCTCTTTGTTTTGACCTATAAGCATAAATTTGTGCTACCTGCTACTTGTCATATATTTGCTTATTTTAGATATTGTTCATTTGTTGTATATTTTTATAGATATTTCCATCCTAAAAAACAACAACTTGAGGCTGTTTTTACAGAGAACTTTAGGACAAAATGTTGTGCTTAATAAATCCAAAAAGTCAAATAAATATATACTGAATCCATGGTGTGCAGCAGTCTCTGGGCTTCTGGAGTGGAAAACAAAGGAACTGACATTTGCCCCTCAACGCTGCTGTGAAACCCATACATCATAAATATACAGAAAGACTTGTAAGCTGCAAATGTTTGCAATTATAGGACTATATCTCTGTTGTTTGGGGAGAATCAGCAGGTGAGTTTTCAAAAAGCACTTCGTGGAGATGGTATATTTGAGCCAGACAGAGACATTGTACATTCTTAACCAGAGGAGGGACTGATGACATTCATGGAAGATTTATCTAGGTGTTTTGCAATAATTGTGCCATGTAGTGATTGAAGGGTCTGGTAGTTGCAGGATGGGAGCAAGATGTCATCCTGGCACCCTACAGCAGCCCTGAGGGACATAATCCCAGGAGACTTATTCTTCCCAGAGCCTGTTCATATTAGCTTTTTGGCCAGTGGTAACTCCTGGCCCATTAACCTATTCCATGAAGGCCCCATGTGCACACAGACTAGGCCTTTAGACAACTGAGTTTGAATTCAAGATGAAACCTCAGGAGAGACTTCCTTGTCCTTAAGAAAAATAAGAGGCATTGTTGTTTTGGATGTTGAAATGTTTGGATAATGGATCTCCCTGACCCTGGGACACGATAAGCGTGGTCACATGGGCTGGGAAGAACCTGACCATTTGTTGACCTGAGATATATTTTTACTGTTCTGCAAATGAACAGAGATTAGAACTTAGTGAGTGGCCCAGTGGGCATGGCAAATAAATGCCATGGTTTAAAAAATGAAGTAGTGCACAAAGTGGTAATGAAGGAGAAAACAGTCTGTAGGTGAGCCCTGGTTGAGTGAGTTAGGTGCTTGCTCTTTTTGGCTTTCGGAATAGAAGAGATGATAAACTTGAAGAGGGCAAGGGGAGAGTTTAAATTTTAATCTCTAAATAATATGACAACACTGTTATTTCTTTCTTTATCACACTGAGACATCATTTATTGACTTGCTGCTATGAGAGATGGGGATTGAACTCCCTTATATCACCTCTCACCTTCTCCTCCCTGTCTTCTTCCTTACTTTTGGTTCTTACTGTGCTATTTTGACTTCCTCTTGTGGTTGCCTTTGATCTTTAAATAATACACTTGAGCCTCCATTGGTTGTGGTCAGCATTTGACAGTGTGCTCTGACCCTCTCTTATATGAAATGGGGTCACCAGTGCCCCTACTCTTTGCTCCATCTCTTTTCTGTCTTTCATTTGCCAAATTTTCTTAGTAATTTAAATTTTGTTTTCATTTTTCAAATTTGCATATTGTAAGATTGACTTTTTTTCTCGGGGAAGGTGATGGGTCTGTGAATTATAACATATGCATGGATTTGTGCACCGTAAGAATACAGTATAGATCCATCACCCTCAAAGCTCTCTGGTGCCACCCCTTTGAAGTCACACCCTTCTTCCATCTGTAATCCCTGGTGGCCACTTGTCTTCCTTTTTATTTTCTCATGAGTATTCTAATGTTGGGCATTGTCCACAGTTTGTTAATCCATTCACTGGCTCAATTCATTCAGGTAACTTCCAGGTTTTGGTGATTATGAATAAAGCTGCTATAAATATTTGTGTATAGGATTTTGAATGAACCTAAGACTTTGTTTTTCCAGGGTAAATACCTAGCTGTGAGATTAATGGGTCATATGTTAAGTGTATGTCTGACTTTATAACAAAATGTCAAACTGTGGTGCTTCACAGTCCTACCAACGATGTGCGAGGGTTCCAGTTGTGCTCTGTTGTTTTCAGCATGTGATATTGTAGGTACTTTTCTGTTTCTTTGTTGTTTTGGCTTGTTGGTTTGGTTTTTGCAGGTTAGCCATTGTACAGGTGTGTAGTAGTCTTCCATCATGATTTAATTTTCATTTCTCTAATGACTAATGATAGCAAACATCTATTCCTGTTCTTATCTACCTTCTGTATATTCTTTTTGGTGAAATATCTGTTTAAGTCTTTTGTCCTTTATGTTAACTGGGGTTTTTGTTTTCTTATTGTTGAGTTTTGAGAGTTCTTTATATATTCTAAATATAAGTCCTTTATTGCACACAATTTTTTTCTTCTAGTCTGTAACTTACTTTTCATCCTGTTAACAGTTTTTCCCAAAACAACAATTTAAATGTTTTATGGAGTCTAACTTTGTAATTTTTTGATTAGTTGTGGTTTTTGTGTCTTATCTAAGAACTCTTTGTTTAACTCAGAATAGATATAAGGTCAACCAAAAAAATCCATCATATTTCTATATACTAGCAATAAATAACTGGAAATCAAAAAAATTTTAAAAGCCCAGACATGGATTTTTAAAACCAGAGAATGTCAATGAAAGGAAGAATTTTTAAATATGGTAAAGATGTCATCCAGTAATTTCTTTTTTCTTTTTTTTAAATCCCTGTCTTTATTCCAGAATATGAATAAATATGAGAGAATATGAGCTTTAAACAGGAAAAGGTGGGTGTGTGTCAGAAACTATTAGAGAGAGCTGGTATTAATAGCTAACATTTATTAATTACTAGGTGCCAAGCACTGTTTTAAACTCAATATATAGATGACCTCATTTAATTCTTACCACAATTTATGTGGCTGTTGTTATTCTCTTTCCAATTTTACAGATGAGAAAAATGGAGGCCTCCAGAGGTCAGGTAACTTACCTTAAATTATGCTACTAATAAATCCTACTGATCCAGGATCCCATTCAAGATGGTGGGACTCCAGAGCCCACATTTTCAATGCAAAGAAGGGCTGTGTTTACTCATGGAAAACTGATGGAAGAGGCTGTTTTTGTTTGTTTGTTTCTTTTGGTACTGGTGATTAAAATTAGGGGCGCTTGACTACTGAGCCATATCCCCAGCCCTTTTTTTTTTTATTTTGAGATAGGGTCTCACTAAATTGCCTTGGGTCTCATTGAATGGCTGAAGCTGGCTTTGAACTTGTGAACCAGTTGCCACAGCCTCCTGAGTTGCTCGGATTATGGGCATGCACCACGGCACCAGCCATAGAAAGAGTTCTTAAAAAGACTGAAAAGCCAGCAGTTGGAGGAGGCAGGTGCTGCACTGGTCTCACCTCACATTCCTGCTCAGTTCATCAAATGTGTCCACACTGCCCTTGCACAGCAGGCACCCTGCAGACACCAAAGGCTGCAGAGTAAGAAGCAAGGTCCCCACACCACCCTCCGCCATGCACACTCCTGAAAGATGAGTGAGAAGCTAGCTGCCGTACATGACAATGTCTTAATGACTGGAGTGTTAGGGGCATTAAGGGGAAGGAGTAGAAGGTGTGGTCACAGTGGCCTAGAGAGAGGACACTGTTTACACATGCCCAGGAGAGAGCATGATAGCATGGTGCATTTAGGAACCATAAGTCCCCCATGGTACTTTAGGCATAAGGTGCCTGATTGAGTAAGGATACACAGGCTGGCATAGGTGACAAGTTGGGGAGTGTCACTCAATAATATCCCTTTGCTCATTTTGTAAAATAAGCATAATAATCTGGTGGGAAAAAAAGGTTTCAGATGAAGACTTAGGGGTTCCCTTTCTTGTTGGGCATGACTTAGGAAGTTGGCAATAGTAGACTTCATACTGCCCATGATGCCTGAGAATTGGAGAGCTATAGTCCTGGGCCCCACTCACCCTGCCCAGCAGGGCACAGCTGACAATCTGTGCTCTATGCCCCATTGCAAGAGAAATGTTCGCATCAGTGCCCATCTCAAAAGTAATCCCCTGCTGCTCAGAAAGGAACAGAAAAAAAAATGTCTGCTAAATGAACTGACATCTTACAGACAAGAAAGTGAAATTGCAATTTCAAAAATAAGGTAACTATTTTCAATTGATGTGGCATCAGTGGACATGAAATACTTCGGGAGATTCTCTCAAAATTAAATGAGCATATTCTTGCCATTCTTGTGAATCACAGGGGAGAGCCTTGTTAATGATGTTAGTGTGATCACATTTCTCCGTACAGTTTTCCTCTCCTCGCTATTGAACTGGTTCCCCAAGATATGGGAGTCTTCATGGTCCAGGAGTCAGTGTTGTTTCTGTGAGACACATGGGTTCTCATGCTCAGGTGTGGCAGTGCTCACTCTGTCTCATCCTGCTTGTTTTCTCTCCCCTTTCTTCTAGGACGCATGCATGCTAAAGTACATACATACCAGAGTACACAAATGCCCTAATATTTAGCTTTTCCAATGGCTGTATTTGCTGTCTCTGCTCTGCAATTAATGACTATTCTATTTTCCCATTGGTAAGATGATTTTGTCTAGTTATTTAAATATTTTAGTGATGCATTAGGTTCTTCAATGATTCAAATATAAAACATATGACCTGTGTTAGTCACTCTTCCTTTATTGTAATACAATAACCAAAATAATCGATTAAAGAGAGAAAAGATTATTTGGCTTACAATTTCAGAGGTTTCAGTCCATGGTTGTTGACCAGCCCAGTGCTTTTGGGTTTGTGGTAAGGCAGTATCTTGTGCAGATGGTGGAGCAAAGCTTGGGCCAGCCAGGGATCAAAAGAGAGAACAAGACTAGGGTCCATAGTCCCCTTTAAGGGTACACCACCATAACCTAAGACTTCCCACTAGATTCTACCCCTTAAAGGTCTCCACCAAACTATAAGAGCACCACAGACTGAGGACCAAGCCTTGAAGACCTGGGCCTTTGGGGGACTTTCCAGATCCAACCTATAGCATGACCCATCAATTCCTCTCCTGGATATAGACCCAAAAGAATTTTCAGCTAGTCTTCAAACAAAACACTACACTATGAATGCTGTGCAGAAACATTCATAGCGGCATAATTCACAATCACCAAAAAGTGGAAATTACTGATGAATTGATTGACAATGCATGATCATCCTGTAATGAGATATGATTTAGCAATAAATGATGCTTGAAAACATTATGCTAAGTTAAAGAAACCAAATAGAACAATCACAGTTGTAAGATACCATTTATATGAAATGTCAAAAATAGGCAAATCCATAGAGTCAGAAAGTTAGATTAGGCATTCCAGGGACTGAGGGTTGGAAAATGAGGAATGATGGCTAATGGATGTGGAGTTTCCTTTTGAGGTGGTGAAGATGTTTCAAACTCCAGGATACTTTTCATCTTGTAAAACCAAAACTCTACACCCATGGATTAATAACTCCATGTTTCCCTCTCCCCCTGGCTCCTGGCAAGCACCATTCTACTTTCTGTCTCTATGATTTTGAATACTCTAAGTACTTCCTATAAGCAGAACCATACACAATTTGCTTTTTGTTACAGGCTGATTTCACTTAGCATGATGTCCTCAAATTTCATCTATGTAATTTATGTCAGAATGTCCTTCCTTTTTAAGGCAGAATAATGTTCCATTATGTATGTATGTATACATACACACACATACAAACACAAATACCACATTTTATTTATCTATTCACTGGATGATTGGGTTCTGCCACATTTTAGCTATTGAAAATATTTACTGCTATGAACAGAGGTATACAAATGTCTCCTTAAGACTCTGATTGTCATGGCATACAACTAAACCAGTCAGGGTCACTCCACGTGAATTGGGCTGGCATGAAATAATGACACAGAAATACTTTTTTCTTTGGGTTTTATGACGACTCTTCTGATCTAGTTCCCACAAAGGAGGCAAGGCTGGCAAGAAAGAGAAAGAGCACACCTCAAACCCAGTTTTATTGGGAAGAATCCATTCAAATGAAGCAAGGGGTCAGGTTTCAGGGGGCTAAATCTAGCTTTGCGACGTCTCCCAGGTCAGCAGGTTGACTGACATCTTGGAAGACCACACCTATCTCATGTGCTGTGTGATGATCAAAGGCAGAACAAGTGAAAGAGACACATCTGTGCACAGCCCAGACAGAGCTGCAGCGTCAGTCCAGTCCACTTGTGTGTTGAAAATGCTCACAGCTCACACACACAACCCATGGCCGCGTGCCACATCTCTCTACATTCCTATCAATCAAAGCTAGGGGGCGCTCAGCTCCTATGTGGCAACTCCCGACACCGGATTTCAAATTCTCTGAGGGTATATATCTTAAAGTAGAATGGCTAGGTTGTATGGTAATTTCTATTTTTAATTGGTTGAGGAACCTCCATACTAGTTCCCATAGCAGCTCCACCATTTTACATTTTCACCAAAAGCACATAAGGGTTCCAGTTTTTCTCCGACCTTATCTACCCTGATTTTTCAGTTTTAAATTTTAATTTCATTTCATAGTAGACAGTCTAGTGAGTGCAAAGTGGTATCTCATTGAAGTCCAACTCCTCTTTGAAAAGAATTATTTTATGTTTAAAGTAAAACTTGGCCACCATTATTTTCAGGAGCCGTGCAACTTCTCTGCTAGGCACTGCAATGACTTTAGCAGTATAGGGTGGATCATGTCACAGAAATTAAAGGATGAGATGTTCCAAAGCTGAGAGAATTCATAGAAAAAGCATACCTCAGGGGGAGAGTAATTATTTCTGCCTTTGTGGTGGGAGGTTGGGCAGGACCCTCTGCCCCAGTGAGCTTTTTTTGTTACTGTCCACCACAGCCCTTCATAAACTGTCTTCCAGCCTCCTACTCCTTGACCACAACTTCTGTCTTTCCTGGGCATTTCTTTATTTCTCTAAATCTGCAAAGGTGCTTTGATGTCTATAAAATCTGTCCCTTGATCTACTCTTTCCCTGAGCCTTCTCTGCTACTCTTAGAGCCAGCATGTCTCCCTGTCTCACTTCCTCTCCTCCTGTTCTCTATCCTGCTGAGTCCTCCCAGTCCTTCTCCCCTCCCTACCATGGCAAGAGCTGCTATCAAGGCCACCAGTCGACCTCCCCCTTGCCAAATCCGATATTCAGAGGCATCAGGGTAGTGTACAACCCTGTCTTCCAAAGCTCTTCTCCCACTTAAGATTTTCCAACAGCTCTCCTTCTCCTTTCTACTTCCCCTGAACTCTGAGGCTCCTCCATTATTTTTTAATACCAAAAACCTCAGAATCATTTTCAGTTTCTTTCTCTTCTCCCACATTAAACTTAGCAGTAAACTCTAGGGCATCTTCCAGTGAAATGCATCTAGAATCTGATCTCTCTCACCTCTTCTTCCACCCCAACCCTGGCCTAAGCATTTCTTTCACAAATTACCTCAGGAACCTGTTAATAGGTTTCCCTGCTTCCCACTGTAGCACAACTGATGTGTCTAAAGCCCAAGCCCAACCAAGCTGCCCTCTACCCCACAGCCTCCAGTAAATTCTCATCTTGCTCCAAAGCAATGAGAAATTTTTATCATGGTTCATAAGACCTACATGAACTGTCCCTCTCGTCTTGAACCACTCTCCTTCCACCTTAATTGCTCTAACACCACCTCAATTTCTAGAACATTCAAAGCACAATTCTGCCTCTGGGTTCTTTGCATTTGCTTTTCCTTAGGTATGAGACATTTTCTCAGATAGCCACAGACTCATTCTCTACTTCCTGTGGATAAAATGGTACCTGTCTATCATCTCAGGCTGCCAAAACAAAATACCATAGACTGGCTGGCTTAACAGACATGTATTTTCTCACAGTCTAGAAGCTGAAAAGATTAGGTGCTGGCTGATTTAGTTTCCTGCTTTGACAGAGGAAACTCTGTCAAAGAGTTTGAGAGCCACCTTCTCACTGTACTGACATGGCAAAGAGAAAGAACCACTTTCTAGTATGAGGACACTAATCCCATCAGGGGACCCACCCACATGACCTCATCTAACCCTGATTACCTCCCAAAAGCACATCTGCCAATACCATCACACTGGTATTGAGATTTCCACATGTGAATTTGAGAAGGGGGGACACAGTTCAGTCCACAGCAGTACCTTATCAGACAATCCTTGACTGATGTAAAATAGTAGGTCTCTCTGGCCCATCACTTTTTATTCGCTTCACACTCTTTTTTAATAGTCTTCAAGGTATTTTATCGCCTGCTGACATGTGATGTGTTTACCTGCCCCTTGTCTGTCTTCCCCCGTGAATGGTAAGACTTGAATGGCAGAGAAGGCACCAATTTTATGCACTAGCCCATCTCCAGCTCTCAGAATGGAGTCAGACATGCACTCAGTAAATACTTGTTGAATAAAATAGCTCACTCATGTATACATTGCTCAACCATTTACAGAATAAAAAAATTGGAAATATCACAAAACTCCAAAAAATTAAAGCAGAGCCACAAGATGGAACACCAGAAAAACATTAAAACAATGTTACCAAATATTTAGCACATTGAGAAAACATCAACACCATCTTGAATGAATAAAATAATACCAAAAAAGTACACAAAAATAAATACGATCTATTTTGTTTTTGTTGTTGTTGTTGTTCTGGGATTAAACCCAGGGATGCTTAACCACTGAGCCGCCACATCCCCAGCCTTTTTTTTTTTTTTAATTTTGAGACAGGGTCTCTCTGAGTTGCTTAGGGCCTCACTAAATTGCTGTGGATTTGAACTTGGGATTCTCCTGCCTCAGTCTCCTGAACTACTAGGATTACCATTGTGTGGCTCTGTGTCCTGCTTATAACTTAAATTTTAAAAAATTAAATTAAATTAACTTGTGTGTTGAGGGAGAAAAAGAGAGTTTGATCAATTAGAGGAAGAGATTAGAAATACACCAAAATATGAAGTGATTGTCACTCAGTGCTTGTCTGTGTTGTCTAAATTATTTTGGTAAATGAATACTGCTTTTAGTAATCATTGAAACTTTTAGATTGCAAATTTTGGGGAGAGAGAAGAAGATTAGCCTACCCATAGGTCCATGTACCTGTGCAGGAAGGGAGGCATATGGCGAGTAGGGTGACCTCTCTTAGCTTGGGCTTAGTCCAGAGGAGATATGCTCAAAGGGATGATGAGTCTTCTGTGCCCACAAGTTCTATGATGGCAGTGACAGTGGGGAAGGAGAGAAAATACAGATGGAAGGTTTAGATCCAATGGAACCTGTCATTCCCTTCACTTAGAGATTACGAGAAGGCCCTTTGTGGGTCATATGGCTTCATGTACAGCTGGAGAAACCAAGGCAGAGTACAGTGGCCTGCCTCTGCTGCCCTGGTCAGGGCTACTTCAGGTCTCTGCTCCACGTCCAGAGTGATCCTTGCGTCTCGGCCCATTGCCTCCTCACTTTCCTGCCATGGTGGACTGAAGTTAGGCAGACCGTTGGCCCTGCACTGATGGTTAGGTTTGCTTTTCACACGAGTCTGCCTTTCCCAAGCTCACCTTCCAGCTCCCAGGAATTGCAATCCAAGGCTGGTAGAAGAATCTCCAGGAGGCCCTGCCTTAATGGCCAGCCAAATTTCTAAATCCTTTCTGGACACTCTCCAAGTCCTACATATCCATCCTCATGTCACTTAGCTACAGAATGGATTTTCTTTTTTCCTAATATGAAAATGTGGCTATGGCTGGAGAAAGATACAAGGCAAGCTTGGTTTGCTCATGAAGAAAAACAAGGCTGAAAGCCAGCTTGGCCCTGGGTCCTGCTCTGTCAGCCCCGGCACAGACATTCCTCTTTCAATCTCATAATGCAGAGAAGTGTGCACCAGGACTGCTGTTCAAATGTTCCTCAGGGCCACAGCTGCATTAGCAGGGAAGCAGAGCCCTCAGTTTGCAGGAGATCGCAGCAAAGGCAGCAGCGTTCACTCTGTGGGCTCTGCCAGTGCAGTAGGGGCTGGATGGAGATGGGGAAGAGATGTAAAAGGATTTCTTACTCTGAGCTCCAGTACCAAAAGTTTGAAAACTGTAGTTTGGATGAATATGAAGTTCCTTTCCATGGGGAATAGCTGGTGTGATAGACAGTTTCTGCAGAATGGCCCCATTTGATGAATTCCAGAAGGTTCTAGTGACATTTTATAAGGGGAAATCCCTTCAAAGCCATTTTTAAATCCAAAGCACTCTCTCTAACCCTGTCGATGTCCCGACTACTCACTTCTGGCACCAGTGAAATTTCTCTTTGCACTAAGGCCAGAGTTGTTCTTTCTATTTTATGGAGAACTCACTGATTATCCTTTAACCTCTCTGCTCTTGTTTCCAGGCATCTGTAACAAAACTAGGGAGAGCTGTTTACCTGAGGAAGCCTGTTTTATTACCTAATGGTCTTCAAATGGTGAGATGTTGGCCCCCAGGGACCAGTCAATCATGTCTAGAGTCCGGGTTTGAGTTAACAATTGGGCATGGGCCTGGGGCAGAAGTGTGACTGGCACCTAGTAACAGAGAGACCAGTTCTGCTGTTAAATGCCCTACATCACAGAGGATGGCCTCACCACAAAGAATCATAGAGCCCAAAATGTTAATAAAGCCTGGATTGTGAAACCCATACCTAGAAGATTTTTCTGTAGTGGACAGGAGTTTCTGAAAATTAAAAATAGTCATTCCCAAGGCTGTCTTCTCATAGAGAATCAGATCAGGGGCTGTCAGTACCTTTTTACTTTTACTCAAACTGTCTCAAAAATCCTAGATTCCCTACATCATTTGCTCCAAAATATCTTTATTCTAAACCCAGTGCACTCATTAATTTAAAAAAATGTTTTAATGAAAGTTACAGTGCCCATTTATTAATGTTTTGTTAAGTTTCAGAGACTCTTCTGAGTGATAGTTCATTTTTAAAACTGTACCATACAAAGTTGTCCCAATGGTTTATATATATCTCATGGTAGAAAATTCAGAAGTATTTATTCACAAGAATTTTAAAAAATCATAATTCTACTCAAGAAGAAACATTTCCAATTATTAACTGTGTTTTTAGTGAATTTTAAAAATAATCAAGACTGTTCTATTTTAAACAATTTAGTTCCTCCAAATCAAGACTTTTTAAAAAGACAGCTGCTTCATACACCATTATATGATACTGAACCCTAGATTACCTAGAACCTTTGGTTGAACACAGGTTATTATCAGTTTTTCAATATTATAAATAATTCGTGATCATTGATTCTTTATTTCACGCTGTTTTTTAAGTAGCACAGCAACCTGGACTGTCCTGGGGAGTTTGGGACATGGGTCTAACTGATCCTGGCATGGTGACTGGTACACTGTAGATGAGTGTAGCAGAAGGTTGTGGTGATCCATGAGTCAGGAAGTGCTAACAAGCTTAAAGATGATGGGCCTCACAAGGTGCTGTCCTTGCAGCATGGACATGACGACCCTGTGTCTGTGGTCTGTGGCTTTAAGGGTGGGGCGGAAGCACAGTCCAGGGCCAGGAGCCCAGTGGTCTCAGGTTTCCAGGCTCACCTTGCCCTGGGTTCCTTTCTGGTGTGAAAGTGCTGGCTGAGTGGGTTTCTTGGTGGAGTGGGCCCAACCTTCCCCAGTCCAATCAATGATGAGATCTTCCTTGTTTCTCTCAGGCCGCACACCTGGTCCCTGGCTCCAGACAGAGGCAGCTGGACAGAGCCCAGATGACATCAAAGGCAGAAATGCTCAGGTAATATAGCCCTCAAGGAGATTCTCCTGGGGAGCACGGAAAGGCTCAACAGCTGGGCAGCCTTCCTCACACTCGTTTTCTTCGTGGAAAGTCATTTTGGCATGGCTTTGTTTCAAGCCAGAAAGGAACACTTAGAATTCAAGAGCTGAAACATGGAAGGGACCCCCAGAATCACTACCACATGCAGAAGCAAGTTGAGCCACTCAGAACCCCCTTTGGACTCATTCTGCTGTCATCACCCCAGTCCCTGCCCATTCTTTCCTGAGTAGCATAGTTTGAGAAACCTGTGAGAAAAACCCTGTAGCATTTATAAAATCTAATTCAGTGTTCTCTCTCACCTATAGAATACATGGCTCCTTTTGGTACCCTTAGAGCTTTTTCCTCCATCGATATTATAATTGATTTTGGCCAGACTGACTCACAAGCCAAGTCCTTTGGCTATAGGAAATTGACAAGGCCAAGGGGGAGACCACACCGGTGCTTTTGTGCTAAGACAGTCTTAGAAGAAATGCCCTTGCTCACACCCCATGCAACTTAGAAGTGTCTTCTAACCTGGGCAGAGGTGGCATCTCTCACTGTACAAAATGAAGTCTCAGGTTTAAAAGTCCTTTGTTTCTTTGAAAACATGTATAGTCCTACTCTGGCCTCATCCTGTTTCAGGGTTCTGTGTGACAGACAACAGGCTGGCTTGCTGGTACACTGGGCCATTCCACAACGGGATGGAATGTGAAGGAAAGTGACCTAAGAAGGAAGGGCCTTGATTCCCAAAAGCCAGGGTAGTCCCTGGGACAGGCGGTAGGTACTTCCTCTGGCAAACAAGCATTTCCCTTCTCTAACCTCAGCTAACCCAGGAATAACAATATCCATTCTCAGATGATCATAGGTTCAAAACAGGTATACAGCTGTAGTTAAAGAAGCATATGCACATAAAAAAGAAAGAAGAGAGGAAGAATATGCACAGAATTGTTACTAGGTGGAGGGGATTCTGAGAGGATGATAGGATAAGACACACCAGGAATCTGTCTCCCCACCTGAACAACAATTGCACTGGCAAAACCCATCTGTTGGATTTTGTATGGAACTCTGTGTAGAACTCTGGGGTCCATTGAAGTCTTGCAAGATCCAGGGGATGCTTGGAGAATAAATCAGAATTGATTTTAGGCACTTTTAGCTTGTACCAGTAGCTGCTGAGCATCCCCCAACCAGCCCCATTGCAGGCAGCTATGCATGTGTTCTTGGAGTAACTTGCACACAGTTTGGGGGAGCCAAGATGGGCAAAGGGAAAAAAATATCCCCATCCTCCACACATTGGGGATCTGGGCTTTGATTGCCCACTGTTGCTTCCGAAAACGTGGGTGCAGGTAAAGAGGTGGCATCCCGCCTGCACCTCTTCCCACCACTGCAGATCCCTATCCTTCTGGCTGAAGCAACCCCCAGGAGAATTTTTTTTTCTTCCCTTCATTTTACTGTTTCTACTTTTGGAATCCAAACGTTAAAGACCAAGGTGTTTGAAAGCAACTTCATATGTTGGGGAAATTAGGAAGTAATTACGTATGTTCAAGAGAAAAGGCATAGGCTCCAGAAAGACCTGAGAAGACCTTAAATTTACACCTCAAGCTGATTCTTGGCATAGAGATAACATACAAAAAATAAAAAAATAGAATAGAATAAAATTAAAATGATAACAAATACTTTTAGCAAATTCTGAGGAAGGAAGAGGATCTGCTTTATAGTGTTATGGCATTGTTTGATTCAGATGTCATTCCCAACAACAAAAAAAAAAATCAAAAATTACATAAAGAAGTAGAAAATTGAAGACCATTCAACAACAACAACAACAAAAGTATCTTTGAAAAAAGGTTGATGGCAGATCTATTAGACAAAGAGTTTAAAACAGCAGTCTTAAAAATGTTCATGCTGGGCATGGTGGCACGTACCTGTAATCCCAACAATTTGGGAGGCTAAGATGAAAGGATAGCAAGTTCGAAGCCAGCCTCAGCAACTTAGTGATGCTCTAGCAGCTTAGTGAGAACCTGTCTCAAAAAAAAAAATTAAAAAAGGGTTAGGGATGTAGCTCAGTGGTAAAACGCCCCTAGATTCAATACCCCCTACAGAAAGTAAGTAAATAAATAAATAAATGGCAACTGGCTTTTTTAAAAATAGTAGATGGACACAATACCTTTATTTTATTTTTATATGGTGCTGAGGATCGAACCCAGGGCCTCACTCATACTAGGCAAGTGCCCTACCCTGAGCTCCAGCCCCAGCCCAAAAGGCAACTGTCTTAAAGTTGCTCAAAAATGTAAAGGAAAATGTGGATAAATTCAAGCAAATGATGTATGAACAAAATGTAAATATCAGTAAAGAGAAAGAAAACAGAAATTCTGATGCTGAAAAAATACAACTGAAATGAAAAATTCACTAGAGAAAATGAAAGGCAGACTTGAGGCAGCAGAAAAACAGAATCAGTGAACTAGAAGAAAGGAGAGTCAAAATTATTAAGTCTGAAGACCAGAAGGAAAAAACATTAAAAGTGAACAGAGCCTGTCAGAGCTATGGGACACCATCAGGTGTTTTCAGGGAGACAAGAGGGGCACAGAAAGAATGTTTGAAGAAACATCACAAATTTGATTAGAGGCATGAATAAAAACATTCAAAAAGCTCACTAAACTCCAAGAAGATGAACATAAAGAGACTAACATCAAGGCACTCTGTAACAAAACTTCTGAAGAACAGAGTATCTCAAAAGCAACAAGAGAATCGATTTGTCACATACCAGCTATCCTCAGGAAGGTTATTGGCAGGTTTCTCATCAGAACTTTGGAGAGGACAAGTAAGCTAATATATTGAAAGTATTAAAAAGAAAAAAAAAACTGTCAACCTAGAATCCTATATTTGGCAAAACTGTCCTTTAGAAGTGAGGAAGAAATTAAGACATTCACATATAACAAAAGCTGAGGGAGTCTGTTCTCCCTCGCCTGCCTCATGTCTCTGGCTTTCAGGAATCTCATGCCTTCCGTCTCGGATCACCTTCCTGCACATTCCATGCAGCCCTGCAAAATGGTCCAGTGGAGACATTTCCCATAGAAGATGATCACTGCTTTTTACTTTCTTCCTAGTATACTTCTATAATTTCTACAAGGAATGTATTGCTCTTGTGATCAGCAAAATAGAATCATCATCATAACTATAGTCTCATATATTTATATGGCTCTTTACAGTTTTTAGTTGGTTTGTACATGTTATCTCATTTGATCCTTTTAATCACCCTGTGATCAAACTGGAGAGAAACTTTTAATGCCATTTTATTTTTCAGTACTGGGGATTAAACCCAAGGACTCATATAGGCTAAGCAAGTGCCTGACCACTGAGCTACACTCCCAGCCCCAATGTCATTTACACAAAAGAGAAAACTAGGCTCCAGAGGCTAATAGGTTTGTCGAAGGTTACATGCCCAGACCTTCTGACCTTCCTCTGGCGCTCCTAACACTATATATCACTGAGAAGAGCCTTCCTCACCATCAACGGGGCAAGGCTAGGTGGGACATTATGCAGTATCTGGTCTCCAGTCTCATGACAGGCACAAACCTAAATCACCCCATACTGATGCCTTTTGTCTCTGCCCATGACAGTCCAGTCAAGGATGGATTAAAAGTCTCATTGGAAATCCCACTGAGATCTCTGGAGATCATCTTCAATCATTTTCACTGCAGTGAGACACAAAGCATCGCCCAGAGAAACCAGTGGGCTCTAGCCAGCACACAGTGCCCGGGGAGTACTCTCTCCTTCATGGATGCTGGGCCGGAAGTCTGAGGGTCTGACTTCCTTTCCCAATTTTCCCTTGCCCTGACCTGGCATCTCCAGCATGTTCTTGGCTTTTCATGAACTTCCTGTACAGTCAACTGCTGGTTCTTGGTCTCTTCTAAATGTTCATAAGTCAGAATTTTAGGTTGCCACACATCAACTTCATGCCCCATCTCGTTTGCCACCATGACCCCTTGGGTTAAAAAAACCTCTCCTTACACATGATGGGACCATCTTCCCAGCCTTGGTGGTTCTGTGTGAATGAGGAAAAGCTGTGTTTACCACCCTTGGGCGCAGTGAGTTTTCTAACCCCACCTGGTAATCTTCTGTCATGTTTCTGCAGTTATCTCTAAAGACACTCCTGTGAGAAGATGGATGAAGCCAAGACCAGGGGTTCCATGTCACAGGATGAACATGTCAGGCCCCACCATACTCAAGCTGAATTCAGTCGACATACAGGCTCTGAAAGGAGCACTTATTTATTGTAAATACGTGGTTTGCATGGGCTTTAAAGCAACATTTTAGTCCACTTTGAGTTATTTCAGTAATATTTTTAAAGAAAACCACTATTTCTCCATTACTTAAAATGTATCTTGGCATTTGTCTGTACAGACAGAGCCCTGCCCCACTCCATTATGTCTATCCTGTGACTGTAAATATGCTTGCAGCTGGCCCTTCCTAGATTCTTAACCATTTTTAGAGCATCCTTAGTTTGTAGGTGGTCCCAAAGTCCTAAGCAGTCACAAAAGCTTCTTATTGGCATGACTTTATATTCTCATTGCACCAACTGCAAAATCAAACCAAATAATGCCTTATAAACGATGCATCTCAGAGGAAGTAGTGTGTGCCCATACCCGGACAGTGCTGTGCAGCCTCCGGGGAGTGAGATGTCACGTCTCACTTCCATTTTGCAGTACAGGGATGTCTTTTTGCTGCTTAATGTAAATATACTGCAGTGTAAAGGCAGGAGTGGGCTCAGCCCCTCCAGTGCCTTCTACAGGGCCCTTGAATTATCAGTTGAATTATCCTACAAGTAGCCAATGCTCTTACTGTTTACAGTGCTCCTAGTGCCCATGTCTCCGTCACTTCCCTCCTGCCCCTCTAAGTTCCCAGCTCCATCCTGGAAGTCCAGGTGAAGTCACCTTTATGAGATTTTGGTATTTATTTTTTCTTTTAGGAAAAAAACATATGCTGGTTCTGATTATCATGAACTGCTAATCCTATCCCAGAAGTCTCCCAATCTCCCAAAGAGGTTGCAAAGATTTCCATGGAAAATATGAGAAATGTGTAAAACAAAATGTCTGAAGAAATATATGTCTCAACTATCTAGCCACAGCCCACCCTGAGAATCTGGGAACCCACCATAGGCCACACTCAGCCCCCTTCCCAGCTGAGGGAAGATGTCACAGGCCCACAGCTTCCCCTTTGCCTGTAATGAGCACCTGGGGGCAGGTGCACATTCATCTCCCTGATTATGCAGAGTCCAGCTGGGCTGGAGATGTCCCTTACCTTTTCCTTGAGCCAGCAAAGGCATGGAAGTGGACAGGGAATGCTGACATGGATAAAGGAGAGAGATTAGGAGGAAACGGACTTGATATCCCTGAGGAAATCGAAGAGGGAGAAGAGGAGGATAGCAGAAAAGTTTGCTTTGGAACAACCCACTCATGTCCTCAAACCTTGAGGATGCGGGACAGTGAGCAACAGTGAGCCGGGTTTGCCCAACGTGACTGCAGACCCCTCACTGTGGTCTGGAGCCGATCAAGCTGGTGTGCTGCATCAGTGTGTGCTTTCTTATTCCAGATGGGAGAAGAGAAACTGAGTCAGCATCAAGTATGCATCTCTGGGGCACGACACAGGCCAAATCGTAACAGTTAAAATCAGTGGGAAAGAAGCTTTCGCAGGCCTTTTGCATTATTGATTTATTATATTGGTTCTGGAAGTTTTCCAAGAAGTCCAGGATTTCATGTGGGGGACAGTATCCACTCTGCCTTCCTTCTGGTTGCATAAAATATTTACAAGAGCTTTAATTTGAATAATGGAGAATGCCCTAGACACTGGCAGTTCCACTTTGGAGTGGACTGCTGGCCCTGGTGAGGCATTCAGAAGTTCTGCTGGGATAGAAAATTTATAATAAAACCATTCAAGAACAGAGGGAAGGTAGGAGCAGAAACCAAAAAATGGCAAATAGGGAGCAACCTCAGGAATCCGGCATCACGTGTGTCCTCCAGACCTGTCACTGAACGCGCACCCTCCAAGCTCATGCAGTGTACAGGCTGAGCCCCTTAACCATGGACTCATCAGAGATGCATCCCTGCCACCTCCCACATCCTCACTGACCCTGTTGTCTGTAACTCTCCCCCTGTTTCACCTGTATTTTATATTTATTGATGCCTTCCTCTGCAGATTCATTTCTTTGTACCTAATAAACTAACTTTAATAAGTGGAAATGCTTCTGAGGTCATTTCCTGTTAAAAACCCATCTATGGTCACCAGTACTGATCTAAGCCAATTTTTTAATGGTATCATATTTATGAGATACTGTGTGATATTTTGATATGTACGATGTATAATGATCAAATTTGAGTACCAAGGCCAAACATTTTGGGGAGGGGGCACCAGGGATTGAACTCAGGAGCAGTCAACCACTGAGCCACATCCCCAGTCCTATTTTATATTTTATTTAGAGACAGGGCCTCACTGAGTTGCTTAGCTTTTGCTGAGGCTGGCTTTGACTTGCAAACCTCCTACCCCAACCTCTCAAGTCGCTGGGATTATAGGCATGCACCACTGTGCCCGGGGAAAGCCAAGGGTTAGAAGTTTAAGGATGGAAGGGCTTCTGAGAAGGCCACAACAAAATGGATGTTTACATGGACCTCGTGCTTGCTATAACATACAATGATGGAAAGAGAGCCTTTCTTCTTTGAGCTAATTTACTGAGTGTTTGGTTCGACCAAGCCTAGGGGTTGGGGGGTACTTAAAAGTAGCTAAAATTAGCAAAGTGTGGTGATACATACCTGTAATCTCAGCAACTGGGGAGGCTGAGGCAGAAGGATCCCAAGTTCAAGGCCAGCCTCAGCAACTTAGTGAGGCTTAAGCAACTCAGCAAGACCCTGTCTCAAAATTAAAAAATAAAAAGGCTGGGGATGTAGCTCAGTGGTCAAGTGCTCCTGGGTTAAATCCCCAGTACCTAATAATAATAATAATAAAGTAGGTAACTATATTTATTTAGTTTTATTTATATAGAATGGGCAGAGTGTATTGTTCATAAATTCTGCTAAATTGTATTAAAATGGAAAAAAAACCTTTCAGCCTAAAATGCACTTTGACCCCCACTTCCTTAATTCAGCAAACCTCTCCAAAGAGCCTCCTGGGTGAAGCAAAACCATCTCCGACTCCATTAATACTGTTTTAGGTAGACTCTGAAGCCTGCTCTGGAGGAGATTTGGCTTATCTGCTAGGTGAGCTGGCTCAGGATGAGAGCTTAGAAAATACACACAGATTTGAGTCTCTATCATCTCATATGAGTTTTGGAAAGTAAATTACTTGGCCTGTGCTTTAGTTGCATTACATGGATGTGTACCTGGGCATATAGAGATGAAATCACATGAGCAGGCCCTGACCCTTTGGTCACTTCAGTCAGGCAAGGGCACACCCCTCCCTCTGAGGAGCCACCAGTTCACGTATTTCTTGCTCATTCACAAACAGGGCTCTGCTGGCTGCATCCCAGTTGCTCCCTTTAGTCGCTGGCTGAGCTGCTGGGACCACGCTTCACTAGCTTTGCTGTGGGATAACAAAACAGGAGGGGTAATTAAAATTCATAGATGTTTCAAAAATAAATCTCATCTAGAAACTAATTTGAAAGCTAGCTACTACATGCTTTGCATCCTAATGAGTTAAGGAGCTGACTTTTTTTTTTCCTGCTGCCATATTGATGGAGGTACCAATAAGCTCTTTGGTGACCAAGAAAGGCCAGTCTGAGTGGGGAAAAAGAGCAAGGGCCCAGGATAATCTACAAAGTAGGTGATGAATTCTAAAGTCCAGGCAGGTGGTAAAGGAGCTGAGCTATACATTGAAGGACCTTTACACTGAGGCACCCCTTAGGAAATTAAGAATGGGAGAGGTGAGAGGAACAACTTCATGAGAAGAACTGTAGATTCCAGAAGCTCTTCCAGAAGTTCCAGATTTTCTTCCAGAATTTCTAGGAGTTCCAGAATCTCAGACTATGCCCCAAAAGCGTTGGCATCCTTCATGAACCCATTCTGTCATGGGTTGAATTATGTCCCCACAAAATTCATATATAGAAGTCCTTAGCTCCAGTATATCTCAGGATGGTACCTTATTTGGAAAGAGGATCACTGAATATATAATTGTTTTAAATGAAGTCATACTGAAGTGGGCCCTATGTTCAATAGGGCTGGTTTTCTTATAAAAAAGGAAAATTGGGTATTGCCATACACACGGTGATAATGTGGTATAAGAGGAAAGCAAAGGTTGGGATGATGCTAAAGATTTCCAGCAAAGCACCAGAAGCTAGTCAGGAGACATGGAACAGATTGCCTCTCACAGCCTCAGATGGAACCAACCCCACAGACACTATGATCTTGTACATCACATCTAGGCTCCAAAGCCACGGAACAATAAATTTCTCCTGCTTATACCATCCAGTCTGTGGTATTTTGTTATAGCAATCCTACAAACTCATACCTACTCTTGGAGCTTTTCAGGAGTGTGTTACTTTAATGAAAAAGAAATAGGTGAGAATAATATTTAAAGTAGCAATTCCTTATGTCAATGGAGCAATTGTCTAATCTGATGTTGACTCGGGTCACTTGTTGCAGGTGGCTTAGTTCTATTTCCTGAACCAGACAATCAATTTTGCATGCCATAAGAGCAGAGAGAACTTTTTTTCTTAAGAGACATCCTTGTGTCATGGAGCTGCTAAACCTTTAGAAGGAGGAGACTCAGCATAGATAGCATCAGCCATTCTGATGATCTAGACTCTAGACTTCCAATTCTAGTTCTTTTTTTTTTCTTTAAAAAAATGTGGTAAATACACAACATAAAATTTGCCATCTTGATTGTTTTTATTGTCCAGTGTAACTGAAGGGCATCTTCACTGTTAAGCAGCCACCACTACCACCCAACTTCAGAACTCTTCATCTTGTAGAACTTCAGCTTTGTACCCATCAAATTACAATCCTCTATTTCTCCCTCCTCCCAACCCATGGCAACCACTCTTCCTCTTTCTTCTCCTAGATTTGACAACTCTGGATACTTCACATGAATTGAATTGTACACTTCCTCCTGTAACTTGTTTATTTTACTCAGCATAACATCCTGAATGTTAATACATGTGGTGGCATGGGTCAGAATTTCCTTCTCTTTTTAAAAGCTGAAGACTATTCTATTTTAAGGTGTCATGGAACATGGCTAAACCGGTCAGTATCACTGCAGGTGAATTTTGTCTGACTAAATAAAGACACAGACACAGAAAGTACTTCTTTGGGTTCAATGACTGCTCCTCAGCCACAGCTCCTACAGGAGGGGCAAGGTAGACAAGAAAGAGGAGGAGCACTCCTGAAACTTGGGTTTTATTGGGGAGAAGCCACTCAAATGAGGCAAGGGTAAGGTTACAAGAAACAAGTGGGGTGTGATCCAACCTCATTGGGTGACACCCACTCCTGGAGCTGCGCCTCTCTTATCAGTGGAGGTAGTGTCCAAACACATTGCAGTGCAATACCTGTTCAGTACCTCCTCACTCAGGACTTAAAGATGTGTACCTAGCTCCTTTCCAGAGCGGCTTCCTGACAGTATGCTTATACTACATTTTGTTTATCCATCCATACATCTACGGATACTTGTCTACACATTTTGGCTATTGTAAATAATGCTACTATGAACCTGTAAGTACAAATATATCTTTTGGGCCCTACTTTCCAGTCTTTTGTAAAGATACTTAGAAGAGGAATCACTGGGTCACATGGTAGCCCTTTTTTAAAACATTTTTTTTTAGCAACCTCCATACTATTTTGCACAATGGATGTGCCATCTTACATTCCCATCAGTAGTATACAAGGATTTCAGTGGCTACTTTTTGTTTTAAGTTGCAATCCTGGTGGATGTGACTCGATTTCTCATTGTAGTTTTGTGTTTACTTTTAAAGAATAAATTTACCCAAAGAATGGTACCTAATGCAGGAAATTTTTGAGTTGATTTTTTTTTCTGAAGATTTCCAGCAGAATACACATCCCCTTCCACACATTTCCTGTGTGCTGACTGATGCCAGCATTCTTTCATGAAACACAAGACAGAAGAGGCCACTGGACATTAACTTCAGTATTTTTTATTGTATGCTTGATGCATTTAGAGACAATCCCAAGGGCAAGCACTGGATAAAGGGACATCACCTGGTTTGTAGATAGTTGTACAAAAGACTGTTAAGACTACATGGTCAGTTCCCACTGCAGGAAATGAAGACTTTCTTTTTTATAATTCGCTGCCAGTAGCATTTTCCAGCTAATACATTTAAACTCTCACAACATGATTGCAAACATATATATATTGGTTCCCACAAGAATTCTGCATGTGACATTTCAAGATGTATGGTGTCAATCAGATAAAGCACATTTTGACAAAAACCTAAGGAGGGCAGCGGGGACTTAAGACTGTGTGGAATGAAATGCCACAGCTACAGGAAGCATACGGTAGAACTGGGACTGCCAGGCGTGTAACCTGCCACTCCTCCCCCTCCCAGAGAGCATGCCCAGTGAGGTGGGTCCCCTCGCTTTCTTCTCCCTGTGCTTCCTAAAGCTAAGAGCTCAGTTGAAGACATCTCCAATAAAGGATGGGTGAGTCTCCAATCAGAAATGCAATTAGAGACCTCATGACAGACACAGGGTCCCACCTGTCTTCCCTGCTATCAGCCAGAGCTATGTGTCACCTGTATGGAGGTGAGATGACATCTGTTAGGATGCATAGTCATTTGCTTAGTCAACAATTACTTTTTAGATTTAACGATTCATCCAATATTAAAGGAACTTTGTTGCTAAGATCTAAGAGGCATATACCTGCTCTGTTAGCTTGTAGGGTAGCTCCTAATAATAACATCAGGTCTTACATTACAGGGCACTAATGAATCTCCATAATTTTGATTATGTCCTTATTCTACATAAGGTGCAAGCCACCTCCAAAAATGAAAGCACTATTATTTCTGCTTTGCTAACTTACTTTCGCTGGAGTGTATGCCCTTGATCTGAGGGCCGTCTTCACTTATGGTAAATCCCACCTAATAGACAAGACTAACTAGCTTATGATAGGTTACAGGGGAGGTGGGGGAGAGATTCTGTCCTTTATGGCCATGACTTCTTTCTGCACAAAGCATGCACTGGCACCCTACCTTCTTAATAGATATACAAATGGCATTTAGGAAGCTATTTACACATGGTGACCTTTAAACATTAGTTTCACGTTTCATCTTGAATAATCATTTTCCCTATACAGCCTTCAGAAAAGCAATCCCTGGAAAAGAAATTATCCATGTAATAAGCATTCTTCCAAAGTAAAATCTGTTAGGAGCATTTAAAAGCAAACATTCCCCCTACAAACAGCCTACTCAAAATTCAACAACATATTTCTGACTGTTGTCACTAAACGTGAGTACAGCCACATCAGCATACTGCTTGCTCTCTGTAGTCTTTCCCCACCCTTCCCAAATGCACAAAGAAACCTGAGCACTGCTATTCAGGTTTGACTGTACACAGACCCCCCATCTCCATTGCCTGCTGGGAGGCACTAGGCCCACACAGAGGGCAGGCACACCCTTTAGTGGTAAGACATCAACATTACAGCTGTGATTGATGTACAGTTGGCCCTTTCCTGCCTGCAATGTCCACAAACAGAAGTAGCCATTGTGTTTCCCACTGCACAACTGGCTGGGTAAAGACAACAGTCATCTGTGATTTGGGCCATAGGAATAAAAGCAGGCCTTGGTGTGATTTATTTGCACTGGACTTCTGATCAAATCTTGTATTACCCTGACTATCTCAGACAGGTCAGGTCTGATAAAATGCTTCCTAACCTGTGCAGGTGAGACCATGCATTGAAAGACAGGATTTCTGCAACACCTAATTTCAAATAACCACTCCTCAGGTAGACTTTGGAAGGTAAGTACCTACATCATTCTCAAACTTCATCCTTTTCCATCTTAGCAACTATAGACACTTTTAGAATGGCCACTTCATCTAAGAGGAGACCCTCAACTCATCAGCAGTGAAAGCTCAGGTCAAATCTACACTACAGGCTGCCACTACTGGCTGCCATAAACTTTGTCAGCTGAAATAGTCTTCCAATCTGTACTTAGTGATTTTACATACAGAATTTACAAAACTGCTGAATAGAAAGTTCATGGCAAATCTATACATACACTCTTGAAAGAGAGTTGTAGAAAGAAAATATTCATTCCCATAAAATTTCTGAGGCTGGGGACAAGGCTCAGTGGAAGAGAGCATTTGAGAGTGCTTGCCTCGCATACTCAAGACTGTGGGTTTCATCCCCAGAACAACAACAGAAAAAAAAAAAGAAAAACGTTAAAAAATCTCTGATCCTTGGTATTCCACCCACATAATGAGCGGCTGTGTCACTTTCAGCCCTCATGGGCTATGACATAGGTGCTGAGGAATGACTACCCCTGTGCCATTTCCAAGTCTACTGATCCAATATTTCCTTTTGCTAGAATCATGTCAAGGATGGTGAAGCATCATTAGACCCAAAGAGCACTCTCCCGCTAGCTGCTCTATTAACAGACACTCCTATCAGTCATCTCTGCCACTTTGTCATTGTGGGAGTTGGGAGAGAGTTCCATAAATGAAAGCAAGCCCCACCACTTCCCGCCCACTTCCACTACCAGTCTGGAAGCAGCTGTAGGGCATGAGGACTAAGGGGGAAGATCCAGGTGGTCAGTTGCTTCAGACACCCATGTGTGGGTTCTGACAGGCTGGGTAGGAGGGGTGGAGTTGGACTGTGACCCCACAGAGATGTCCTCTTGTATCTGTCTGTCACCTTCTTGCCCTCTGAATGCCCAGTATGGAGCCCACCTGGTCTTCCTTGCCTACTTTTCTATGCTCTACTAGTGGGTCAAATCCTTTATGTGGATATGATATTGGAAGCAGATCAGCTCAGCTGGTGTCTCTCTGCTGAGATAAAGTAGCAACTGCTCGAATCCCAGCAACTTCAACTGCAATCTAAACAGTCAAGATTTTTTTTCCTTTTCTTTCCCTCATTAGCTGAGAGTCACAGTTGCATGGGGTGGGACTACGCTGCAGGGCCACTGAATGAATCCTAGATTAGATGCTGGTCACTAGACCAGGAGTCATCCCTACCCAAGGCCCCATCTACTTGGTAGGTGCACTGCTCTGTAGAGATAGCAGCATGTCTTTTGGGAGACCCACTTGGCGATCCTGGGAGGTCACTGGCACAGCTCCCTGAATCTCTAAGTTGTATAGGTTCTGGCTAACAGTGCTGCCCAGCTCTCCTGCATATGAAGCAGGGTTGAGTCCACCACACACGAGTACAGCACATGGAAATCAGTTCCTTGGAGATCATGGACACCAGGACACAGCTGGGGCAGCTGAGAAGGCCCTTTATTCCCTTCCATTGGCTTCGTTCCCCAGGGAACACCTGTGGATACTGCAGTGCCCACAGGCATGAGCCCAGGTGAAGAGCAACTGGGGAGGTGCCCCCTTCCCTCCACACACACAGGAGCCTGTGTGAGCCAACAAACACCTTTTGTTAACCTGGAAGAAACGGGTACTGAAAGACTAAGACTTCAAAAGAGCTTGCTTTTCCCACCAACTCAACATGGCAGAGCCTGTCTTTCAAGCCTCCATGAACTCTAGTCCTGCCAGAGGCTAATGTGTCCATTGTCACTGAAATACAAGAATAGCAGCTTCAGATCCACAATTTGTCACACAACTGAACGCAAGAGGCAGAAGGATACGTGTTACATTGCAAAGGAAGGGGACCTACACGGCTGAGAAAGGGACATTTAGAGACACAAGGTAACAGTTGGATCTGGCTTCAGAAAAGGAGACCACCTGATAACTTTTCTCATTTTACTCAAACAGGAGAGTGTTTGTTTTGCTGGTCATTTAGTCAGGTGGGAAGTTTTAAATAAGAAGGGGAAAGGGAATGCTCACTTCACTTAAAGAACTTAATCTTCGTGTCAACACAGTCATAGAAAAGGTCCCCCACCTGGGCGGGGTCTGGGGGCTCAGAGCTGCTCAGAATTTCTTCCATGGCTTCCAGGCCTTGCTTTTCCAGCTCCATCATGATCTTCTTCAGCACTCGGCCCTGCTCCTGAGGAAAGACATGGCCTTTGCACAGTCAGCAGAACAGTGGGATTGTGGCTGTGGAACTGAGCCTCGGGAGTTCTACTGGCTTCCTGCTCACAGTCCCATCCACCCACTCTGGTCTGTTCCCAAACAACTACCACGAGGACCATTCTAGAATGTGGCTGCTTCAGGATAAAATCCAGACTCCTGAGCGGCATTCAGGGAAGGCCCTGATGAGAAGCAAGGTCTTGTGGGCCTGACCTCTTGCCTCATCTCTTCCTCGTCTTCAGCCAGACTGAATTACCTGCACTCCTCCATCTCATGATACTTTCCCCCATTGTACAGTGACTCTTCCCTCAAGCGGGTCCTTCCCTACGTCAACACTTGGGCAACTTGTGCCCAACTGCCACCCAATGGCTGGGACATAGTAGGTGTACTGCAACAATGTACTGCAATGGTGCCACCCAATGGCTGGGACATAGTAGGTATACTGCAAAGATGTTTGCTGAATGATCAATAAATATTTATCTCCTGAGCACTCTTTTTAGGAGATGGTAAGAGCTCTTCCTCCAAGAAGTACTCGCTCATTTACAGTGGGTGACACTGAAGGCTTTCATTTACCCAATTAGTCCCAGAACTGAGAAGCCACTCTCCTTACTCATCCACTACTTCCTGATTCAACCCAAGAGTCATTTCTAAATTTCAAAACCCAGAGATCCCATGGGCTCTTTCTGCCCTACATTCTCATTGCTTGATACCCACAAAACCAGACACTAGTAGGTGACATTTTGAGTCTACCTGGGGCTTTCTGTCATACACCTAGAAAATAAGCCCTGTCAGAAACTTTATTAAACAAGCTTTGATAATAGAAGCAGTTTGACTTTGAAAAAGTACTCACTCTTAAAAATAAATGTGAACTTAGCCAGGCATGGTGAAACACATGTGCCTGTAATCCCAGTGGCTTGGGAGGCTGCAGCAGGAGGATCACAGGTTCAAAGACAGCCTCAGCAAATTAGTGAACCCTTAAGCAACTCAGTGAGACCCTGACTCTAAATTTAAAAAGGGAAGGGGGGACTGGGTATGTGGTTCAGTGGTTAAGTGCCCCTGGGTTCAATCCCTCGTACAAAAAAGAAAAGAAAAGAAAAACTGGGAATGTGAGAATCTTTTTCTAAAAGAAAAAAAAAGAAAGAAAAAAGAAAGAAAGAAAGAAAGGAAGAAAGGAAGGAAGGAAGGAAGGAAGGAAGGAAGGAAGGAAGGAAGGAAGGAAGGAAGAAAGAAAGAAAGAAAGAAAGAAAGAAAGAAAGAAAGAAAGAAAGAAAGAGAAAAACTGGGAATATGAGAATCTTTTTCTAAATGATATCGGTAGTATGGGAAAATATGCTTAACATAGAATTTGGTACATGGTGGTTGTGCAACCACCACCACCATCCGTCTCCAGAGCATTTTTGGAGAATTACTTTTTGGAAATGGCATATGATTGCATCTTTAAATAAAGCTCTGCCAATCAAGTATAGCTTCTTAGCCCTAAAAGGTTGCAAAGAATTTTAAGAAAGCACAGAAGCAGGTCTCCCTTCTAGAACTGCACATCTCTATTCCTCCTAAGTCAACAGTAAATAAGAGAGAGCTTGGCCCACTGAGTTCCAGAACATGAGAAGCAAAGGCTTTGTTATACTTGGTTTCAGGAGATTGGGTAGGAAAACGAGCACCCGCATTCTAGGAAGGCCTGTAGAACCTGGCTGCCCGGGAGGAGACTGGCCAAGAGTAGAGGAGGCTAACGGACTCCCTGACTCCTTCCTCAGGGACCTCATTACTCTCCCTGAACCCTTATCCAGGCTCACCTGGTCACTCTCGATGACAGCACATGCCCAGTTGTGGGCCTTGTACAGCTCATGCCGGCGGTCTGGTTTCTCCTGGAACCGAGGCTCCTTTTTAGCAGGGTCATCGTCCCCAAAACAGGGAGACTTGCTTTGGGAACGAGTTTTACTTCATCAACAAAGATGAAAGGCCTGAATATGGACCTAGAAAGAAAGGACAGTCAGACTGAGCATAGGGCACGAGGACACCCAGAGACTGTCTCTTTATTCAGCAATCATTTTCAGTGCCAACTCGTGGCAGGTGGGTTCGCGCCAAGAGAAACACACTGCATGATTTAGTAGCTATTTTAATAAAACCAACAGCCATTTACAAGCTGCAAATTCTTCTATTTACAGTGAGGAGACACTGAAATAGATTATTTCTGTCCTGGAAAGAGCATCCGAGAGAACTCTTTTAAGTTGTATAAAGTGAGGCAAAAAGACACATAGTGTTTTGGGAAAAGGATGGAATGGATGGTCAATTTTGAGATGAAAGGTCTACCCCTTTCTCTCCTGGAAAGGAAGGGTCTTTTGGTTTTAAGATTCTCATTGGAAAATCTTTGTAAGATCTCTAACAGCCTCGAGGAGGGTACTGATTAAGACAGATGAAGCAGAAATTCCCAGAGATCCCAGAGGGGACACCTGCAGAGAAGCAGAAATCTGGCTGTGTGAAAGCAGGTGCTAGGCAGAGTGAGGGGCCTGATGCCCCTTTATTCTTTGATCCAGCTCTTCTGGCAGGACTGATGTCTGGCAGGCAGGCGTGTGTGAATATCTTTGTGCGTGGCTTGCACACATCATCTCACACACACACACACACACACACACACACACATACACAACCACACATACACACACATACACACACACACACATACACCAAGAGAGCCATGCATATCAAAAGCTGTGGCCTGGTATTCCAGGTCAGTGTCACAGCTGATGAACACTGGGAAGGACACTTATTCTCCCTTCACCCGGAGAAAACACTGCTGGGCAGAGGGGCACTCCTGGTAGGTATGGGCACTGCTGGACCTGCGGTCTGATGTTAGCCAAGCCATGGGGCAGCACCTGCAGTAAAGATAAGAGGGCGTGAGCCACGTGCACATCTCATGTGTTTTCAATTTATCAGATTTGGACTTTACTTTGCCCTTCCATGGGTGTACCCTGTTTCACTCCAAGGAGACTCCATTGGGTTAGAAGTGAGCTTGGATGCTGACTTTTTCAGCCCAGAGGTGTTAAGATGTGAGGCAGCCAGAGCAACCTTGCCATTGTGCCCTGAAAATACATTCATGTGCACCATGATCTGAAAAGGACTGGTGATCAGTCACCCTTGCTCCCCTAGCTGTGTCTTTGGACTTACAGCATCAGCATCCCTGCTCTGTCTTGTCCCGCTGAAGCAGAATCTGCATTTTAACAAGATCCCGGGGGATTCATAACATCTGGGTCTGAGAAGCACAGTCATAGAGAACAGTAGTGGGAAATAACCTCTCTGATAGTTTCCTGAGGTGATCACAGGAAAGGGGTTGAGAGAGCACTGACACTGGTCACAGCATCTAATTTAACCTACATGTCAAAGGCAATGAGAATTTGCACCCCATGGTGATGGAGTGAGTGGTACTAATTAAGGATGCCTGTTGGGGACTCTGCTGTCCTCTGCAGGTGATACATATCATTCATATGGGAGAATGGTCCCCTCCTCTGCCCTACTGCTGGGGAACACAAGGTGGGCCAACCTGGGTGGAATCAAGGCATATCCCTCCTTAGCTACCATCAAAGGAAGTCGCCCAAGACATAGGGAAGCTACTTACGCAGAGGGAAGACACACTTCCACCCCCTACAGCCTCTTGGAAATGATTGTTCCTTTTCCCTTCTACTGACTGTTGGATATGAAAAATGAATTAATACAAAACTTCAAACTGTCAAAACCAATTCTGATTACCTGGGAAGTGAGAGAAAAAGAGTGTGCTCAGCACAGAACAGCATACAGAGCTGTCTCTGGGTCCCTCTGGTCTCCAATGACACAACTACATCCCAACCAGCAAGAGTCCTATCAGATCCTGCAGGACCAGATAGCACCAGGGGTGTTCTGAGGGGTTCCTGATTTTTTCCCAGTGCTGGGGACTGAACCTAGGGCCTCATGCTCACTAGACACACACTCTGCCAGTGAGCCCAGCCCTGCCAAGAGTGTTTCCAAAAGCCAGTGTACATCATACAGGAGTTGCCACACAATGGCTGGCAGGCTCCGTGACTAACATAGAGACCCTCTGCTGAAAGGGGCCTGGAGGGCCCAAGCCCACTCCTGAGTCCACACCTACTCAGTCATAGGGCTCTGCATTGGGTAGAGCAGTGACAGCATGGCTCCCCATGGTGTGAGGCTCTGTAGTGGGACTGGTGCCGGCCCCAGCACCAGCAGCCCAGGGAATTGCAGGCTCCAGCAGAGCCCACTGCACCCTGGCTACAAGGGGGGGCCCTTGGAGAGGAGACCTGTCTCCCAGCCCCAGGCCTCGATGATGTTCACCTGCTACTTCTTACAGGCCCACACAGCACCTTTGTTCTCTAGCACTTAAAGCTGGAGTGGAGTAACCTCCTTATTGGAAACCTGCCTTTATATTTCTAGAACCTAAGTGTCTTGCTCACCAGGTGTCTCTTCTGATACACTGACTCCAAGGGAGAACCTTGCCTGCCAGAGGGGCTGGAAAGAGACATCTTGGCAGCACCTACTGGGCTGAGTTGCCTTTTGACATGTGAGACAAAGAACAGACTGGGACTGGGAATAGGGGCATGAGTACTCTCTCTGCCTCTGACCAACTGGGGGCTGATGTTTTCTCATTCTTGGGCTCACCTGGATTAAAATGGTCTCTTCCAGCTTCTAAAGCTATCTTGCCAATTCTATGTCTTTGTCCTAAGACCTGTGAACTTGTAACTCCACTTCAACCCACAGTCACAGTCTTCTGCACCCAATATACAGGACACTGGTAGTAAAGAATGCTCTGTTTGATATAACTTCAAACCCAGTCGAAGCTCACTGGAATATGGAGATTAGTTTAACTCATGACAGCGTCTAGGAGCTTTTCTAAAATAAGAGGTACTGTATGTTCAGACCTCCCATCTATTTGTTTGATCTTAAAAATAAAAATATGAGCAGGTGCCCATAATATTTTAAGCAGCCTAAGAGTTCCAAAAACTTCTTTCCATACTCTGTGAGGAAGTCAGCATCCTCGACTGCTAAAAACACAAAGCATAAATTTGTCAAGGTGTTTAAAGGAAGAATTTTTGAGATTCAATAAATTATATAAATAATAAAAATTTTAAAATAAAATTATTTATAGAATAAGGAATATAATAATTTTTGATAATACACTGCAATAATATTAATATTAATTTAAATTAGAATTTGGAAATTATCTATAATTCAGGTTTGATCATTTGTACCTATGTACTATATCCCAAAAAGGGGAACCTAGCTAACTCGGTGGCTCCAAATACTGTGAGGGCTGGGGGTGCGGCTCAGTGGTAGAACACATGCCTAGCACCCAGGCACTGGGTTTTATCCTCAGCATTGAATAAAAAAAATAAACAAGTAAAATAAAGTTATATAAAAAAGACACCATTAATAAAATTTTTTAAAAATCCAAATGGATAAGGAGCTCCCCTGGCATGTTCCCATATTTGAACCTCAGATGGCAGCCTCTTCAATACCACTTGAAGAAATGTATGGCAACTCATAGCCCAGAAATATTAAATGACTTGACCAAGGTCACATATCTAACTAGTGTCAAAGCTGAAACTGGGTGGTGACCACTCCTCTCCACCACCTTTCCAGGAAGAGGCTCACTTCATCGTGTATGTGGAGTGACCCAGAGTGTGTCCTATAGTTGGCTCTAAGTGGGACATAGCAGAGAGGCTCCAGACAGCCACATAGCAGAGAGGCTCCAGACAGTCCAGGGCTGGATTCTGAGGATGACCTTCAGAAAGGTCACCTAGACAGAACTCACTGTGGTCATTCAGCCGCTCCACAGTATGACATGAATATAAGATGCTATGTACAAAGGGAGGAAGTGCTTCCAATGGCCAAGGGCATCACAGAGCCAGAAGAGTACTTTAAGAGACTCTACTGAGGGGGCTGGGCTGTAGCTCAGTAGTAGAGCACTTGCCTAGCATACATAAGGCACTGGGTTTGACCCTCAACACCACATAAAAATAAACAAATAAAATAAAAAGACTCTACTGAGGGACACTGAAGCCAAGAAGACCATGAACAAGACTACAGGGAGCCATATCCTTGTCACCTTCAGCTCTCAACGAGACAGGTCTAAGGTCTGAGGCACACAGCCTCATGACACATGGCACAGCTTGGTCTTCCAAGATCTGACTCAGAGACGTGCAGGAAGTTTAGCCTTGAATGACACTTTGAACATAGCCACGAAACAGTTCCACTGGTGGCACCTTCGCCTTATCTGCCCATTTTTCTTTCCAGAACCTTCTGGTGGATGCACCAAACCAATGTTTAAAAAAAAAAAAAGAAATCTTTTTTCCCATAATTTGTTTTCTCATTTGGAAGAACAAAAAAATAATCATGAAAATCTCTATAAAGTTTTACAGCCTAGCACAAATTTTAGTGTTTGTATTTGCATCTCCGGGCTCTGCTCTTCTCATGTTCATTTGTCATTCATTCAGCAAATACATGTTGGGTCTGATGCAGTGCCCAACAGATGTTAGGGAGGCAGCAGTGAATACACAGGGCAAAACTTCTGTCCCATTTTACAGGTGAGATGACTGAGGCTCACAGAATCCTAGTGCTTTGTCCAAAGTCACATTCCTAACCAACAGTGGACCTACAACTAAACTCAGACCTTATACATCCAAAGTCTATTTTCCCCACTACTTCCCAACCTTGTATCCTGTTGGTATTTTTCATATACATTGTGAAACTGCAAAAAATAAGGACTTTTTGTTTTCTGGGACTTGGAATTTTATTATCTGAAGCCAGTCAACCATTCCAGCCACAAAGTTCCAGCCACAAATGTGGCTCTGTTCTTGCTGAAGATGTGGACATTCCCCAGCAATGAAACCAGGCTGGTCTTGTAACCCAGAATCCCTGCAAATCCACTGAGGATCATTAGTCCCTGAAAGAAAAACATAAGCCCCTGCTCAGATAAATCTGCTACACTGTGAACCAATCTGAAAGGCATTTATAATAACTGGTTTCCCTCAAAAGGCAGGTGTCCTTCTGAGTGGTTCATCTATGGGCCATTCTAGCTCTAGTGTGACAATATCACCTGAATCATATTGTCAGGGTCATACCTGGCTGAGAGCAAAACCAGTCAGTGAAGAGAATTTTAGAGAATATTTTGGAGCATAAGATGACCTTGGGGATGGAGATTTGGATCCAGAATCTTGGGAGGTTTGGAAAGTCCAAAGTGTAGGGTGGAGAGAAGCAGTATGGGAAGAGTTCAAAATGAAAGGAGGGGAGGGAGCCATTTGCCTTGGGCTTTCAGCTCTGTATATCTGCAGGCAGGACTGATGTGGCTGCCAAGGCTGACCTTGGACGCCTGGGTTTCCAAGAACAACAAGGTAACCCCCACAGCTGAGATTTGAAAGATCCAAATGACACAGTCTTAACCAATCTAATTTAGCCTCTCAATGGTAGTGCATTGGGAGAAGACAATGAAACAAAGAAAGCTCAGAAAGAAAAAGAGGGAGGAGAGACACCCACCATGACCCAGGGTTCTTAAATTACCTTCTCTAACCCTTTTGTTTTACTAATGCTATATCTTTAATGGTTAGTATATGAGATCCTCTCGGTGCTATACTGGTCTGACAACTACATCTTTAAAAATAATAAGCCCAAATTTATGGTATTTGCAGAATTCTTTGGTATAAATACTCCCTCTGTGGCCCTTTTCAAGACAATAGTGGCATCACAGAACATGGAGTTAGGCAGAGAGACCCCTGATCAGCTCTCCTTACCTTGAGCACTCTCTAAGACTCTACATCTTACCCTGTCTCAAAATGGCAAGACACCTCTCCAAGTATTCTTTCTCTATCAGTTCTTCCTATCAAGAAGCTTTGACGACTACTAGCTTCCATTAAAATGGCTTCCAAAGGTCAGAACCAGTACACTGAAGTCTATCAATATCACTGCATCAGTGATCAAGGCACAAGCTGACCCAAGGGAATATGAATATGATGGAATTTGCCTTCTCCACAAAGCTAATTAAATGACTTTTCCTGTCCCTCAATCATTCAAACTCTGAGTTTTTTTTTATCTCTTTCCAACTCTCAAACTTGCAAGGTAATTGGTATATGATAAGAAAGAAGGAGAGTTCAGGCACAGTGTCACATGCCTGTTATCCCAGCAGCTCTGCTCAGGAGGCTGAGGCAGGAGGATGGCAAGTTCAAAGTCAACCTCAGCAATGGCCAGGCTCTAAGCAACTCAATGAGACCCTGTCTATAAATAAAAACAAAATAGGGCTAGGGATGTGGCTCAGTGGTCAAGCGCCCCTGAGATCAATCCCCAGTATCCTACCCGCAAAAGATACTTTGACACTATCTCCCCAAAATGTCTAACATTTTTAGCACTAGCAGGAGTCAGCTAAGACCTCCTCAGTGTTACTACCCAAAAAACTGAGGGTAAGTAATTATGCTTCCTGCTGACAAAATGCACAATGTTGAGCATGCCCAATTACAGTGAAACATCGAAATGTTGAATAAGAAACAAAATAACCTACGACAGTTCTACAGTCACGGTAAGAGACACAGCCCATTTAACCAGGGAAGATAAAAATGAATGTCTTCTGGAAGGGCCTTAATCTTCTACAAGGTCTTTCCAATTAATTTAACAATGAATAATTTCCTTTTTGAATTACTTGAAATTTTCCATTTTAAATATCAGAAGGCTATTTCTCAACCCATTTCTGTAATTAGATTAAGCCCTGAAATTTATGTTAAGAAACAGAATTCGCTGGGAAACAGAATTCCTTTCTACTCATTTCCTGACAACACAACTAAGGAGAGTTAAAGCAAGTATCTGAGACTTCAACAAGAGAGTTGGTTCAGTTCAACCCACTCCTGTTTCCTAAAGAATAATGTCCAAATATCTTAGCAGAACATTTCATATGCTTCAAAATAGAACGTAAATGCCCTGTGTACCCCACAGACCAGCAGAGTCCTCCAAGACATCAGTGATAGGGGAGAAAACAAGTCACAGTCCATCAGCAGGGAGGGTAGTAGAAGCCCTAAATCTGGGACCAAGTTGTAGGTGGAAGGTGGGCCCATGGAACCAAGTGTTCAAAACTGAGAGATCAACCCAAGAAAAAACAGCTGGAATCAAAAAGAAGGAGAACCCAGAACACCACAGAGTGGTTGAAGCTGGCCTTTAGGGACCCTGTGAGGGTGGCTGGGCTTGTTTATGAAGGGTGGGAGGAGGAAGAGATAGAAACCTGATCCCCAGACTCATCTACAAGAGGAAACTTGCCCATCAACCTGTGTGCCCCACTTCATGCCTCTGTGCCTCTGTACACGCAGTTCTTCTACCTAGAGTGCCATTACTGCTTTTTGTACCTAATAAACCCTCACTTCTCCCACCGTGCTCACCTCTCCTATGCAAAGTTCTTCCCTGTACCACCACATCTTTGCCACCTCTTTCTTGTACACACACCTCACCCCTAGTACTGAACAAGCACAATATTTGGTATGCAGTAAGTTTTTGTTGAGTGAATGAAAAGTTAAAAATAGTTGGGCGGGGGTTGTGGCTCAGTGATAGAGTGCTTGCCTAGCATGTATGAGGCCCTGGATTTGATCCTCAGCACCACATAAAAATAAATAAATAAAATAAAGATTAAAAAGAAAAGGAATAGTTTACACTAAATTCAATAGTTTCATATGGTGTTAGAAAGTTCTACTGATATTGGCAATAGTTTTAAAAATGAGGCCATCAGGTCAGAAGTGCTTGGCTTTCCCCCTGAGTCATCTAAGACAGAGAAAGACAGAAGGAAGGGGGGAAAAAAAAGAGTCCTTTGATAAAAACAATCCTTGTCTCATATTCCTGAATCAAGAGGAGAATAAATATTTTCAGCATCTAAAGGAATGAAATTTAACAGCTGCAGATTCTTTGGTAGTGAATTCAAAGGTTTAACAACTGATATTCAAAAATCATAATGGTTTGTGGTCAGTGGAACACCTGAAAAACACCTGAGAACCAATTGATGTAGGCAGTCTTCTAGGGCTTTTCATACTGAGGATCAGATGTACCTGACAGATTCAAGGTCCACCTGAAGATTCTGATATAAAAGGTTTGGGTCAAGGCATCTTGGCCCAAAAACTCCCCCCCCAAGCTATTGTAATAGTGAATGTAGTTATTGTAATAGTGAATGAAGGCATTGAGTGGTCGTCTCTAAGCCACTGATGATGTCACAGCTGAACATTAAAGGAGATGGGGTAACTGTCTGCTTAGTAGGTCAGAGAGAGCCCTCATTAATAATAATTAAGGGCTGGGGATTTAGCTCGGTGGGTACGGTGCTTGCCTCATGCTGAAGGCTCTGGGCTCTATCCCCAGCACCACAAAAAAAATAATAATCATTAATTAATTAGTCATAATAGTTAAGCCTACCACGTACTTACCTGGATCATCTCATGTGATCCTCCTAACAAGCATGTAAAGGTAGGGGCTGGTATTATTCCCACTACACAGTTATAGGAACGGGAGCTTACAGAAGTGGGATTCCAAATCCTGACCAGTTATTCCAGAGGCTATGTTCTTAGCCACTGTGCAATGCTGTTTTTTGTTAAAGTATTTGGGGAAAAAAGTTCTTCCCTAAAACACAACATCTTAATGAAAGCGGCTTCAATCTGTATTGCCTCTGGATCATATTGTCCAATAATGCATAGGAACTGGTTCTTTTGATAAATCTTGGGCACATCTCCCCCTCCCCCAACACACACCCTGTCTTTTGTTCATCTCTGTAACCCTGTATCAAAATAGCACAATGTTTGGCCCATTACACATGCTCAGTAACTATTTGATGAATTTAAAACACAATTCTGCAACCGTAATAAACACCATGTGACTATACCAAGCACTCCACTTAATCAAAGCTCCTGTGCTATGCAGCCCACATTGAAACAGACTGAAAACTGTGACTTAGCTACCCATGGGGAGGACACGGCCAGCATGAACACAATGATGAGCTTCCAAGGCATACACATGCTTTCTCTCTGTGACTGTATCTTGAACAAACCTGGAAGGATCTGGGGTCCCAATGAAGTAGTGAATGCATGGCGAGCTTCTGTTCTGAGGCAGGACAGACACTATACTGGCTGTGGTGAGGAAAGATTCAGAGTATATGCAGACTCCTCTTGCTTTGTCCCGTAAGACGTCAATCATTGTCTGTACAGTGATGCTTTCTGAAAGAGAGATGGATAGCGGAGAGATGTAACTGTGGCACGTTGTTAACCAAAACCCATTCACTCCTTTATTTTTTACATTAATAAGCCCATGAAATTATACCTGGGATCATAACCCTCAGTGACAGAATACATGTCCCAGCTTTCTTTGTGACTAAGTCTGGCCATGTGGTCAATTCTGACCAATGGGAGATCAGTAAAATGGTGTGTGCAACTTTCTGGTCACATCCACTTCCTTGCCTTTCATTTTTCTCCCTTCCTGTTTGCTGGGAGATGCCAACCATCAGACCAAAAATGGAGGTCCATCCCTAGACAATCCATATACATCTGGACTATCTCATGGGAAAGGAAGAACTTCTGTGCTCTTCAAGCCATATTAATTTGGAGTCTCTCTGTTACAGCACTTAGCTATACCTCAACTAGTACAATACTCAATATATATCCATTAGGAAGTGTATGCAGTCTGTAAACAGATCCCCAAGCTAGGGCTGTTTGGGATCATTACTAAATTTGGAGAATGATCTCCCTACAGTCAGAAATATACACACAGAGAGGCATTTATAATATTTGGAGGCTATAAGATTATTGTCTCTGAATTCAGATGAATGAATAAACAAATCCTTGAGCCAGATGAGGTGGCACATGCCAATAATCCCAGCAGCTCAGGAGGCTGAGACAGGAGGATCATGTGTTCAAAGCCAGACATAGCTACTTAGCAAGGCCCTAAGCAACTTAGCAAAACCCTGTCTCTACATAAAATAGAAGAATGGTGCTGGGGATGTGGCTTAGTGGTTAAGCACTCCTGGGTTCTATCCCCGGTACAAAACCAAAAAAATATTTGTATGGGATCCCACATCTATAGGCTCCTCTCTGGTTGTAATTCATTAAAAGGCTATTTCAGTCTGTGTTCACAAAGACAGAATCAAAACATCACATAGGGAGAGAATTTGCTAGCACAATGCATATCTTCTTTATAAATCTCTATAACAAGTCACAACTAAAACTATTTAAAATGTCTTTGATTTTTTTTTAACTATCCAGTGTTCAAACTTTCTTACTTTCTCAAAAATTAGGTATTGATTTGGAGTTTTTCATTTGTTTGTTGTGGGGGATTGCAGGGCTGGAGATGGAACCTGGGGGCCCTGAAAAAGGAATGCTCAGCATGGGCACTACCGCTATACTACATCTCCAGTCTTGGTATAGGATTTAAATCAGAATCCAACAGATGGGCAATATCTCTTGAATATTTTAATCTCTGCCTCTTGATTTGTCTTCTTGCACCTTATTTGTCATAGAAATCAGGTCATTCTTCCTGTAGAGTTTCACACAAGCTGGACTTGCACGTGGCATCCCCCTGGTGGAACTGAAGATGTTCCTCTCTCCTGTGCATTTCCTATAACCTAGAGGTTTCCTATAACCAGAAGTTTCATCAGATTTAAGGATACTGTTATGCTACGAACTACTGAACAACTTTCATCAAGCTAGTTTTGATTTCATTAAACATCTTTAGAAGTTCTTTTTCAAATTCTCATTTTAAAATGAATACTTTCTTACCTTCCTATCTAGAATATATGACGTAAGTTTCACAGCAAAAACCCTAAAGTATTCTTCTAGATGAGATAAAAAGAAACTTTTTTCTTAAAGGACCAGGTAGAGATTATTTTAGGCCTATGGACCATATGGTCTCATTTTAACTTCCCTGTTGCAATGGCTCAAATTCACCAGTGCAGCATGAAGGCAGACATAAACAACACATAAATACCAGGTGAGTGCTACAGCTTGGATTCTGAACATCCTGAAAGGCCCTTGTGTTGACAGCTTGGTTTCCCCCCTGCAGTGCTACTGGGAGGTGGTGGACCTTTAGGAGGTGGGGCTTAGTAGAAGGAAGTTAGATCCTTGAGGGCGTGCCCTTGAAGAGGATATTGAGACCCTGGCCCCTCCCTGTCACCCTTCCCAAAAAAGCATTTCCTAGCTGCCATGAGGTGAGCTATGTCTTTGCCATGTGCTCTCCTGTTGATGTGCTACCATATCACACGCCCAAAAGCAATGAAGCCAACCGACCATGGACTGAAACCTCTGAAACTGGAAGCCAAAATATATCTTTCCTCCTTATAAGTTGTTTATCTCAGGTATTTTGTCACAGTGACAAATAGATAACCAACAGAGTGTGTCTGTTTTAATTAAATTTTATTTATAAAACGGGCAGCTGCTACAGGATGTAATTTGCTGACTCCAGTTTTAAATGGATCAAAAGTTTAATTTATACCATGCTTATAATTCCAGCAGCTCAGGAGACTGAGGCAAGAGGATTATGAGTTCAAAGCCAACCTCAGCAAAAAAATGAGGCATTAGGGCTGGGGTTGTGGCTCAGCAGTAGAGCACTTGCCCACCATGTGCAAGGCCCTGGGTTCAATTGTCAGCACCACATAAAAGTAAATAAATAAAGATTGTGTCCAACTTACAACTAAAAAAATAAATATTAAAAAAAAGAAGCCAGGTGCTAAGCAACTCAGATCCTGTCTGTAAATAAAATACAAAATAGGGCTGGGGATGTGGCTCAGTGATTGAATGCCCCTGAGTTCAAAAAAAGTTCGACTTACAAAATACATATACAACTAGCGAAGATAAAATGTGACCAGTGTGGGTGTTTTGGAAAAGTTTCCTCTCTGGCACAAAACATGGTAAACAATCTAATCAACACACTTACCTAAATATGGATTCTGATTAAGTCAGTAACTGGGTGGCAGAGAGAGGGTTGATGAAGAGAATTCAAGACACTTCTACTCAACAAAGTTTCATGGAACAAAGGACTGTGCAAGCATCACAAGAGAATCTTAAGACGAATGAAAGATAACACCCCCACCCTCAAGGCCCAGCAGACAAGTGGAAAAGAGGAAACTATAAGGAGAAAATAAGCCAAATATGTAACTGAGCTATAAGGAGTATACTTATTTGCAATAAGTATCACAAAGGACACATGATAACATCAATGTTCAAAGAAAAAATAACATCAGTAAAAACAAGGGACCTCCATGGGTAAGAAAATACTGTGTAAAAATAAGTACAAGTTGTCTCCTTGCCTGGATACCAGGGAATTTTGCTAAAAGTGAGTCTTTATGTCATAGTCCATTCTCTACCCCTCCTCTTTATCCTTCCAAATCCAGACCAGTACTCTGCAAAAGCTACAAGCAAAGTGTGAGAAGGAGAATCCTAAAGGACAGCCAAACTCACCTTCTTGCTTTTCTAAGCTGTCTTTGCCTTCAAAGTTGTCTGAGTAGTCATCAGCTGGAGAAAAAATCTGGAAAAAATTGAACTCATCCTCTCCCATCCACCAGCGTTGACTCTGAGCATAAGTCCTGAGTTCAGGGTGCTCCGCGTCCATCTTTGTAGTGAGGGAAAGCTGATTGCAGATGCACTTTACTCCCTCTGCAGAGTACAAAGCAAGTACACTTAGGAAAACTTAATCAGGAAATGTAAATTCATGGGAAATCCTTTCTTGGAACACTGACTTTATAGGAAGGAAGGAATTCAAATTTTGAAGCAAGAAACACAATCTTGGTCCCCTTTCTAGTTCCACCAATATTGATTGGCATCATCACATTTTAAATGTGAAATAACTTTATTGCTCTTAAATTCACAATCAAAATGAAATACACAAGGCCCTTCATTCTAAATAACCCCAAGTGTGCATTACCTACAAGAGAAGTGAAATGTCCTTTGGAAGAGGTAGTGCTGACAAGATTTAGAAATTCCTCCACAGAAATGCTCTGTAGCAACCACAGGTCCCTCCTCCCCAGTCTGACTCTTTTTCACCTAGAAGCCCACTTTATACCACCCTGACTCACCCAAATACACACACACACACACACACACACACACACACACACACACACACACACACAATCTATAATGCAAATCAGATACTTCTTTGTTCAACATTTTTTCAACATTTAGAAAAACACGTGGCAATGATAATGAATCATTTCAGAACAAGGAATGGCCTGACACAGTGGCACATGCCTTTAATCCCAGCAGCTCAGGAGGCTGAGGCAGGAAGATCTCAGGTTCAAAGCCAGCCTCAGCAATTGAGTGAGACTATAAGCAATCTAGTGAGACACTGTCTCAAAATTTTAAAAAATTTAATAAAGGACTGGGGTCAATCCCTGGTACACAAAAAAGTGGGGAGAATGTACTTATAAATATATGTGTGTCTAGATGTATGTGTGAAAAATATATGGAAATATTTTCCTTATAAATATATGTATAGCTAAATGAACTCAGAAAGGAATGCCTTCTGAGTACACTCTCCCTTAATGAATGAGGATTAGGTGAGAATTCCTCTCAGCTGACAGACTTGCTCTGTTTCTTCAATTTCTTTTTTTTTCAGTTGAATATGGACACAATACTTTTATTTATTTATTTATATGTGGTGCTGAGAATTGAGCCCAGTGCCTCTACATGCTAGGCAAGTGCTCTGCCACTGAGCTATAATTCCAGCCCTGTTTCCTCCATTTCTGTATTTGCAGGCTGAGCTTCAAACACATGGAGAGCAACTTGGCCTTTAAGCTTGAGACGGTGTTCAGAGTGCAAATATCAAGCTATCAGGGCTAGTGCACAAGGCCCATTCACAATTGTTGCTCCCAAGGAACATGCTAAGCTTCCAAATTCTTGAACAATAAAGTGGGAGAAAGCAAGTCAGTCTAAACTATAAGCTGCTATAGAGCCATTACTTCCTAAAACCCAGTCCCTAGAGGCAGGCTCAGTGCTGGGCTAAGTGCACCCAGGATGTTTTGCTTCACTGATTTACACTTCCAAAATAAGCACTCCTGGATGATGGGCACTGGTATTTTTCCATTCATTTTTTTCAGAGCGTACCACAGGAGTCAAATTATAAACTATTTAAAAATTTTAAAATATTGTTTTAGCCTAAACTGGTGATTTTGATATCATTTACACTAAGGTTTTTTTTTTTTTAAGTTCTCATAAAGAGCTCCATAGATGTTACTTTCCTAGAGGGCTGACTTATGGTCGACATTTGCTTTTAGGAATCATCATTTGGAGTACTGACCTACTAGTATCAATCACACTACTGCTGGGATCACAGGACAAGAAATCGATAAGCCCAAGAAATGATTGTGTGTTTTCTTTTAATTTGAATGTTTAGTGAAAGACAACATTCATTTTGTGAATATGGATTTTTTAAGCTATATTTTGAAGGGGCTCAGCTTTTGAAATGAAGTTATAGATCAAAACGTCTTTGATTCTACTTAAAAGTAATATGATGGCTTTGAAGCATGGCCCACTAGCCTTTTCAATGGAACCATTCAACAGGAAGACTTCAGGGGCTGGGTTGTGGCTCAGCGGTAGAGCGCTCACCTAGCATGTGCAAGGACCTGGGTTTGATCCTCGGCACCACATAAAGATAAATAAAATAAAGGTATTGTGTCTATCCACAACACTTCCTCTTAGGAAAGGAGTTTGAGGGCTGGGGTTGTGGCTCAGTGGTAGACAGTTTGCTTAGTGTGTGTGAGACACTGGGTTCAATTCCCAACATCACATAAAAAAAAACTAAATAAACAAAATAAAGGTATTGTGTCCATCTATAACTAAAAACATTAAAGAAAGGAGCATGAGGTTCCTGCACTGTGGGAGAGATGGAGACCTGATGGGCCACACAGGTTGCCCTTGTCCTATAAATTCTGAAAGAGTTGGGCAAAGTGGGCACAGGCCCTGCTGGTTACATGCTAGGTAGAGAGGGGTAGAGAAATTACTGTGGTTGTTGAGGGACCCTCTAGCCCATTCAATAGTCTTATGAGAATGAGAAAACACCACTCCCTTAGCCAGGCAGACACTGCCTTCACACATTTTGACCAGGAAACCACTATCCAGATTTCTCTGCCTCCATGGGCAACTAACTGTGTATGGGGTTCAATGTGCCCAACATCCAGAGAAGCCCTAATTACTGGACTTTGTGCACAGGAAACAAGTATGACTTCCAATGACTGAACCAGATCTGCTTCTAACTCAGGTCAGATCTGGCGCCAGTCACCCCTAAGGCAAGTGTGGCAAACAGGTTTCATCTCAACATCATTTCTGATTCATTGGTAAATTAGGTTGAAAAAAATACATAGGTCAACTATAGGCTCAATAAGAAGTATGCAGGAATCTACTGGCCATGTCTTTGTGGATACAGGAGGGAAGAGTGGCAGTGCATTGCTATGCATTTATCATTCTGTCCTAAAGAATGTAAGAATATGTCACTGGCCAATCCTTAGAACTCTTGGGAGCCTTTTAACCCATTCTGGGATCCAATCCCATTTAGAATATGAAAGTGCTGAGGTACTGATTCAAGGTCACCACTCCCACCTCTAATGTTTCCTTCCCTGTGCTGTCTTAGGAGCCAGAGCCATAGAGCAGCAATTTTATGAGCACTAATTCCTTCCATGAGGATCACCAAGTTCTATGTCCTTCTAGGAACATTGCCTCACAGAGAAATGGCCTGATTGGTCTAGAGTAGCACTGAATAATCCTCACACAGACACAAACTCCTTCTTTTAGAGGACCATTCCAACCACAAACAGCTACAGGTCACGGTAGCTGATTCGAACTCAGGACAGTTTCCCATTGAAGGGATTTCTCAATGACCATCTTGGTCAACAGAGTAACAGTTTGAGTCATGCAGCAGCCTGTAGTCAGAATTGGGTTCTGCCTGGAAAGCAAACAGAAAATAGGAAATGTTAGGAATATGCTTCCCAAGGGCCAGCACCCCTTCACTCCAGATTCAGAAAACCCCAGGTGCATTTCCAGAAACAGATGCCCAGAAGTGAACAGTGTGTTTAGGCATGAAGAGCCAGCACAGACAGAGGCTGCACGATAGCATGATTTCTCTGGATCTGGTGCTGTGGGTCCAGTCAACATCCATCTCAGTTTTTCACATGCTCAACACCACTCACCTGTGATTTTCTCAGCAGCCCAGTACTTCTCTACGGTCTCAAGCACCCAGGCCTCGTCTCGATCCACAAGCAGATATGCACTTTGGAAGCTATGGCAGGAGTTTTCATCTTCGTAATAATTCCCACCCTGTCCATGTTCTTCCAACAAGGAGATGATGACATCTAAGGCTTTTTTAGCTGTTGTCCCTCTTTCTAAACCAAGCCTGAAGTCAGGAAACAAGAAGTGTTCCTCAGTCATTTCAACCCACATGATTACTGTCATAGCAACCAAAGACCAAGACAAGGCCCAGGCCTGAAGCACTCCAATGCATGTATGATGTTCAATTTGCAGACCAACATGCAAACCAATCAACGATACTTTCAACTCAAAATACCTCTATCACACATTAAATTACAAGTGAAAAAATTATCCCCCTTTTGCACAGACAGAATCAGGAACCAGCAGCTTTTTCCCCTGGAAAGGAAGGTCAGCCCCCTCTTTCTCTGTGCTGACTCCGTCTCCCATGAATCTGTCTGGCTCAGCTCTAGCCCTCAGCAAGCCCTGTGCTTCCTCCTGACTCCTACCTAGACAAAAGGAAATCTCTGCCCAGCCCAGCTTTGCTCGCCATCATTCTACACAGGTGTTTTGGTTATTGCTACATATTGTGTCCCTTCAAACTTCATATGATGAAACCCTATCACCCAATATAATGACACTAGGCAAGGGGGCCTTTGGGAAATGACTAATAATAGAGGAACCTTATGATGGAATTAGTTTTTGTATGAAGGAGGCCTCGAGAGCTGCCTTGCCCCATCTACCATGTGAGGACACAGCAAGAAGGCACCACCTGTGAGTCAGATATGCGTTCACACCAGACACCAAACGTTGGCACCTTGACCTTGGACTTCCCAGCTCCCAAAGTATGAGCAATAAGTTTCTGTTGTTTATCAGCATCCTATTTATAGTTATCTCAGTCTGGATAGTCTAAGACAATTAGTAATAACAATATTTGATTACCAATCATTCTCCTCTGTGTTTATAATTTGCTCAGAGATCTCATTAGAAATGGTTTTCTAGGAGGACATGATCCATTTTTTTTCTACGTATTTCCCTCCTACCTATTAGCCTACAGCAATTGGTGTGGCTTATAGCTTCAGTTATCAAAATAACACACCTTCCTTCTGAAGTGAGACATCCATCCTGGCCCTTCCAATTAATAAACCTTTTAAAGAGAGTACAGATATTGCCCTCTGTGTGACCATAGGCAGTTTACATAATACATTTGAACTTCAGTTTTATGACATCCATGAAATTAGTTCCTCTATCATTGGGTTACAATGGATATGAGTTTCATGAGATAATGAACATGAATATATATGGCCTGGGGCTGGGGATATGTCTCAGTGGTAGAGCATTTTCCTGGCGTGCATGAGGCCCTGGGGTCCAATCCCCAACACTGCAAAAGGGAAAAAAGAATGGCATAGTGCCTAGGAATAAATAAATGATGAGTAGATTTCAGGGGGCAGAACACTGTGGCAGAGAAATCTGCAATTCAGAAATAAAGAACTAACTTCTCACTCTGGTTTAACTACTCACAGGCAGTATGATCTTAAGTAATGTCTTCTTTTCAAACCTCTATTTTCTTATTGGTAAAGTGAAAACATTTCTGCCCCCCTCCTCAGGCTGGTATGAAAGAAGATGGTACATCATACGTATTCAGTTCATTTATTCATCTGATCATTCAAATTGTAAGTCTATTGGCAAAAATTCAAGAGTCTTAGAGCAAAGCTACTGAGATGGTGGTACAAGCCTGTTCTTGGTGAATTTTCAACACAAGAAGCAGTAGCTATTAAAATTCACCCAATTCAGTACTTTCTAAAGGAGCATTCCACTGTGCTGTCATGGAGAAGAAAAGATAATGTAGCCACAAGCTATGGACTTATTCTGTAACAGGCTTATTTTCATAGTCGATTTATTACGCACCGATTCATTTGAAATTTCTCATTCTAAGCTCATTTAAGAAGGCTTGGTTACAAAGCTCTGATCTACAAAGCTGAACCCCAACGCCTTAGGAGAGTGATACAAAATTTTAAAAATAATCCTGATCCTTTTGTGGTTCACAAGCATGGGGATTGGTTTTGCCCACTGTTGTCTGGGAGACACCTCCCTCAAACCTTGTTACCACATTGGCACATTACCCACCTGACATGAAAAGAAAAAAAAGAGCAAGCTTATTGAAAGATAGATAAAATTAAGTAGACTTTTCCTTGGTCGAGGTTGTCTTCTCCAAAAAGGAGCAGCAAGAGTGAGAGCTCATTTTATCTTGAGGATCTGGAGCAAACCAGTGTGCTGTGAGACCTGCATCCAGAACTGCACCTGGAAGGCCTCCTTCCTCCTTCCTAGGGTCCATGGTGGGCCCTGGTTACAACGCCTCCTATACCCACTCCAGCAGATTCTGCTCCCAGAGCCTTTGCAGGGCCCCAACTGACAGACGAAAATCTATGTAGGGACAGGTGAACACGTAGCCGTGCTCAGTAGCCCCATCTTTGGAGGCTGGGATCTCTCTAATGTTTTCTGGATATTCAGCCTGTTTAACTTCCACTGAAACCCACAATGTGTGCACTTGCCTCCGCCCTGACTTGGATGCCCTACATGCACAGCAGGACCTCAGCACCCTGCTACAGACATAATTGTGGTTTCACTCTTCTCCTCCTCAGACCAGGACCATGGGTAGCTCCGTGAACCCACATGACCATCTCCAGCCTGGTCTCCCAACCACAGAATGAAGACAGGACCACCAGCTCCTTAGTTCAAGGCTGCGAAGAACATCAGGGTTCTCTACTCTCCTCTGAGACTGAGAGATGCAGGAGAATCCCATGTCACTGAGTGTGGAGGAAATGCCACCGATACCAGGCCTGTGGTAATCCTGGGACACACCCAGTATCCAGAGGCCTATTTTAATGCTGTTTTCAACTGCCTTGCCTCCTAGATGAAGTAGATTCATGTGGTTCCAAATAAGAACAGCACTTTTCTGGCCCCCGTGCCTCATTTCCCTCCCACCACCACACGTTAACCTGAGTAAGATCAAGCTAGGGAAAGAAATAAAATTAAATGAGCTAAAGTTGTAGTCTCATTCTGAGATCTACTTTCAGTGTAACTCAGATCCTTCCAAACTTTATGCTTTGTCTAGGTTGTTCTGGGCCTGAGAGTTAACTGCTCCTAAATGCAATTCCTAGTTTTATGGGAAAATATTTATTTGGTTTTCACAGGCTTGTCGCAGGGATGTCAAGCTAGCCCCACCCAATCCTGAAAGATTTATACATCTCACATGTAGGAAGAGAATCACCTGCACTTTATTTACTTAAAGCCCCTGTAAGAACTCTGCATATCTTTTCAATATCTGTGGCTCTAGAGATAAGTGGGACCTTGTCCCTTTGTATGCCAAATAAGGTAAAACTAAGTTATAACTAGATTTGCTGTGGGATATGTAATTGCTGCCCCTGGGAAACAAATGAAAATAGTCAACACCCCTCCCCTTAGCCTTAGAGGACTCTGCAAATTACCTTCCTTCTTCCCATAATCAACAAGTTTGTAAGTCCCCTTGGGATAACAGCTGTTATGGCTTAGATATGACGTGTGCCCCCAAAAGCTCTTGTGAGACAATGCAAGAAAGTTTAGAGGTGAAATGATTGGGTTACACGAGCCTTCAGTGCATCAATGCTCTGATATGGATTAACTGGGTGGTAACTATAGGCCGAAAGGGTGTGGCTGGAGAAGGTGGGTCACCAGGGGTGTGCCTTTGGAGTTTATTTCTGTCCCTGGAAAATGGAGCTTTTCTCTGCTTCTGGTGCCCAGGTCCTGAGCTGCTTCCCCCATCACACCTTTCTCCGTGATGCTCTACTTCACCTGGGCCCAGGGCAATGGAGTTGGCCATTTATGCACTAAGACCTCTGAAACCATGAGCCAAATAAACTTTTATGTCTCTAGTTGTTCTTGTCCAAACTTTTGGTGACAGCAGCTAAAAATCTGACTAAAACAATAGCCTTCTGGACACTAAAAAATTCCCAGCCTTCAACCAGAGGCCTGGATGTAGGAAGGTAAGGCTGTGAACTGATCTTATACGTCACCCCGCCCCCAAAATTTGTATGTTGAAGCCCAACCCCCAATGTGATGGTACTTAGAGGTGCCTTTGGAAGGTGATTAGGTCATGAGGATGGAGCCTTTGTGATGATATTAGGGTCTTTATGAAAGAGACACCAGATCTTGTCCTCTTTCTGCTGTCTATCATGTAAGGGCACAAAGAACAGGCAGTATCTGCAAACCAGAAAGTGGGTGCTCACCAGACACTGGATCTGCTGGCACCCTGGTCTTGAACTTCCCAACCTCCAGAAGAGAAATAAACATGTGTTGTTTAATCTCTCTAGTCTATGACACCTTTATCATAGCAGCCCAAATCAACTAAGAAAGGTCACAAGTAGATGTTAAGTGCCGCATTGGTTTGGGAATTTAAAACTGATAGAAACGCATGGTTTTGGACTGCACTTCTGCACTAGGCTCCAAAGACCAGACCAGACCAAACCAAAGGGAATAGTGCAGGTCAAATGCCCCACAATTAAACTAAAAGCTTTGCTAGGTGCAGTGGCACACGTCTATAATCCCAGCAGTTCCAGAGGCTGAGGCAAGAGATTCACAAATTCAAAGCCAGCCTCGGTAATTTAACTACACTGATTGTTTACTACTGATGCTTTGGCACTTCCATCTGAGTGAGTCAGATTAAAAAGCAGCCTTAATAATCACTAAGTGATACTGGAAAAAAAATGACTTGCTCCATCATACACTTCACTTCCACAAACCCGCAGCCCCCTCTACCAATCTGGATTTGCACTTGAGTCTGTTCAAGTTCTTCTGTACAGTGAAAGGCCAATTCAAGACCCTCTATGCTCTTGGCCAAAGTTTCTGTCTATAAATGCTTAACACCTCATACTGGCACCAGAAAATTCATTTCCAAAGGAGTAACAAATACTAAATGGCCTATTTAGAAAGTTCCATAAAATCTGAAACAGAAGAGGGAGAGTCCGGACTGACAGATTCAGGGTTGCAGGCCATCAGGTAGGAAACTGCCGTTTCCGCCAAGGCCCCCCTCTACCTACCTGAGACAGGCGGGCCGCCACTCACCTGCTGTTTCCCCTGATTGGAAATGATGGCGACCTTGGTGACGACCACCCAACCTAACTTGTGGACGCTGCCTTTGCAGCCGCTCCTCACATGCAGCTTAGGGACCGTGGAGGTGCCCGGGACACACAATGGCAGAGGTCACCCTGGTGTTTCCCTCGAGAAAGTGCCTTCCATGTCAGCCATCTCTCCTGGAACTCAACCCCCTCTGAAGAACGAAATGACTTCTTAGCTATGTAGGGGGCCTGGTTTTAAAAGAAGTTGCCGAGTGTGCTCTTGTCCCCTGCCGGACATTGGCACTCTGCATGTTTAAATATTTGCTTGGATGCATTTCTCCTGGAGCCCTTGTTCTTAGCACAACTAAGAGGTGCTCAGAACATGCTCAGGGCCTCACTTTCCTGGAGGATGGTCCAGACTCTGGAGCCAGACCGGTTATAAATTGTGTGATGTTGGGAAAGACACTCCATACCATCCATGTTCCTCATTTCCTCATCTGTAAAATGGGATAATACAGGGACCTCACAGAATATTTATAGGTATCAAATGGTTTTATACATGTGAACTATTTAGAAAAATGTCAAATACACATCCCTAGTTCTAAGTTGTTTCATTTTCATTTGAAAGAATTATTATGGCCAGCTGAAGGTATGGAGAGCAGAGTGGTAGAATAAAATGTCATTTGGTGCATAATAGCAGCTAAGATGAAAAGGAAAAAATCCTAGTCTGCCTGTATGCAAGGGCAATCCTGATGTCTGCCTGACCAGTTTAATCAAATATGATTTTTCACCTCCCTGTTCTGTATCCTAAATCCCAGGGGTCCCTTCCTTCTTTCCCCACGGCCAAGACTCTCAGACAAATGACAGTGCTAACGGGCATAGCCTTCCTGGCTCCCTCCACTAGTTGATGAATCTTCTGGAAACCAGTCCCACCACCCTCGAGTATGCAATAGTTCTGGTGAAAAGTAACAAGAACCCAGTAAAACTACTGGAACCAGGAACGGTGACGTGAATAAGAAAGAACACAGATCCAGGAGCAATGGCACATGCCTATGATCCTAATCCTAGCAACTCGGGAGGCTGAGACTGGAGGATGATGAGTTCAAAGCCAGTCTCAGCAATGGCAAGGCACTAAGGAACTCAGTGAGACCCTGTCTCTAAATAAAATACGAAATAGTTCAGGGTGTGGCTCAGTGGTGGAGGGCCTCTGAGTTCAACCCCAGTACCCCCAAAAACTAAATAAAAGAAAGAAAAAAACACTGAGAGAAAACTGACAAGACTAGACAATTGACATGTAAACAGTAAGAAAGAGGGAGGGGTCCAAGGAGAGAATCAGGTTCTGAGCTTGCGGTGACCGTGTTTAATCTCTGGAAGACATGTCTACACTCAAGGCTACTTGATGAATACTACACTCAGAGCCACAAAGCAAGACTGCTCTCTTGGCTCCAGAGCCCGTAACCATCTGCCTGCTGGGCGTTTCCACTGAGAGTCTCACAGCAATATGCACTCAACAGACCCAAGCCACCCTTGTCTCCTGGCATGGCCACTCTTCTAATGCCCTGACTGGCCACTCACTTGGCTGCTTAAGGCACAAACCTGGACACCATCTTTGTCCCCTCCATCCTCCTCCCCACCTCTGTCCAACTGAGAATCACCACTGCTACCAGCTCAAGGCCACATGTGCACCTCCAACCTCGCTGCCAACCATCTGCCCAGAGCCATAGCTCAGTGCTGAACTGCCAAGGCCACGATGCCCTGGCCCCTACCTGGCCTTGGCCTCTACTTAGAAGGCTGCTGAGGACACAGACGCGGTAAAGTGAACAGCTTGCTGAAAATGGCTTCTCAGCATAAGAAGCAACACTTGTGACCGACTTCAGAAGCTCCCTTCTCACACCCAGGTGGATTCTCCAGAGTCTTGTCTCACTTCTCTCCTTCCAGAGCCCACACACTGCTCTTTCTTCCATGCCTCAGAATGCACATTCCCTACCCCATGGCATTTGCACGTACTTCTTGGAACATGGCCTTCAGACAACTGAACTGTGTCTAACTAATGTTAAATGAACCTTCAGGTCACAGCTTCACATCACTTCCATAGTGATTCCTTTACACAGTCCAGTTTAGGTTCCAGCCCAGTGTTTTCTTAAAGTATTCTGTTTCTTTTTCTTATCATAGTTCATCATAATTTATTGAAATGCCTTTTACTCATTGGATATCTCAGTAGATGAGTGTGTTTGTTTTGAGAGCTAAATTTCCAAGTTGAATTTCCAGTGCATGGCCAGACCACAAGGCCTAGGAGAGGAGAGGATTGAAGAGGGACTGATGTAAATGTGCAATGTTGCAGGGCCATGAGGTGGTGGAGGGTAGAGGGTGAGGCAGAGGGAGTCCAGGGAGAGGGCTTTGAGAAATCCTGCATCTTATCTAGCCCAGGAGGGAAGACAGGGAAGGTGGGGGGTGGGGGGAAAATAAACAAGAAGATTCAGAAAAGTAACCAAAGAAGAAGCAAGTTTTAAGAGAGGCTTGAAATAACAATGGGTTGTGCTCACTATTATATCCCCGATCTCCAGAAAGAAGCCTAACACAGAGCAGATCCTAAATGAATATTCATCAAATTAATAGCAAGGGTTAAAGTCTTCTGGAAACTACCAACAGAAAATGCATAAATTCAATATGACACATTCCTGCTAACTAAACAGTCATGATGAAATAGCTAGTGAATATAAGTGAATATAGCCCAGCTTTCCACATTGTAAAAACAAACAGTGTTTTTTCTTTCTTTTTTTTTTCTCCCATTGGTCCTAGGAATTGAACTGGGGGGCAGAGGGTTGGGGAGTGGCAAGAGGGCTCCACCCCTGAGCAACATCTCTCTGACATACATTTATTTATTTATTTATTTACTTGCTTTTTTGTTTATATTTTTTAAGAGAGAGTGAGAGAGGAGAGAGAGAGAGAATGTTTAATATTTATTTTTTTTAGTTCTCGGCGGACACAACATCTTTGTTTGTATGTGGTGCTGAGGATCGAACCCGGGCCACACGCATACCAGGCGAGCCCGCTACCGCTTGAGCCACATCCCCAGCCCTTTTTTATTTTTGTTTTGAGACAGAATATTACTAAATGCTGAGGCTGGCTTTGAACTTGTGATCCTCCTGCCTCAGCCTCCTGACCCACTGGGATCATAGGCATGTCAGGTAAACATTTTGCTTTTTAATAAGCTATGTTGCTATAGAGGTGGAAAAATGAAAAGGAAAACAATTGAACTAGGTAAAGTGATGTGTTTATTCTACAACTGAAGTTTTTTGTATCCCACTCCTAGTGTTTCACTGCAAAACAAGATTTACAGCTGAACATGAATACACTTCTACTTTCTCTCAAATTAAGAAATAACATAAATATACAGAAGGACTCAATTTTGTTAATGTATTGCTCCATTGCAACTGAGAATATGGCTGAAAAAACATGTCACTGACACCTCTGAAGTCACTTGTTCCTGTGTATCCAAGGGCACACATAGATAAGTTAATTGTCTTTTCTTTGCATAACAAATGGCTATTTTCCTTTTCACCTGATCCCAACAGCTGGATCCTCCCCTGGAGCCTAGAGCTCTGCCAATGGTAGTTCCTTCACTTGTCAAACTCTTCATTCAAAGAAGAATTGATGCAGGTCAATCGATTCTCGGCAAGTCATATTCCATCAGGCAATAAAGGTCGGACAGTAAGCTTGTGTGTCTCCAGCATAGCTCCTGAGCCAAAGGCTTCTCCACTTGCACATTTTGGAAAACTTGACCTTTTTTATCCCTCTTAGTGAAAAAGGGTTCTTTTCTCCTCTCAAAATCAAACCACCCAAATCCCCCAAACTCTTGGCACAATAATGTGCCCATTTATTCTTTCATCAAATTTATTTCTCTTTTTTAAGTTTCACTTTGAGACAGGGTCTCACTGAGTTGCCCAGGCTGGACTCCAGCTTCAATCCTCATGCCTCAGGCTCCCAAGAACCGGGGATGACAGGTGTGTGTGTGTGCCCATGTGCCTGTGAATGCTGATAAGTGAACACGGTGACAGCTGATAGATGTGATGGAAAACCAGTGAGAAGAAACTTCTGCGGTCCTGCCAGGGTCGTGAATCTAGAGAGCAGTACAGTGTCCAGAAGGGGCCTGTGAGAGAGGACAGCCCAGTACTGCGGGGTGAATGGAAAGCTTCAGAGGTTCCTCAGTGAGAAGACTTGATCCAGATCTGCCCGTGGTCAGTCAGGGCAGAGACAGAAAGTCCCACTCAGGATGCACAGGGCGACAGTCTACCTCCACAGTGGAGTCCTGACCTGAGCCCAAGTCTTGCCCCAGACCCTGCTGTCCATGGGGTCTCTGCACCATATCCCCATGGGCCTGGGATTGCACGTCAGTGAACAGAACCCCAGAGGAACAGAGGATCAGAACATCAATGGCAGGTGAGGAAATGGGCACTTTCCCCGTGGCCCATCTTCCTCCCCAGAGCAGTCCTGACTCTCCTGCTGAAGCCAACTCATGCCTAGGTGTCTCGCAAGGGCACCAGACAGGGCCATGCGAGTCAGAATCCCTGCCACCAACACAGGGGAGGACATTTTCTCTTGTGGCTTTGAGGCTTTTAATAACCCATGGTTTGTAAATATCATGATTTTAAGATTCCCTGTGTCCTCGCCAGTCCTGTTGGCCAAGACAGTGTTCCTATCACTGTGCGGTATTGGTCACTGTCCCCCGTGAGCCTGCAGGTTTTGAGTATTTCTCCAGTGACTCCTCAGCATTACTGCCTGCTCTCCATCCCTGAAAACAAGACCCACGTTCCAGAGCCTCTCGAGGGCACGCAGGCCTGCGACTGACCACCTTGTTGACTGACCAGGCTCTTTCTCTGATGACTCTGCCCAAATTGACATGTTTTGATGGCTCTCCTCCCTTGCCTTGCCCTGTCCTGTGTTTTATTGCTTTCACTGCTTCATGCGTGTGACCACTCCGTGTGCTCAAATCCCAAAGAACAGAGACACCTTTGGACTCCCTACAGCGCCTGTCACAGCGCTGAGAGTGGAGATCTGAGCCATATTCATTGTGGCTGATTGACTTGAACTTCACCCCAGGTGGGGAAAAAGAGCATGCAGCCAGTTACCAGCTGGATGCTGAATTTAGTGAAAAAGTCTTGAAACAATACACAGGAGTGAACTCACATCCCTAAATATTTGTCCCAGGATTTGCAAAATTATTTGTTTATAGTCTTGGCTGTAGTAAATTAAAATCCGTATGCAGTGAATATGGGTATATTTACCCATTAAACTGCAGCCCACGCCTCACCCTGCAAGGCACTTTGTGACTTCAGTGGGAGGAACTAGAGTTAAATGTGCCTGGACACTCCCTTGGCAGACTGACCTGTCCTCCCAGGCTGTGGGCTCCATGAGGGCAGTACCTGTTTACTGGGGTCCTTGGATGCAATTGGTTGATGAAGCAGTTCATGAATCTTCTAAATATGTGAGAAACAATGACTTCACCATGGGGTCACACTGAGGAGGTCATAATAAAGAATAGCTAACATGCAGCCTAGGTGCCAAGTTCCCTGCTCAGAATTTTATAGTCACCACATAATTCTGTCCCCCTAAGGAGCCTGTGAGGGGAACGTCATCATCCTTATTTGGGAGATGAAGTGAACTGGCCAGCTGAGGACACAGAGTCAGTAACTGTGAACATGCCACGTGAACCCAGCTGGAGCTGAGGCTACAAAGGGAGGACCAGGGAGGAGCGAGAGGTTTCAGAAGGTCAGACATGATTAACAGAACAGGTTAACAGAGAGGAACCAAAGGAAAGGTCTGGCAGGAGGGAGAGAGGGGCGACCTTAGGAATTTGGGGTTCTATGTTCCAAGGGAAAATCCATCTAGGGAATTTGAGTGTGTGGAACCCAGTGTGAGAGGCAGAAGGAGAGTCTGCAGAGGAAGACTTCAGGAATGTGAACTTTGGAACTACTTCTCAGAGATCCATGCTGGGGCCTATGAGCAAAGGAAAGATAAACAGACAAGAACATAAAAACAAGAAGCAGCGTGCATTCACACGTGCATGTACATGTGTGTGCACAAAACACACACACACACACACACACACACACACACAGACACACACACACCATTCATTCCCTGAGGGCTTGTGTCACATAGTTATGTTTCAGTATGAATCTTAATCAAGTTCGATTTTCCTCTGACAGTTACTTTTCCCTGTTTCCTTGTTCTAGTTTAAGACTCAGTCTTCTTTTATGAAAAACCATATTCATACCAACATGAAAGTTCTTGTTTTCCATATAGAAGGAAAATTAGAAAACAATAGAATTGTAAGAAACAGTTTCATTGTTAGGACTGATAAATCGTACACTACCCATCAGGCCATCTACGGAGTAGCAGAATATCACAGAGAAGTAGATCATTTGCATTTGAATATATAAGCAGCAGATCCTGTAAAAAAAGATTCCATTTAGCAGGGATGCATGACCCTGGTATTTTGCGGGGCCAAATTGGTCTTTAACCGGCATTGCTAGCTTAGGCTTCTGTTCTAGGTAACTCACTTGCTGGGAAAATAACATTGTCTACAGAGTCAAGGCTATTTAATGAATAACAGTAGAGGAGGATTTTTCATACTTGGACTTAATGTCTTTGGGCAAATTATCTTCACCTGTGACTCACTTTCCTCATTCAGAAATGGGAAGAATAAAGAGTTTGCTTCCAGGACTGTGGGGTCAGTAAGTATGCTCCTCTGCTTCCAAGAGCAGACCTAAGGAGGTGCCAAGTGGATCTTATGCTGCTGCTTCTATTATCCATGGGACATTTGGCTACTCACCCTGGTCACAAATTTCCTATGGACAAATCAGCACTCATGATATGACTGATGCACAGCTGCTTCTGCCACACAAAATACGACAGAGTGTTTCAGGAAATTTTATTACCAAAGACGTTTCTTTGGTTTGCGGTGTGGGAATGAAAGTTCTGGAGAAAGTGACTGCACAGGACCTTCCCTCCCATCTCTCTTTGCCCTCCTTCTTCTTGTGAATCATGACTCCTCAAGCCCATGACCCCACACCCAATCCTCACCAAGGACAGAAAATGTGAACATAGATGGTAATAGAAACTCACCAATCTCACTGTTCAACAAGCAATTTGTCTATAATAACAAGTCTCAACTGTTCAAAAATACAGTTAAAATTAAGCATAATTTTCTTTATGGCTAGTATTAGTCAATTGAAGTTTCATTTCTTTTTTTTTCCCTAAATACACACTCGTAATAGTAGGCTTTATCTCTCCTGCTAGCTGACTTAAATAATTTCAGTTTCATTTAGTATTTAGAGGTTAAGTGAGTACAAAGACACTAATACTAAAGGGACAGAGGAAACCACCTGCAGCTCCCTGCAGCAGCCAGCAAGCCCTTGTACAGGGAGTGGAAGGCACGGGCACCTCAGGAGCCCAAGAGGCACTGCTCGTATGTGTCACTCACGGCAGGGCACAAGAGCGTCCCAGGCAAGCAAGAATCCCCTAGGAGGCAGTCTGAGCCCTGTGTGAAAACCCCTGATTCAACCCAGCTGCAGGGCGCCTGGCTTACACTTCACTTGTTACACTTAAATCTTTGCCGCAATAAGGAGATGAAATATTTTGTTTCTCTTTGGTGAAAGGAATAGCAGTTAAAATAACATCTTGGGTGTCTGTGTGAAAGCCTCATGTTTGCAAATACAGCTGAAATGGTACATGTATCTCATTTAGATAGATGCTAGTGGACATACTAGTAAAATAATTATTATTAAAATTTCATCTACCCCTTCATTTTGTCATTATTATTTAAAGGGTCAAAGCTGTCTATGTAATGTCTGGATTAAGATACCAATCTGTACCAGCTTTTATTTCATAAGACTCTTCTCTCTGTAGAAATCTGTGTCAACTTAAGTGAACAAATGACAATTTTCTTATGGATCAAGAAAATGTACATCTGCTTAAATTTACCATCTATAATAGCTTTTTCAGACACATCTGTTCTCTAGAAAAAAATTTGGCATTAGACTCTGATCTCCTGTGACCTCTGAGATGGTCTTAATGCTTCCTTTTGTTTAAGGTTCTCAGAAACACGAACTTAATTAGATCCAAGCACATGGTGATTGATTTCATTCATGCAGAACTTGCTCTATATTGTACTGTGCATAATGTTATATAGCACATTCACTTTTATTTTGTGCATTTTTAATTGCTATATGTTTTGTATGAAAAGAGGTAATTTGAGCTGTTGAAGGAGCTATGGTGATATTATAAAATAGAACACCAGATAGTCACACCATCAAGAAATGTCATTTTTCACATTTTTAAACTCAAGAGTGTTCAACATTAAACTACTAAAGTTTTAGTACCATGTCCCAAGATCTACTCTATAGTATATACTTATTGATATATTGACATCTATATCTATTATTATAATACTATGATATATAAATATATACATTGATATGGATATGATATCTACTGACATGCTTATCTATATAACATTCATTAGATATTCATTGTATTAGACTCAATTATATCTTGTAACTCAATACATCTTGCTAATATATTTGGTCACGTCACATGTATTACAAAGTCCCTTTGTAAGATAACTTTTTCATAGGACACTCAGAAATACACAAAGATGACTCTTGACCCACAAATCACAAAACAGGAACAACAATACTTAGACCTACTTGTGGAGCAGAGTATTCTTACTACGATGGTCTTCTGCATGTGTACAAGACTTCTTTGTATATTCCTGCAGCTAGGCGGAAAATAAAAACCCTTTGGATTGTTTAAGTAAATACCAAGCTGTTACACATTATTTCAAGTAACTGTATGCGATAAATATTGATTCAGACATGTAATAAATCTATGAAGATGACTTATCTGCGCTTACTTTGAAGAGAAATTCCCCAGAAGGGCAAGGATGTCATTTCCTTGATGGCAGATGCAGTTTTAAGACTTGTCAAGGAGGAAGCATGTCTTGCTTAGGCACCTCTGCTCTTCTCCAGCTGAGGAATGCAAGCCAGGGTGCACTATTATTGTTAGACTACAAAGATGAGACCACCCCAGTGGCTCCTGTGAACACTGTCACAGCTGCTCCTCTTCCCTTTGAAATAGTTCAGGGTGATGCATGAAAATGGGGCTGCTTTTATCAGCCTCCCACTCAGGGTATGTTCAGCCCACTGAGGAAAATACTTGTGATACACTGCTGACAGAAAACAAAACACGGCCCACACTGCGGGCTGCTGCCAATCAAGGCCTGCAGCTGTGATGAGGAGCATCCACTGACTCCACAGGCTTGCCGCAAGGACCTGTGCTTCACTTATCAGTGATCACAGATCTCCATTGTCCCTGAGCAAGGGGAGCCCCTAAAAACCCCTGGATCACCAATGCTGACATGCATACATGGATGGATGGATGGATAGACAGACAGATAGGCAGAGAGAAAGACAGGATGAATGAATACATGTATATATTCCTTTCCACAAAGCACATCTTTGCTCCCATTAGATTGAATCTAATGATTAGCAGAGGGGAAAAAGTTTGAGCTGCCAACTCCATATCACCCCATTGGAATAGCATCACTCAAGTCCAGACTCCTACTCTCTCTCCCCCAAGCTACCAGGGTGGCCCACCTGCCACTATGGCCCCTCCAGGGAGTTTCTACTGTGCCACTCACCCTTCCCCAGGGACTCCAGCCATGCGTGGCTTTCCCTGGTAACCCTTACCAAACAGCTGCCCCAGCCTCCTGTGCCTGGTCTGCACACCCTTTCTCTCATGTACCTGCTTCTCATTGGTCTTCAAGGTTGAGTCGCTTTCTATGGTAAAATCTTTATTAAATGCTGTCATGGCATTAGTGAGTCTTCTTCCATTGCACTTACTAATGTGTCAATAAGAAATGATCAAATTTAATTTTCTATGTTAGCAATTCTATCACTGTTTATCATATCAATGAGCACAGGGTATTGAAGTTATGTGTCTCCCATCCCAAATTGCCAAAACATCATGACTTAGCACCTACTGTGAGCACCATGCCAAGCTCTGGGGGTGTGCTGAAGAGCAAAACTGCCTCAGTCCTGACCTGCTCTTGTAAATTTTTTGTGGTGCTGGGGATGGAACCCAGGGCTTTGCGCATGCTAGGAGAGTGCTCTCCACTGAGCTCTAACCTTGATCTCATGACCTTCCTACCTTGGCTCCCCAGGTAGCCAGAGTTACAGATGTGCTCTTTTGATGCTTATAGTTTAAAGAAAAAAAATGACATTAAGTAAGTTTCAAATTACAAATCTAACAGGTGTGGGATGAGGTCAGGGGAATGGGGTAGGGAGGTTGAGGCTGGTGAGGTCAAAGCCAGGAGTGGCGGGGGAAGAGCAAGGGTCAAGGGTCGGGGCCCACAGAAAGGGAGAAGAAAACCTAGTTAAGGCAACAGCACCTGCATGGGCTTGGAGAAATACCCTTGAGCAAAGTGTGGAAGAAAGAACTGTGGAAAAGAGTAAATGCTGGTCTTCGTGAGCTTTTCAATGAAGTGTGGACCTGACTTTGAGGGTTCTAGAGAGCCAATGCTGTACACTGGCAGGTTCCCAGCGCTCAAAACGGTCTTCACAAATCATTGACACCGTAGATTTGCATCACGAATGAAAGGCACTGAGTAGAGAAGATGCTACTTTAATATTTTAAAGCATTAGGTAAGTGCCAGGTGCAGTGGTGCACACCTATGATCCCAGCGGCTCAGAAGGTTGAGGCAGGAGGATCGTGAGTTCAGGGCCAGCCTCAGCAACAGCCAAGCGCTTCTCAACTTGGTGAGACCTCTCTCTAAAAAAATACAACATAGGGCAGGGGGTGTGGCTCGGTGGTCCAGTGCCCCTGAGTTCAATCCCAGGTACCCAAAAAATAAAAAAAGCCTTCGATGAAAACTTTAGTAAACTCAGAATTCTCATGTTCAGGTCCCTCTCATTATTTCAAAGTCATCTATTTGGGAAAACTTAGACCAAGTAACACAAGATTCACATTTCTATTCAATTATATTTTATAATCTATAAAACTATTCAATTATATTTTATAATCTACTATATTTTATAACTATTCAATTATATTTTATAATCTATAAAACTCCTCCAAAGTACACATTCATGAATAATGAATAATTTAGAAAGTCTAGAACAGATTTTTACATGTTGATATGTCTTTGTATGTACACATATAATATTCCATTTGAAATAATGCAACAGTGTAGGTTATCAAACTCAGACAAAAATATCAATCAACATATTTAACAGCAGCAATATGTTAATGGGTCTGACTTAATATATATATTATTAAATATCTTTTAATGGAGCCTATGAGTTTGTATATATCTTATTAAATATCTTATTAAGAAGCTAATTACTTTGAATATATCTTATTAAGTATCTTTCATTTCTCAGTTTCATTAATATTCAGCCTTATATTCTTAATATTTTCTTTCATTCAATTTCAAGTGTTTGAGTTAGATATTCCCTGCCTTGAGTCTGAGTGCTGACCAGCCCATAAGTGCCTTGCGACTCCAGACCGAGGCAGCCGAAAGCACAGAGGGAGATTCAGAAAGGAAATATATTCATTGCTCTTTTTTTCTTGATATGATGAATTTACTTACTGCCTTTTAAAAAGAGGCTAATTAGCTTTTTAAAAGCTGCTGGAAATAAATTATAAGAAATATACTAATAGATGATACATATTTAGGTTGGCAAGTCAATAATCTTCTCGGAGTTCAAACTGTCACTGTTGAACAGCAGGTTTCCACACACACTCTGGGTCACCTCCTCAGGTATGAGAAACTAGAAAGACATTCCTCCTGGCTTCACAGCAAAGCAAGCTAGACAAGTCACAAGTTCAAGACTTTTGTGAATCTATCAGAGCGCTGTGGTCACAGGGCCACCATGAAGCCCCAAATCCAGGGAGAAAAACCCAACTGCAAAGAAGCCAGCACTTGTCCTTGGGGCAGAGACCACAGGGATCCTGAGGAGATGCAGACTGAGGAGGAAGAGCAGAGTGGAGCCCCTGGGGCCTCGGGTCCTCCATCTGACCTTCTCCACTGACCCTGTGGGCTTCATCTATGTCTTCATTGGTTAAACAGCAACAGTGCTGGCTGGGAAGCTCTGGGAATGAGTTTCTTCCTCAGACCCACCCACACCCACACCCCATGGAAAAGCCTTAGGGGGAAGGGGGAAGGGGGAAGAAAACACTACTGCCCCAGGGAACCATCAAATAGGGGGCAGCCACAACAAGGGAGTGGGCAGGACCCCAAGACCACCCACCCCCAAGAGCAAAGGGTACAATGTTGGCTTACTGGGAAAGAAAGGCCCCACCCTCTCCACCACCCCACTGAGGGGAGGTGTGAGGAAAGAAGTGTTTGAGAGCAGCTAGGAGACAGAGAAGGAGTAAAACCACCTGGAAATCCACCCCACGCCAAGCACAAGGTATCACCAGAGGGGGCAGCCGGCAACTATACCAAGCCTCATATCGCCATCCTCCCCCTTCCTACCCACACTGAATGCCCACAGGAAAACATGAGGGGCTCACCTGCAGGTACAAGAATGACTTACTTCTACCTCGATTGTTTCCATAACACATTCTGCTTTCAACAAGCAATCATAAAAATCTAAAATGATAAAAATTATTGCCAAAGAGGACCAAAGTTGACGAATGTATACTACCCATTTTTGAGGTGTACGATAAAGCTAGTGTGATCAAGACAGCCTGGTATTTGCTATAGACACACACAGAGACTGTAGAAACAGGTCAGCATTAACATAGGAAGCTAATGTTATACGAAGCTGCAAAGGGAGTCAATTGAATAAGGAGAAGTTTTTACCACAAATGACGCTGAACAAATGATAACAATTGGATGTCCAGATGCAAAAAAAAAGATGAACCTGGACCCATATCTCACCCTTCATACAAAAATAAGCTCAAAATGGACCACAGGCTTCAGTGTTGAACTATAAAGCACCTAGGAAGATCTTTTTTGTGATTTTGAGTTAGGAAAACAGTTTTCAGACCCTACCAAAAAGTAGAATCCACAAAAGAAAAATAACTTGAAAACTTTTATCTGAATCAAAATTAACTTTCAGACATTGATACAAGAATAAAAAGTCAAACAAAAGACTGACAGAATATATTTCAGATTGAAGACTTATATTCAGAATACATGAAGAACCCTCAAACAATAATAAAAAACTTTTTTTTTAAATAGGAAGAAGACTGAAACACACACTTCAGAAAAGATACAGGAGTGTCATAAAACGCTCAGTGCTACACAAATTAAGGACAGTGTCCCTCCCCTGAGTTCTGAGGAGGCTGACTCCTTGCTACACAGTGAGCTGAAGGTTTGGTTTTTCAGAGGCAGATTAGGTTTATTTTATACTTGATATCCAGAACAGTGCTCATTCACTCCAATGTTACATCTTTAAACATAAAAATGTTCAACATTATTAATTAATTAGGGAAATTTATAATTAGGAAAATTCAAATCAAAACTACCAGGAGATACCATAGACACTCTGAACAGAATGAATCCTGAAAACAGCAAGGGTCTGGGCCACTACAGAGCATGCACACAGTCACCTCCACCTGCACAATCACTTGTGAGGTCGGAGCTTCCTAACATGCACCTATCAGGGCCCAACAATCCCCCCTTCCTGGTATTACTAACTGAAACTCGCAGCCACACACAAACACACACACACATACAAATGTACATAAGTGTTAATAGTATCTTTATTTATAATCCTCCAAACTGGGAACAACCCAGATTTTCTTCTACTGGTGAATGGGCAAACAAACTAAGTATCCAGACAAAAGAAGGCCACTCTGCCATTAAAGGAAAAAATTCAGTGCCTCATACAACGTAGATGAATCTTAAATGCATTCTGTAAATGAAAGGACCCAGATTCAGAAGACTGCATGTAAGACTGCATTTGTATGACACTTAGACAAACAAAATTATAAGGACAGGTCAGAGGTTACAAAGGTTGACATGAGGGCAGGGTTCTACAAAAGAGAAGCAAATGGGAATGTGGGGGTGACAGCTGCTGTGTATCATCACTGGGGAGGATTCAGGACTGTGTATCTGTCAAACTTACAGAAGTGTATTCCACAGAGAGTCAATTTCACTGAATGCAAATAAAACTGATAAATTACTACTGTTAATCTGTCTCTGAAAAAACAAAACCTGCAGCTCACTGTGGAGCAGCAAGAAGTCAGCTGAGTCAGAATTCAGGGGCTGACTCTATCCTTAATTTGTATACCACTGAGCAATTCATTTAGAAAAGAAACTTGTTAATGGGATGTCTTCTTTCCAGTTGGTACCTGGAGGTTCCAATGCTCTTAGACCAGCTCATTTCCACGGAAGGTGCCATCTGCTCCTAGTAGCACACTGAGTCAAAACCCTGCGTCTCTGTCTTCTAGGACAGGACCAGCCATTGGCTCTTGGTGAGCGCACTCACCTCCTTGGAGAGCTCCTGGCTCTGGGCACAGAGCCCTTGACATGTATAACCTGCCCAGCTGTCTGCTCCCTGCTACAGTGTTCACCCCTCTTCTCCACTCCCTGGAGCTCAACCCAGGTGTCACTTACCAGGCAGGTCTTTGCGACACACTGCTCTAAAGCTACCAGGTAAGGATGTCAACATCTGTACTGCTAGAACAGCCATCAAGGTCCATCACAACTGTAATTAACTAAGGAACCAAGGAACTGGGGAAGTAGGAGCCACCTACATAACACTGACCATTATATTTTTAGCAGTTAGCAAAGGACCCTGCAAAAAGTGAGGATCGATAAATACTTATTGACTGAATTAATGAACAAGTAGGTGTATTTTAGTGTTGATATCCAGAACAGTGTTCATTCGTTCCAGTGTCACATCTTTAAAAGTAAATTCAACAGTTCATTGCTGGCTCACAGTCAGCTCCAAGGGAGCTGTTTTACTTAATTTCATGTGTTAATCTGGTTGGGCCAGGGGGTGCTCAGGCACTGGTCAAACATTGCTCTGGGCATGTCAGTGAGGGTGGTTCTGAATCGGTGGACCAGTGAGCAGACTGCTCCCCTCCTGTGGGGTGAGTTGAAGGCCTGCCTAGAAGAGAGAGCTGATGTGGTCACCTGATGCCTGACATGGGATACCAGCCTTTCCTGTCTTCAGACTCAAAAAACTCAGTCCTTCTTGGGTTTAGAAAATGCCGACTTTCAGACTAACACTTCAACTACCAGCTCTGTGGATTCTCAGGCCTCTGAATTCAGACTGGAAGTATCTGTTGGTTTTCCAGGTCTGTAGCCTGCTAATGACAGAAGCTGGAACTTCTAACCCTCCATAACTGTCAGCTAATTCCTTATAATAAATCTATATGTTAGTGGTTTCTCAGGAGAACTCTGATATAGGACCTCCTATAAAATTTTTCCCTTACATTAGTTACTTTCTTAAATTCCTGACATACTTGGACTTTTTTAGGCACACTCTGTATCTTGTACCCACAACCCTTCCTACAATCTGCTGCCCCCACTTCACTGTGTCTAAGGACTGAATATGGCCCACTGTGTGACTTTTTGGTTTGAGTTCTAGGAAGAAACAAACTAAACTGCTCTCCAGGGACCTGCTAAACCTACACAAAAATAAACAAAACAAAAAATGTGTCATCATTAGGAAAAGGGTAATTTTTCAAATATGGCAAAACCTAGTGTGGTCACTTCAGAGGAATAGTGGAGACTCAAAATTTTCTTTAGACTTCAGAGGTGCTCTAAAGAAACAATCCTGTACCAACCCGGTATTCCAATTCCGCAAGGGTCACACAGTTCCTTAGCTGTCATGCTCCTGGTGAATACGTCAGTGTGTCACCATAAAAATCTCAAAGGAAAAGCTCCCTCCACACACCACCTCACCGTCACTGGCTCTGGCCCACTGTAATGTCGAGGGAAGTGCACCTTCTGAGAAATGTCTGTTTTTTAATATTCATAATAGTTCTATTTCATGCCAGCAAGAGCATTTCCCCAAACCATGTATTTCCAACTAAAAAGTTAAAAATAATAAATATTGATAACTAAAACTTGAACAAAATGTGGCTCAGTATAGCCCTGGCCTACCATGTGAGGCCCTGGGTTTGTCCCCTAACAACACAAAGTAAATGATTTAAAAATTCTAAAAAAGTTGGACAATACAAAAAAAAACTAAAAATATTTGCAGCTATTTGAAATAAACAGCATTACTTCTTTAAACACTTGTTCAATTGAAGGTTTACTCCAACTAACCGCCATAGGCTCCCAACACTTCCCCAATCCTCAAATGCTGTTAGGTCCACTATTTTTGTTCAAATAATAGGACCAGAGAACTCTTTCGACCGGAGGCAAAGTTATATTTCATTAAATTCATTGATCTTTGAGAGTGTGAAAGGAAAAATAAATAAGGATAGAAAGAATTCACTGAAGATCACACACCCTTAGCAAATGTGTGTCTCCAGCATGTTTTCTGAGATAAACTCTTCAATCATGTTTGTTATTAAATAGCACCAACATGCACTGACTCAACAAAAGGCATCTCTTTGTTATGGACTTGGGAGAACGCGGTATAAGAATGTGAGGAGGAGCAACCAGACAGGACTCAGGAGGATAAGCCAGATGGAAAGGAACAGATAAAGGTTCTGGAACTCACACTCTGAACAGGAAGCAACTCTCCCACTGCACTGCACTTGGGACTCAGAACTCCTCAAGTCTCCTGCACGCACACACATGCACTGTGCTTTCCAGTGATTCTAAAAGTGAGAAGAATACTTCAATCTTTAACTCCCTGAATGCTAAAATTCCAGTTATTTCCCTGGCCTATGAGCAAAGCAATATTGATGCAATAATCATGGAATGTTACTGAAACACAGTTTTTAGGAGCGATTTCTCATTCTGCTCTAAATATACAAAGATTTGGATTTGTCATGCAATTGTTTAACCCTTCCTAAGTCTCCTGAATAGTGCAGTAAGAAGGAAAAATAGTTTTTATCTGAAAAACTGTGAGCATCTGGTGAAATAAAATGGGGGAAGAAGAGAAAATTTTGAATACAATAATAGCAAACCAAAATTACTGATCTACTTGAAAGCAGTGTATTATTTCAAGCTGACCTACTTCCAAAAGTGGATAAAGAACCAAAATTCTCAAGTAATAAACACAGGGAATCATATGTGAACCCTGAAAAGTATGTCTAAGGAGTGATATAACTGGCAGCTGTTTTTAATCAGTGGCTTTCTCCTTGGATGTGATGGTTACAGGGATGTAAGGTATTTGTCTCATAAATCAAATATATTTGGTGTATATGCTAATCCATTTTCTCCTTCAAACACACCTAAAACTTGAACATAAACAACCATCTAGCTATGGTCCAAATGCCTACATTCCTCCCAAGATTCACAGATTTAATCCTAGCCTCCAACGTGTCAGGGGTGGCCTCTAGGCAGTGAGTGCATAGAGGGGCAGAGCCCTCAGGAATGGGATATTAGCGCCCTTGTAAAGGAGATCTCAGAAGCTGGCTCATCCTTTTGCTACCTTGCGAGGACAGAGCAAGAAGGTGTCAGCAATGATCTTCTGTGATTTATAAGAATGTGCTTTCAATACACAAAGACTGCTGTTGCAGGTTTCATCTTATTGCTGCATTCAGTAAAACAAGGAAAGTCAAGGGCCTTTTGCAGGGTGAAGCACAGTAGGCCCCAACACCAACCTCCCCTGTAGCTACTGGCAACTGAGAGAGAAAAATGAAAACTGTATTTTTACCAACACGAGGGGATTGCTAAAGCAAGAAAATGAGATGAACTGGAACTCCAGAGCAGGAGCTCTTTCAAAGTGAGGAACAAAGTGACTGCTGGTTTCTTCTCAGGGGTCATTTGTTGATTTGGGCACACGTGCTAATTCTACAGGTGCAGACTAAGAATTGTGACTGGGCTGCCTTAAGGGACTCTACCAAGGGAGCAAAGCCAGCACGGTTTGTAGGAGTCAGTGTGTCCCTTTTAAGGAGCAGAGTGCATGTCTGATGGGTCCTGAAAACAAGGTTCATTTTCCCTAAGGGACTTTGCTAAACTGTGGGCTGTGCTTAGAAGCCTGAGAGACCAGGCCAGGTGTGTCTAAAGCCACCTTGAGGGCTCCTCTGGAGGCATGTGAGAGAAGAATTCTGCTAAGCCAGAATGCTTGCTTTAAGCACAAAACTCCAGGATGTGTAAGGAATCAAGGCCAAAAGCACCACACATTAACATCTCCCAGGAAAGTGAATTAGCAAGCCCTCAGAGCTGAGCAGAGCTGACCAGCCCAACTATGCCAAGCACAGACAGAAAGCAGAGGCCTTCCCAAGGTCAGCAAGGACCCCAGCCCAGCTTGCTCTCACCTGCACCAGTTCCTCACCAGCCTGGCCAAGCAGGGAGGGGGAAAGCCTTCTCTGCCACTGTGATCATCTATCATCATCTGACATACAAATAAAATACTGTTAGATAGGAAAAGGCAAAGAATAAGAGATGAGTAATCTATAGAAAAAAAGATAATTAATATAGGCTGAAAAATTACCCAGAGTTTAAAATAACTGTGATTAAAATATTGGAGAAAACAGATGTATATAAAAGGGTGAGAGATGGAGAATTCCAACAACAAATGGAAGCTACAAAAATCAGCAATGAAAATTCCATAACAGAACTAAAGAACATAATTATTAGACATTAGAGAGTCTAGATGCATTCACTACTATCCTGATTACAACACAGACCGAACAGAAATTCACAACACACAGAACCTGACAACAAAGCAAAAGCTGGTGGCCTAGTGGAAAAATGAAAATTCAATACACACTACTACAAGCCCATAAATGGACAGAAGTTCCAAGGGCAGTTGGAGGCATGACACAGAGTGGAAGATGAAAATGTACACCCCACGGCCCAGCAACCTGGCCCCCAGCAAGCAGGCTACAGCACCTCTCCCTCTTTTACTCGTAGTACAGGTTCAAAAGGATGCTTGAGAATGTTTTCAGCAGCACAGCACTGCTTCATGAAGTTATACAGCTGCGCACATTTCCAAATGAGTCACAACAAGACAATAGAGAACTGAATAATGGCTCACAGAATAGAATTCTGCCCATACACTAGTGAATGTGAGTCATTAGCCCCATGTAACAGGACACACCTAAAGGGCAGTGTTACACAGAAGGTGCAGCAGGGTGACTCCAGGGGTGCGGTACCATCCACACACAAGGGCAGTTTGCTAAGTGTAAGCTGGATAGGCCTGGGGGACCCTAGGCCTCAGATCATTTCAAAAAAGTCACTCTCTCCCAAGGTCAAGGTAGGGTTTTCCAGAGGACATATGTAGAAGCAGAGCTGGAAATGCAGCTGTCCTTTAAGTCCAATATTTAAAACCATTTGCAAAGAAAGAAAAAGCCACTTAAAAGTGCTGGTTTTGGTTTTTCATTCCCGCTTATTTCTTCATTAGATAATATAGGTATTCTTTCATCAAAATTTTATTTATGTTTGCATGAATAGTTTTATTATTCTCATTACATTAAAACATTATATAAAATTATCAATTTAAGTTTCAAACACAGCTAATGCTGTTAGATATAACCTACATAAAAAAAACAGCTCTTTGGATCCTCAATAAATTTTGAGTTTAAAGGGTAACTAGAATGAAGGTGCTTCAAAAGCATGGCTACAGAACAAACCCCTACCAGCCGATCTGCACACCTCCTCTGTGCTCAAGCCACATGGCTGAAGAGCAGATTCACAGGATGCCCACCTAGGGCTGGACGGATTTAGGAGGGACACACAGGGTTCCTAAAAGTGTAGATTGTTTTCTTTAAAACAAAATCAAATATAGATTTGAAGCAAATATGGAAAAAAGTGGGTGTGTATGTGTATTTGCTTTTCTACTTATTTCACTATATAACTGAAACACTTTCAGGTAGGGAATCTATCACTTGCCCCACAAATTCCTTTTATCCAACTATATATTTCCTTTAGTGTCATTACTTTTCCCTGTGAATCCCACTAGGTCCACTGGGTGACGTCTATTTCTCTCAGCAACTTCACACACACACTGACTAAGAGTAGACCTAAAAAGTTTTTCCCCCTTTTCCAAATGAATATGTATTTTTACTGATAATCTTTCAGAAATAGGAACCACACAGATGAAATTATAGTTTTATGGACAGGTAAAAGGTGACCTCAGAGACTCCATCACATGACATAATCTGATGCAATGTCCTTAAAAAAAGAGTCAATAAAAGGGAATGTCAACATCATTTGAAAAATAGAAATAAAATAATCAAAAGTACTGGTTTAAAACAGATCCTTTTCACCTATAACAATCTTTCATGTATATTTAAATTTCTGCACACATACACACACACACACACACACACACACAAACAAACACACACACACACAACCATGGATGAAAAAGGCTGACATGGTTAAAGCAATACAACTTACCAACTGACCAAAATGACAATGTTTTAAATTAAAATAAGTAGTTCTCCATTAATGCAAGCAATAGTTACTGAGTCCCTAAGGCCTAAGAACACAGGAGAATAAAACAGGCATTCACTCTGTTCATTCCAACAGGCAGAAGAGAATGCACACAGAAATACTCCAGATCATGATAGATACTACAATTCAGAAAGAAGACAAAGTAGGGAGATGTGGTTTTGACTGGAGAGGGAGACTCCACAGAGCTCAGTGGAGAGGGAGAGGGCAGAGGCAGGCCTGAAGAGGGCACTCCAGCCATGACAGGCTGGCAGCCAGCCAGACCTCTCTTGGCTGGTCTCACCTTCTTCAGAAGGTAACAGGACCATGCGAGAGGAGCACAGAGCAGGAGCACAAGAGGGAGACAGCAAGCTGAAGGGCGGGCAGGGAGCCAACCAAGAGAAACTCGGGGGGTTCAGCAGGGCAGTAACATGATCTGAGGCTTGGACTGTCTGAAGACAGAGGGACCCAGCATCAGGAAGGCAGGAGGAGGCCACTACTGTAGACCTTCTGGCAAGAAACAGTGGCCTAGGAGCAACCATGGAGGGCAGGCAGAAGGAGGAGGACAAAGGAGCCCTGGGCTCAGGAAAGGGCTGAGTACAGCTTAGCAATCAACAGCGATGCTCAGATTCTTAACAAAGAAATGATGACTTCCCCTTTGGAATATTATGTTCTCAGTCTGTGTTTTAGCTATTTTCTTACAAGGGTACAGCAAAATACCAAAACTCAAAATAACAATGATTTCTCCTTTGTTCTGTCTGTGTGTTTTGATCTGCTCTATCCTGGACAAAAGGTGCAGACGGGTCTGTCCCTCCTCACCTCTGTCCTCACTCTGGACTATCTCCCATCCTGGGTAGATTCTTGTGCAAATGATGGTAGAAACACAGGAGGACAAATCCCACTTTAAGCCTCTGTTTGAGAGGTCATTTTTACTAATGTCCCACTGACCACAGTAAACCTCAGGGCTGAGCCAGAATCACATGGCAGGAGATACCCACTTCTCCATATGATGAAGACCATGGGTACTCAGAGGGACAAAGAACACAGGTAGTAACTCAGCCAACACAGGGTCAGTGTGGTCAAATCAAGACATGGTGCACTAGAAAGGCAATGACATTTAGGATCTTTATGAGATTAGGATAACAGGGGAGAGAAATTGGTTTGAAATTTAAAAGAAAATGATGAAATCTGAAGACACCAATAAGATCAATAGAGACTAATGATCACAACCAACTAGAAATTTGTAAGAAAAGACAATAAGTATTCACTTATTTTAATTCATAAAATTAAGCAATTGTATTTCATAAAATTAAAAATAGCAAAATCACTCAACAAAGTAAGAGGCTAAATAAACTTTTAAAAAGTTTCATAGTTTCACCAAGTATATAATACTCTTACTTAACATTACGAAAAATAAGAATACGCTTACTTGTCCATATTGCTAAAAACAACTGTTTGCTGTGCTTAGAAAATATTTCTTAAAAGAATGAATGTGCTACATATGCTCTGCTGAGGTCATAGAAACATGCTGTGCACCTGAGAGGAGGCAGAACTGAGTCATGAAGAGTTTTCAATGCTAAGCAGAGAACTCTGCATTGGTTATGCATTTTACCACAGGTAAGAGGAAGACCTGAAGAAGGCATTGGGCAACTGTGCACAAAAGAATTCAACAGACCAACCAGGAACAGGTGAATACAAATTCTAAATTAGTAAAGGAATTCAAGAACTAATCCAAGAAACAGGTGAAATATCTTAGACAGGAGTAATATAATAGGAGAGAGTCAAAGAAAATGCTAGAATCCAGCCTAGGGCAGTGCTTCTCAATCTCAAGGACACTTGGGTCCAGTTATAAGGCAGATTCTGCGTCAGGAACCAGAGATTCTGCGTCAGGAACCAGAGATTCTGCCTCTTCATCGACCTCCAAGGTGAGGCCAGCACTGCTATCTTCACATCACTTGTGAGTAGAAAGGACACAGAGAATGGAGCCATTATGGAGAACTTCCTATGCATCAGCTTTCCCAGCACTCCAGACACTGCAGGAGCATCTCATCACATGCTCTCCCACCATGCCATGGCCTCCTTCATGATGCACACCAAACATAACTTGTGTGTCCAGTTTTGATGTTCTGTTCAGTGTACCTCCTCCCACTTAACTCGGTGCCTTACTTGGCGCACCACTTCAGCCCTGATGCTTAACTTAGCATGCATCTGGCACATGGCCTGCACTGAGGATTTAAGAAATGAATGAACAGAAATACTGGTAAAGAAGCAGGTCTGAACACTCCAGGGTTAGAAAGGGCAGCTGCGTGCAGAGAGATGCTACTGAGAACAGATAGAGGCTCTGGGAGCAGATCTGATTGCTGTATTAATGTGGACATTGGAGCCATGAAAGAAAACAATGTAGGGGACACACAAAGAAAGAACATCAAATAAACCTCTTGGGGGTACACTTGAGAGAACCTAGCGGAGGTGACAGCAAGGAATACAGTCAGCAGGAGGTTTTCAAAGAAAGAACACTCAAATAATGAAAAAAAATGTTTTAAAACACAGCCTCTGGGCCAAGGCAGATGGAGCACTGAGCACAGCCACAGGCTAAGCCTCCGGCTGGAAATTGGAGATTCTATGAGGTTCAGGAGGAGCAGGAGACAGGGAGGAAGGGAGGAGCCAGCACTCCCTGTTCACACCCAAGCCTACCTGCTGCCCATATGGAGGAAGAAGCAGCCTGGTGTGTTTGAAAATGCCTCCAAGAGCCAGGCTGTCATACAGAAATAAATGAAATGGTCTCTTATAAAGCAGGGACGGGGCTTGGCTCAGATCAGAGCATGCAGCACACGCCCCCTCCCCCATACAAACAGCAGCTGACCCACTTCAGGGGAGTAAGAATCCAATACTGTTAAAATGGACATTTTTATTTTTTTGTCTCAGGAACACACAAAAATCAGAATATGTGTGTGAAACTTCCTGAATTGGGCAGAGAATATATTGAATTTGTAGTGTACCACTGTATTCTCTCTGGCCTATACAAACAAGCAAAAACACGACTTATCCAAAGTGAATAAAAGTACAAGACTGCAGAGGAGAACGGAGAGTGTGGCTGGCTTTGAGCAGACCAACATGCAAACAGGGCTGATGTGTTGAGCCACCAAAGCACAGGTGACCGAGGCCCAGGACAACAGGCACAGCAAGTGGCCCAGAACACACAACAAAGCAGGAGGCCTTCTCTGTGAGGCCCAGGAACCCACCCAGCATGGAGAGAAAGGGTGGAGGAGGGGTGGGAGGCTTGAGATGAATGGAAGTCCACACTGAAGTCCACCCGACACAGCTCCAAGTCCAAAGCAAAAGGACCACCGTGGAAAATGGCCTCAGACTGGAAAAACTGTTTCTGAAAATACACTGATTTGTTTATTTTAAATTTGGACAGTCCCAATACTTTTCAATGATCTTTTCATCTGATAATATTTGAGCATGGACAGTGATGGCTATCTGAAATGGTACCAGGTGTACAAGACGGATTACGGAAGGAGAATATTCTGGGGAGAAAACACTCCACAAGTGAGGGCAAGAAGGCAGCAGCCCTCCTGCTCTGAGCCCCTTTGTTGACTGTGCCCAAAACATCAGAAGCCAGTTGAGACAGGAGACAGCTATCTGGCCACTTAAAACTATCTGCACTGATGCCATATTCATGCTCAACAGCAGACAGCAGGTTAATAAATTAATCACCATACCATCCTAGTCTGCAGTTAAAACTGACCTAAATCATCAACTACTTCTGTTTTCTCTTATGAAGAGTTTGGGCATTCTTTCAGCTAGGCTGCGACAGTCTAGATGGGCAGCAGCATTTTATGCTGCTCTCCCTCAGAGGACAGCTGGCATTATGGTATGTAAAGTGCCACCCAAAGCACGAGGGTCCATATAAAAAATTCATCAGAAATGATGTCATAAAGAAGCATATGCCTAACAGAAGGGGTACGAGATACAACATATGCCTAACATAAGGGGTACGAGGACAACTCAAGGTAGAAGTCGAGAGAGAGAAAAGTGAAGAACCATCAATGCTACAGAAACAGATTAAAAAACTGGGAAAGAACAGTCCATCATTGAGGGACTCTCATTTGACACAACAACAAGTGTCAGGGGGGTCTCCCAGTTCGCCATCTTGTCCTACCAAGCCACGCTGCCTTCCACCATGGTCTCGAGTTTCCTGCTGAACTCTCAAAACCTATACTACTGATCTTAACTTGTCATCACAGTTTCATTCTGTCTATGCTTCATATGGGGTGCCCTGAAGACACTCTTTCTTCCTACTCCACAGGGCGACACAGGAAGCCATGCCACACACAGAAGACTCACTCCTGGTCCTGCAGATGTTGGCCTGAAATAAACACAGGCTCTGACATGACCACAGTGAAGGTCGGGAGTTCCAGCTCTGTGCCAGACACCTCCCACAAAGATCCCAGGGTTCAAGGCCCACGAGTAGGTTCACCTGGAGCTCCAACCAGACCCAGCCCAGGCACCCTCCAACCCCTCCCCAGGTCCTGGATACTAGAAGGCGTCTTGCAGTCCCAGGTCACCAAGGGAGCTCCACTCTAAGCCAACTCTAGACAAGGGCCGTCCAACAAGACACATAAGGCCCTAACAGAAGCGGAAGGGGCAGGAATGGAAGAAGCCAGTCCAAGAACGTGATTATGTCAACTTAGTTCCACTAACAACAGAACTGAAAAAATCATCAAACTCCAAAATTAGTTAAAAATACAACGAAAAAGCAACAACAGAAATTAATATGTCTTATTTACCTCAGCTATTCTCGCTCTACAGAAATAAGATTTCAAGCTCCATGAAGGTAGGACTCTGCCTACTCTGCTTACTGCTGGATCTCCCACAGAAATCAACCTAACACAGCTCATCTGATTTAGTAATAGATACTTTTTTAGCTATTTACTTTTTCTTCAGTTTTTCTTTCTATTTTTCCCTATATTTTACTCTTGATACTAGGTGAAACACATAATATTGTATAAAATTTTTTTTATGAACTGTTCTTAAAAACACACAGCATTTGCTCTCAATATTTGCGGTTAAGAATTAATGATATAGTACATAGGTAGCTCTGAATTTCCTGTTGAAGGATGACCACTCCAAGTACTAGTTCTTGCCAGTTTTTGGCATCTGGGCAATTTCGAGGGAACTGGTTCAGATTATCTCTTATGTGGCAGACATGACAAACCACTGTTTACACCTTCTTAATCCAAAGCATTCATAAAGTGCATTTTTCAAGACAGCAGATTCTTAATAAATGGATTCCTGGGTCTTAAGATGTCCAGGTAATCCACAATTTCCATAAGTAACTAAAATGAAACAATAAAAAACATCTTAGTGCAAAATGCCATATATTAAAAGCTTATTTACAGTTTACCCATCAATCTCAAAAATCCATACATCTCATCTCTGACACTTTCAATAAATTGGGACACTTACCCCTCAAAGATACTCATTCTATTTCCCTTTTGCATTATTTTCTTCTATGGTTGTAATTCCTAAGCAGCCAGATTTTAATAATTTAATATCGATTTTTGAAACCTTTTCACCCTAGAAAGAGAGAGAAAGAGACTTGAAGCACTTGATGGAGTGACACCCTTCATTTTGGCCAGAAGGCTCTGAGGCCTTCTGGTGGAACAGCCCCTCCAAGGAAGCACTCTCAGCTCGCCATGCCTGGCAGTCAGGGGCTGTCAACTGGACTCGCCACACTTCTTTGTTGGTATTTTGCAAAATCTAGGAAAAGAACCCCAGGGTTGCGGCGGGATGGGAACTGGTTAACAGAAACGGGAAGGGAACGATCCCTTCCACTAATGATGAATCAAACACACTACAGCGTGACTCCTTCCCTGTGCCGCACCAAGAGCGACACGCAGGACAGGGTCTGACGCCACCTCGCGCTCCACGCAGCGGCGAACTCCTCCAGAGCACGGGCGGCGCGGGACAGCGGCGGCGGCGGCGGGGCAGCCCGAGTCCAGCTCGGCCGGGAGACAAAAGGGTCCGGGTCCGGCGCCCGGGCCACCTCGGCTGGCCACCTGGCAGAGACTGCGCCCCGCACCGCTGTCCCGCGGCCCCGCACGCCTGCCGCCGCCCGCCCCGTCCCTGGGGTGTGTCAGCGGGAGGGTGCGGGGTCCTCGGAGCCCCCGTGAGGGCCAGGGTCCAGCGAGGCGCCCCCAACCCTCCTGGCCCGCGGCGCGGGGCGCCCCAGAGCGGAGGTGGCGCGGAGGGGAAGGGGGTCTCCGCCAGCCCAGCCACAGCCGCGTGCTGCCGACCAAGGGAGGGCCTCGCTCCCGCCGCCACGGACCCTGGGCACCGCAGCCCTGCCACCGCCGCCCCTCGGTACCTGGGGCCCCGCCGCCGCAGCCGCCGCCGCCGCCTCAGGCACTGGCTGCGCAAGAAGCCGCCTCAAGCAGCGCTCCCGGATCCGGCTGCAGCCGCCTCCTCCGCCGGGCTGGGGTGCGCTCCCAGCTGCAGATCCGCCTCTTGGCTCCCTGCGACGGCCAACTCCGGCTGCCCCAGCAGCCCGAGCCCTTCAGCTCCTCACCCCAAACTGCTAGCGGCTGCCACCGCCGCCATCAGGGCAGTGACTGTCTCGGGCAGCTGGGACCCACAAGCTCCGCTGTGCCGCCAAAGCTCCGCCCCTAGGCCCCGCCCCATCCTTTCTTCGCACGCCCAGGCCCCGCCCGACCTCGAGGCCCAGCCTCGGACGTCCGACCGCCCTCACCCGCCTGAGCAGGCCACGCCCCAGCGTCAGCCCTTCTTCACTCGTTGGCGAGCGCCCCGCTCCTGTGCCTTTTCCCTTCGCTCGCCAGGGCAGGTCCCCTTGAGCTGCGCGGGCCCCGCCCTTGAGCCCTTTCCGCGCTTCCCTGGCGGCCCATGCCCACCTCCCTCGGCCGCTAGCCTGCCTTTGTCCTGCAGGCCGCGTCCCTCCCTCAATGCGCGCCTCTGAGGCCACTGAGCTCCGCGCGGGCCTGGTCGCCTTTCCGTCCAGGGATGCTTTCCTAGCCCAGAACTCCACGAGGAGGCAGAGGGGGGACGCTGCCGGCCGCGCTGGACGCTCTGCTGCAGCGCCATCCGCCACCTCGCTGCATGCAGGAGGCGCCAGCTGTTGGCTCGCCCTGCGCCCTCCAGAGGTCTAGATCTCGGGTTTCTGCTGGGAAAATAGGTGTGTGTCAACCGACGGAGCGGGAAAAGCGGGAAATGTGGTGCATTTATTATTTTTAATAAATGGAGCAGTTTTAATCATGACTTAGTTTGCCATGCAACACTGATTGACTCCAGTTTCACAGTTGTCACTTTATATGTTTACTGAAAATTTTAAATGAGAAACATGCATATCATATTTCATTTCCATTAAGCCACTTGCTAGTGTGATAATTAAAATAGTTTCTACCTGACGGGGAAATTCCAGAAACTTGGTTTGGTGGGCCTTTCTAATAACTATCCCCCAGCATGGAATACAGTTTATTCTAACATCAGCTACATCTAAGCAGTTAATAGTCTTCAGCCCATCTAGAATTTTAATTTTTTACTTTAAATAAATTTTATTTCAGGGCTGGGATTGTGGCTGAGTGGTAGAGCACTCACCTCGCATGTGTAAAGCCCTGGGTTCAATCCTCAGCACCACATACAAATAAATAAATAAATAAAGGTATCCTGTCCATTTTCAGCTAAAAAATGTATATATCAAAAAGTAGGGACTGGGATTGTGGCTCAGCGGTAGAGTGCTGCCTAGCATGGGCGGTACCTGGGTTCGATCGTCAGCATCACATAAAAATAAAGGCATTGTGTTGTGTCCACCTACACCTTAAAAGTAAATATTTTTTTTAAAAAAAGAATAAAAATAAATAAATAAAGTTTATTTCATTTTTTATTGCTGAAAAATTGAGGAAAGCAAATTTCCTCAATAGAAAAGCTTTAATAGTAAAAATTTTATATTACTTCTTTTTGTTAATTACCTGCATGCTATAAATAGCATGAGCAGAGTTCTTACTCCTGCTACTATTTACATTGTTTAATCAGTTTCTTAGCCATCATTTTCTCCAGAAAATGCCTTTTTTTTCATACGGCTTTTCTTATTTTTCTTTATAAGATTTCCTGAAATTTGTCTTCACAACTGTATAAATTTGAAGTTACTGACACCTTCAATTACTGCTTCTCTATAGAATCTTAAATCAAAAATTTTATCTGTTTGTAGGAAGGTATCTACTATGTTCAAAGCAAACTCTGCTTAATATATTCTCCATTCTGGTTTCTTTATACAAAGAAGAACAAAATGTTCAGCTTAAATCTTTCCCTAGAAATTGTCTTTTTAAAACTTAGAGCTACACACGTCAACATATATTTTTACAAGAGGAAGCTCAACATATATTTTAAATTTGTTTGCTTTGATGATCTTAAGCAAATTTGTAGAGTGCACAGATTGACATCTCAATTTTAGCACATTTGTATACAAAATATAGTTTGTTGTTGTTGTTGCGGTACTAGGGATGGAAGCTGTGTCCTCCTGTGTGTTAGCACTGATCCTACCACTAAGCCACATCCCCAGCCCCAAATATAGTTTTTTTCCAATTAGAAGCAGCAGTTCCATCAAAAGATTCTTCCCACAAGTTCAAGTATCCCAAAGCACAATTATACATTTCAAAATTAGGTTTTTTATAAAGTTTATGCTCTTTTCATAGAGTACATGGATTTTCTTTTTTTTTGGCAGAGATAAATTTCAATTTATTTGTAAGCTCAGTTTTCAGTCATTATAAGACTTTAAAGCTGCTGAAGGTAAATAATCTCATTTTAGAGTGCCAAGATTTTGAATGAAATGCATGAAAATGTAGAGGTTTGTGTTAGTCCTGCAGTTTAACTAGTAGGTCCATAGGTTTACTCACAACAGAGTGCTTTCAGGAGCCTTCCCAGCAGGCTTTCCAACTGGGCCACAGTGTACAAAAGCATTCAGCATACTTGCTTCACGCTCCGCTCTAGGCAAAACTATCTCTATTTCACATATTCCAGACAAACCTCATCAGATTTTTCACATGTACCAGTGGGTCTCAGAAGTAGCAGCCTGGTGGGGCTCATGTGTGTGGAGACTGGCAGCAGCAGTCCACAGCACGCTAGGCACTAGGCTGACACACAGAGTCCCAGCAGCATCAGTGGCCTCCCAAGTTCTCTGATTATGACCAGGCCCAGGACTGCTTGGAGGTGCAAATGTACCACCTCCCATATCAAGCCATATGTACTTACTTATTTTCAGATAGCACCCCCCACAGTATTCTAGTTACTTTGAATCTGGAAAGGTTCAGGAAAAAATTTCTCACTGGCCATCTTTCATATTTTCCCACAAATTTAAATTCTGTCCTCTCACACACTATTAAACATGGCAGACACTGAAACTAAGACAAGGAAGGTCTATCAAACTCATCCCAAATGATTTTAATGCTAATATTAATAAGAGTCTTATCTACACAAACACATGCATTATGTTAGTTATGTTGATGGGTCTTGAGGGAGACCTAGACCATGCAAAAGATTTGATTGGCCTGATAAGTGTATTGATAGGGATAGCCAGCTGTGTTGCTCTCTTAAATACTCTTTTAAAAGAACCCTTCTTTAAATTTCACATTTTAAAAAAAATTAGGTGCCAGCTTTATTCAGTGCTGTTCTTGAAAGCATGTCTTAAAATAGTCTTTACTTATAAAATGTGAAAGACAAAAGCTTCTCCTTCAAGAAATTAAAAGAACCTACAAATATGATTCATTTTGCAGAATTACCAGCTAAGCAAGATGAAGGCTTGCTAGCAATGATTATCAAGTAGCTGATTACAACGTTTTACCTGTGTTCCTTAGACCCCTAAGCTAGAGCAAAAACTCAGTCAAACCCCAAAATTACATCTATAGTACACATGATAACATGAATTCACATTCTTGTCCATTCCTTGTATACAGCAAGGAATTTTAAAAAGGAAAATAGAATCCTCTAATGTATGTCTATTCACTGGATTCTCAGAACTTATTTTCCCACCTCTTCTACTACAGGTTTCTGTGCAGTTTATTAATGCCAGCCGTCTCCCTCAGCCTGTCTTCAGGCGCCTCATACTGATAAATGTCACTCATGAGTATTCTCCGAACTATATTTGAAGTATCTGAGACTAGCAGAAGCGGACTTAGTAACAAGTTGATTTCCTGACTCCCATGTCATGTGGTCATACATAGTAATAACAATAATTGCATATAATTATACTACTTTGAATCTAATGGTAAATGTCATTTGTTAAGGTGACATTTATAATTTATTATGTCCACTATGCATTCTCTGATGAGATTTCTGTGAATCAGATAAATTACTCACTTGTTGTGCATAATTTATTATTAACTTGACAAGTTCCCAAGAAAATAAAAAGGATTATTTTTTGTCCTCAGTCTCTGCTCTTCTAAAACCATACCTCCTTCTTTTCTTTTTCCAAGTCTCCGTAACTTGCTCAACAGGCATGCCTTAGCACTGTTGACCTCAAGAAGGTTTATCAGATTCATTTGGAAATTATTAAAATGTTATGGAAAACGCAAAAATAATTTGGAAGCAGCGTCTATGGGGTGAGACATTTTCCTAAGGTCACAGAGGCTCCTGGGAGACCATGTTTTCCATCCCACAAAGATGGCAGGGTACGGTCACATTTCCCTGTGGTGATGGCTCAGATGGGGCCTAGGACCCAGCAGCACCAAGAGTCCCATGCAGGGTCCTCAGTTTCTCTGAATGTTTCCTTTCACCTTGTCTGAGTTAAGCTGGACGTTACATGGCCCCCTGGTGTAACGTGTCCATTTTTTACTGGTTAGTTTCTTCTAGGTTCCCATATTTCTTAGCACTGTCAGTTGCCTAATTCATAATCCTTCCTTTGGGGAGTTAAAATTTCTCTTTTTTTAAATTTAATTTTGATTAAGCCTTTCTGAAAAGAAAAAAAGAAAGGAAGAAAAAAAGAAAGAAAGAAAGAAAGGAAGGAAGGAAGGAAGGAAGGAAGGAAGGAAGGAAGGAAGGAAGGAAGGAAGGAAGGTCATTCTGACAGAAGGGTGTAAGCAAAATCACAAGTCTGGACAAAGTTGGTTGAAGAGCTCACTGTACTCTCCACCCTGTGACTTAACTGAACAGCACAGTGCCTTGGCAGAATTGATTGCTGTGCCATGAACACTGGAAATGCCACCTGCAATTATTCTCTGAGAATCACGTGTGTAGATTCCTACACTCAACTTAGGCTTCCATGAGAGGAGGACAGCAGCTTCACGCCTTGCCTTGAGCTGCTCCCTCTTAAACCAAAGGTCTGCCCCGCCCCCTTCAGAAGCAGTGCAGAGTGGCCCCAAAAGGCCATCACAGGGACAGGGAGAGGCCCAGCCAGCCCACATCCCAGTGGGTCTTGGGATGATTCCAGCCTCCACCACCATGAGCAGTAACTTTATGAAGAACCCCAAGAGAGACCAGGGAAAAAATTGTCTAGCTGAGCCCCCAGGAACCTCAGAAATATAGGGGTTGACAAGGCCAGTGATGTTTTGAGGCTCTGGGTGTGGGGTTGTGAAATAGTAGTAAGTAAGTTAAACACTGTCAAATGGAAACAATAAACAACTTCACGGTCCACACATAGGCTGAGCATCCTGAATCCAGAAATCTGAAGTCCAAAATGTTCCACATCTGAAATTTTTTACTGTTCCCATGACACTACGACTGTAAACTTCCATGCTTCATGGTTTAAGGACATTGTAGGGTCACCACAGATAAATGCACAGGCTGGGTACTGCACAACTTCAGGTGACATTATTCAAATGACTGTAATGCACTTCTCAGGGACTATAGGGCATCAGATTGGGAACATAGTTAGAGGTTATGTTGAGTATGGGTAACAAAGCCCCCAAACAATGGTTTGATCATGAGGGGGTGTTTCTTTTGGGCATCAAAAAGTTAGGGAGGCCTAGTTTATATAGTGTACAAAGCCATCAGAAATCACCCTGATGTCTTTCTTCTGCCATTCTATGTAGCTCAGCATGGTGGAGCAGAAATAGGGAAGTGGAGAGCCAGAGGAAGCCAGGCTTGGGACTGCCCAGGGAAGGACAGTGGGAGGCCGAGGAACTGAATTGTGGTGCATGCATATGATTCCCCAAATTGTCCATCCTGAAGTGCATCCTGGGAAAGGAGTGCCAGACAGCCAGGCCAGGTGGGGCTCTGCTAGTGAGACAGGCAGTAGGACAGGTAGCAAGGTTCCTTTCGGACTTTCAGATACTGGGGGAAAATTCTACCTGAGAAAATCAATTATGATCTCAAAGAGGTAAATAAATATTACTTATTTTTAGCCTATGGCAAGCATGTTTGTCTTTAATTTGAGATTCATCAATTAATTCTGCTTTGCTCATTGAAAAATTCTAAACTTTAGAGGTTGGAGTTGCAGCTCAGTGGTAAAGCATTTGCCTAGCACATGTGAAGCACTGGGTTTGATCCTCTGCACCTCATAAAAATAAATATATGTGTATGCATGTGTGTGTGTGTGTGTGTGTGTGTGTGTGATAAAAATAAAGTGAAAAAAATCTAAACTTTAAGGATGAAATTTTTGTGCTAAAATGAAACTATCTGTGACAATGATTTTGTTTCTCAATCTAGAGCCTAGATTTCCACATGTGGGCTTCATTTTTCATATTAGTCTAGGTGAATTTTACCCCAATAGATTTTCTCACTCCTCTAAGCCAAGGAGAAAAAAAATTCTCAAGAAAAAGAAGAAATCAGATAACAATACAATGGAGGAAATATCACCTGCAGAATTGGCTGCCTGTCCTTGAGAAATTGAAGATAGGTTGAAGCCTTCGAGCTCTTACACTGATAAAACGTACTGTAAATTCTAATTTATTTAAAAATAAAAATACAATAAGTATAATTTTTGAATAGGAGAAATTAATTACAAATTTTCAAAGTATAAAAATAATCTTTTCTATTAATATTATTCTCTAATGCATTTTTCTGAAAATGATGAATGTGATATTACCTCCTTTTGACACATTGAATAGAAAAAGATCATTAAAATGTTGGTACAGAATCTCTTTGTATATAGCAGTTTGTAAAGAAGGCTGTGCTTAAGTGGAGTTTTTGAAAGAGGACTCATTTTTTTTGTACCAGATTTTGGTGGAGGATTAGATTTTTGAACTCTGTGGCTGCACTGAATCCCTTAACCTGAAGCTTAGTGGCTGAAAACAACCCTTACCTATATTTCTCACAATGCTGTGTCCAACTGGTTGCTCTGATGCCTATTGGGCTTCCTCATGCAGCTTCCCTGGGGTGGGGGGAGGTCACTGCATGTGTAGTTTAGGAGCTGAGAGACCCTAAAATCCAGTACTGGGACTTCGTCTCTTCCTGGGGGTCCAGAGTTCCTCAAGGGCAGTGGGGAAGGAGGTTGTGAAAAGCTCTGAAAGCTGGTGAGGTCTAGATTCTTAAACTGCCCCACATAGCTCCTGTCACATCTTATAAAAGTCAAGGCAGTTGACCAGGACAGCTCCGCATCAGAGTTGGGGGCAAATCCCACTGCTATTGGCATGAGGTTTACAAAATTACAGCTATGTTTTTTTAAAGAACACAAATGGAAACCTTTGAAAACTTGATATTTCATATTAATTTCCCACCAGAGAAAAACAAAAAGCACACATATACCAGTTCTCTGTCTATTTTAAAGAAAGCTGATCTTCTGTGTTACCTTAGAATCAGGATGCTCTGATTCAAACAGCTTCCATTTTTATGGAATTAATTCTACATACTGTTTAACATGAATAAACAGGAAAACCACAAGATAAAAACGTTTGTCCATCTGTACCTTTTTCAGTGTGAGATACTGAAAAAGGTACAGATGGACAAAATCAGATACTGATTTATTAAAAATTGCCTTTTTATTCAATATAACATGATTTTTACAGAAGTTAAGGCTGAGAAACTTGAAATATAGTAGTTCAACAGAAACTTATAACTTTTGGAAAATATTTTGTTTCACCTCAAATGGAACATTACCCATAGGAATAAATACATAACAAGATGATAGTACTTTTCAAGTTTTATAAAAAGCTTTTTATTTTAATCAATTTGTCATTCTGTCTCTGATTACAATCTTTTAATCTGAGGAGGTAAAAAGCAAATAGTTTATTATCTTCTGCAATCATGGGTAGAAGGAGCTTCCCTCAATGAAGAAAGCAGATATTATTTTTGCTTAATTAATGTGCTTTAAAACATGTTGATGCATATGAGCATTTTGCAAAAATAATTTAATAATTACTGTAACTTAATAATTGGCATCAGTTAAATCTACTCAAGATACATTTCTTATTTGATAGAATTTTTGTAGTGAACTGATTTTATAATCCCTGTTAGTTTAATTGGGCTAACTTTAAAGTGAAATTAATGAAGAATATTTTATTACTTTTTTTTAATGTGCATTCATTATTTGCTTCCGGAAGAATTTAGAAATGCCAATTACATAAGTGTCTAGCACTTCAGTCTGTAATTTGTGATGGATAAGAAAAAAGCAGGACTTTCCGATATGTACACAACTTACATAAAAGAAACCCTGGCACAGTTCCTGAACTTCAGGAAAACCAAGGTGCTGCCATTGGATGCCACACGGCAACCTGTAGAGAAATACATAATCAAAATATGCTCAGATGGGAGCAGGGACAGTCATGGTAAAGTTTATTGTAGGGAGTGATATCAGGAGCTCACTTATCACAAACTAAACTAAATGAAGAAAAGTCCCAGTTTAAGCAAGATTATAGAACTAAGCCCCACCTTGGGGGTGACTGTCCGGGAGAATCTTTGTTCAACTGTATTTTGCCCCACTGTTGCTGGCCTTTGAAGATGGAGAGGACCATAAATAGGGATTGGAGAATGGCTGCAAGGAGCCAAGAATGATCGCTGCCCAAATACCCAGGAGGACATGGGAACTTTCCTCTGCAACTGCAAGGAACTGTATTCCGCCAGTCCCAAAAATGGTGCTGGAAGAGGACCTGATATTCCTGAAGGAAACAGACCAGCAGGACCTCAGTTGTTCCTGCTGTAACTCCTTGAGCTGGGAACCCAGTTGAGTCCTGCTAGATGTCTGTTGCACAGAAACTGGGAGGTAAGGAGTGGGTCCTTTTTTAGTTTCTAAGTTTGTGATCATAGGTATGGAAGCAACAGAACACTGATATAAACTCTGGTACCAGCCATGCTACCATAACAAAACCTCAAATATGTGCAAAGTGTTTTGGAATCTGCTGGTAAACTAAAGCTGCTGGAATTTTGAGGAGATTAATAATAATTTTAAAAGCCTAGATTGCTTTGAAAGACTGCTATAAATATGGAACCTAAAAGGACAGACAGCCACCAGGGAGCTTCTTGGAATTATCCTTCAGACACCCCAGAAGAAGCTGAAAATGGAAAAGGAATTACCTCAGCAAGATGTGAGCACATGTTTTGTCTCATGAGGCATCCAAGGGGCCCACTAGGAAGTGGGCTGTCTCATCAGGAGGAGAGCTGCCTGTGGGAACTGACAGGGACAAACCTCAAGACAGGGGAAGATGCTCAAAACTATCCAGATCTCTGGCAGGAGGGGGCTGGACAAGCTATGCGGTTACTAACACAAGCTCCCTTCCATGCAGAAGCAAGAAGACACAGTGAAGCTCCCAGAGGGCAGAGATAATCCAGGTGGGATCTTCCTGGCCTGGGGACCTAACTTAGAGGAATTCCCCCCATTGGATTCAATTTTCCCCATGTTTAAAGAAGAATGCCAGTAACTGTCAGTTTTCAACCCTCATGTAACAAATTAGCACAAAGGTAGTGACTTAAAACAGCACAAATTTTTTGGAACCTGTTGAGAGCCACAGCCGAGTCAGAATGATGCCTGGCATATTGTCAGAGGGAATGGTTGAAAGGTGAGGCCAGCGAACCATTGAGATGATGATTTGAGTTAAGCTGTATATAATTGCTGTGATGCTGGATTGATTGAGTTGTATATGGACTCTGTTGGGGGGGGGGGAATAGGGCGGCTCTGGGAATCTGCCTCGGGTGAACCATACTTTGTTGTCATGTTGCAAGGCCCTTCTTTTGGAATTGCTTTCAGAGTTTATTGGAAATTTTTGAATGGTGACAAGTGTTGCTCTATAAAGATTAATTAATTTTCAGCAGTAACTAAATTTCCAAAAACCAAAGTATGCTATATAAATTTGGGCTCAAAACTAGACGAAGGTTATGAAAGGACTAGAAATCAATAGACATAATTTCCCATATGGCTTTTAACTGACTGTAAAGAAAACTCAAGAAGAACATTTAGAATAGTTGAAATCAGTTGTAACTTCCCATAATAACTTTGCTTTTATAATTAGTTTGACATTATCTTAAAATCTAAGTACTTTCATATCATATCAAACATTTTAGCAGATAACACTAACTGGAATCAGTTACTCTTAGTTTCTTTACCTACATTCATTGTATTCATATAATAATAATAATAATAATAATAATTATTATTATTATTATTATAATAATAATGTGTTAGGCATCATTCTGCTGCAAAGGTGTTTCTATCAAAATTTGTGTGAAATTACAGAAGGAAAGTAAGCTTTTACCTTGTAGGTTGAGTTCTGTTGCCTATTATAATAAGTAATTCAGCCTCACGTGATTCTGTCCAGAGTTCTGTATATGCTGTAATTCTAAAATTTTATTTATATTGTCAGAGAAGCTGACAGGTAAGGGGTAAGTTTTATGAGTTACACTTAGACCTAAAGACTATGAACTTTACTGAAATTGTTTAGTAGCAATGAATCACAGCCCTGCATCACCTGAGTTTATTTCCCATAACCAGAACACTGCTGCTGACTGTGTAGATTTCCATACAGGCTGCAACAAGAGCAATTAATCTCCTTACTACAAACAATAACTCTAGAATTAATATGTTGACTTTCAAGAGAATGTATGTGAGGCCAGAAACCTAACAGGTGACCAGATGATAGTGCAGCACTCCAAACCAAAAATTTCACAGTAGGAAAAATGTGGCAGATTCCTAGTGTACAAAGTTGGAAGACATCAAATCCAGCATGTTTTTTTCTTCTGTTGATAAACTTACAGATTTCTTCTGTAAGAAAAATTCTGAAGAAAGGAATTACCTTATTTCCATAGTCAATGTATAACTGAATATGTTTTTCTGCCTCTTCTGTTAGTTTTGGAATGCCCTTCAACCCTGACTTCTTTTTATCCTTCTCTTTACAATGAATGGTATCACTATCAGAGCAGTCAGTTACTTTTATGTTCATGGTGCATGGCACAGAGAAGGTCATGAAGAAATCTTTTTGTTGGAACAAAGAAAAGAAATAAAATATCTTACTGGATTTTGCAAGCTTAAAAATAGTTTTGGAGTCAAACTTTCTGTATTAAAATTTTATTTATTTTTATGATGTTGGTGAATGAAAAACAATATTTTCTCCCATTGAACATTAATTCCCTTAACTATAATACTGAGGTATAATTTGACCAATCTAAAAACACTGTTGTAAAGATTAAATGAGATAATACAAATAAATTTGATAATATAATAACTGTAAATAGCTTTATACCATTTAGCTTTTATTACTTCAAAGGGATGTCATGAATCTATTAAAGAATCTAATGGAATCCCATCATCATCCCCTCATCATTCCATAGCTTTAGCAAGATCTTCAAACTATCTAAGCACAATTCACAATAGCTATATTGTGGAACCAACCTAGATGCCCTTCAGTAGATGAATGGGTAGGGAAATTTTGGTATATATGCACAATGGAATATTACTCAGCAATAAAAGGGAATAAAATCATGGCATTTTCTTGTAAATGAATGGAGTTGGAGAATATAATGTTAAGTGAAGTAAGCCAATCCCTAAAAACCAAAGGCCAAGTATTTTCTTTGATATAGGATACTGACTCATAATGGTGATGGGTGGGGAGCATGGGAGGAATGGAGGAACTTTAAATAGGGCAAAGGGGAAGGAGGGAACAGGAGAACCTATGGGGGTAGGAAAGACTGTGGAATGAGTGAGACATCATTACCCTGAGTTTATTTGTGAAGACACGAATGGCATGAAAAAACTTTGTGTACAATCAGAGACTTGAAAAATTGTGCTCTATATGTGTAATATGAAATGAATTGCATTCTGCCATCATATATAACAAATTAGAAAAAAAATAATTCATTAAAAGAAAAACTACCTGTGTGCTCAATATCAAGAGTCACTCACTGACACTAGTCACATTTTCCCCCACTTACATATCATGATCCATTAGTAAAATGAAGTCTACTTATTTCATAGGGACTGATTTTATTTGGGGAGGGGACGACTTGCCAAGGATTGAATTCAAGGGCACTGGACCACTGAGCCACTTCCTCAGCCCATTTTTGTATTTTATATAGAGACAGGGTCTCACTGAGTTGCTTAGCACCTCACTGTTTCTGAGGCTGTGTTTGAATTCAAGATTCTCCTGTCTCAGCCTCTGGAGCTGCTGGGATTATAGGTCTGTGCCACGGCACCCAGCCCCATTATATTTTTAACTAATATGAACAAACTAAATGGAGTGGAGTAGAGTGCAGTGGAGTTGAATAATAGAATAGAAGAATAGAATCTATGTTTTGCATTTAGTGGGATAAATAAAGGTAAACATTTTGTGCAACTTGCCTTAAGATGAATGTGCACTGTATGCTTATGAGCCTATATATGTATGTTAGGTTCAAGTATATCTTGCTTGATCAAGATGGCTCACACAGAGCATCCTTCAGGTTTCTATGCCTTATCATTTTCATCACCCTTGCTGTTCTTAGTTTCACCTTGTTTGCTTTATTTCCCAACATCTAAGCACGACAGCTACATTTACAATACAACTGATCACAGAGATCACACTAATTTAAAATACAGATTAAACCAACCAAGTGATCACATTATCAAGTGATCACAAAAATTGTATGCTAGCTTCACCGATAACACAAAAGGTCATATTCAGAAGGCAAGATGCATCAAATTTTGAGTGTTCCACATAGATGACCTATATTCCAGAGTTTCTTAGACTATGACCCAGGAGCATGTTATACACAAAGCAGGAAAATGAAGGTGCACTCTTCTAGATGATGTCAGAAATTTTTCTAAGTCAAACTTTGTATCAGAGAGCATGATGCCTTACAGTAAAATTATAATGAATAAATATTCCAGATTTTTGTAATTGAGATGCTTTAAGCCAATTTATCCACTTTTTAAACTTGAAACTAGAATCAGAATGTGAATCAAATATATCAAGTGGTTTTCTTACAACACATAATTCCACAACTATATATAAAATGTTTTATGTTCAAATGATATATAGTAAAGTCTGTTCACAAAAAAAAAAACAAAATGCCTGCAGATGATGGAGACACATTTGAACTTCTCCATTCCAAAGACCATTAATCTAATTTTCTTCTTGAATTAATATCTCTTCAAAAAGGTTAGTTTCTCATTGAGTCTATGAAATGAAGTGTAGCTATTCTACCTCATTGTTAATGTCTTGTTTATTAAACTTTTTCAAGAATTAATCTAATTAACATTGAGTTTACTTTTTAAGACTTGTATTGTTTCACCAGGAAAAGACATAAAATTATTTGAGGGAAAATGCAAGCATTCATTGTTTTTTACCTAGTGCATTTTTACTCTGTTTGCCACATTAGTGATTTGATTTACACTGAACAAACACAACTCTCCAATAGTTTAATTTAATGCACCTAAATTTGTATTTGGCAACATTGTACTGTATTTGGGATAGACACATTAGTTAAAAGAGCACATAAACAGAGTATTTCTTTTTGATATTCTATGAACTCAACATTGGAGATTTTAGGAAGACTTGCCAGAGGAATTCCAGAAGTTATAAGTCATTATTTATTTAATTGATCTTCCAGGGAATGTTTGGAACTTTTCATGAATCTATATCTCATGTAGATGCTTTCCTTAAATGTTGATTGAATGAAGAATTAAATAGTCAATGTGTTAGAAATTAAAAAAAATTAAATTTTTAACTTTAGCAATTCCTGGTCTGTTGACTAAAGATATATGGATGTTTTTTTGAGGCAAAAAATCTTTAATAAGCTTTAGAATATATATGTTTTTGAAGATTGTAACTTCATATATATTATGTGAAGATTTGAAATAAAGCAACTAACTATTCAACCTAGATTAAGAGTACCAGGAAACATATCATTGGTGTAATAAATGGTGCTTTGTGCATGCAAATTTAGGAAATAGAATTTACAGGCATAAAATAGAATTTGTCACAATGGCAACAGAAGCCAAACCATCAGAATATAGTCACATGATATGGTTCCTTAAAGAGCATTAGCTCAGCAGTCAGGAAGTCTTCATTTTATTTTTCTTATTGTCATGACTATTCTTTGTTATTTTTTGTAAACTGAACATCTAATTATAAAGGTGTGAAACAAATACAAAAGCAACGTTTGTATTTGTTGTGGGACAAAACACTGAAAAGGATTTGTTTTGGAGATAAGATCCTAAAGTGGTTGCTTTAGTCACAAAGTTCACAAAGTTCATATTCAGGCAATTATGACTACCTATTTATTACAGACATTAAAGTAATGTCTGTAGTAATAATTTTTTCTTCCAATAGCATAATTTATTTTGTTCCCTCAAATGGTGACATTCTTGAGTAATTTTATAAGTACAGAAATTATAAAAAAGTAAATGTTCTCCAGGAATGTTTAAAACTTTAAGAGTTTTTCATTTAAATGCTGGCATTCATTCTCTCATAAAAACTGGACAGAATTTTAACTGCAAATTAAAAGAAAGAAGGATGGACAGACTCAGTCATTTTCATTTATAATCCTTTATATCCAGTCACAGAATATAATTTGGAGTCCAAACAGTGAGGGTAGGGACCACGTTTATCTTTCACTGGTCAGGTTACCAGTCCCCAGTAAGATTTCAGTTAATATAGTTTGAGGAAGTGAAAGAACAAAACTATATCCAAGAAAATGAAACATGATAAAACCATTTGTGCTTTTAACATAGAAGAGCAAAGCCTTCCTACCAAGCATTTTTCTCTTGAAATTTCCTATTAAAAAATAGTATAAATTTCTTCAGAAATCTAAGCAATTTTTTTTATTAATGTATTGGCCATGAATTTAGAAAAGCTTGTGATTTTCAGAATTAGGCTAATTTTCTCTACCATAAGAAGAGGAGGAATTGATACAGTAAGTTATAATGTCTTGATCCAAAAATATTGGATGACACCAGGCATGTAAAGGTCCTAACATGCAAAAGAGTGCAGGTCCTGAGCAAACTCACACTCAGACAAACAGAAAAGTTATTTTTCATGTACTCAGAAGATGTTCTGTCACTCATACCCTATCTTCTGTTTAGCAGTGGTTTTTAATTACTAGAAGCACAAATGAAAGGCTATGGGGTGGGATGGTCATGTTTTGCAGAGCACTCTGGAGATGATGCACCTGCCTATACTATTTAGCCCAGGGACACCCAAATTTGGGTTAACACATTTTGAAGTCTGTGATAAACGTTTGCAAAATTAAACAATATTGACATTGAAATGAGCTTTTTATTAGAGTACTTTTTCAACTTTAAAATCTCATTTTAAACAGAAGTTTTTAAATAGAATATTATTGAATAGTAAATTTTGCTGTTTCCAAGCTCAAATAATTTTAAACTTTAGACAACTGGTAATAGAAACACATTCTGATATTGCATTAAAAAGAAGAAAATAGAAAACATTGCAAGTGCAAGAAGAAAACATTAGATTAATGAAACAAATTTCAGTGTCTCTATTTACAATTGCCATTGATTGATGAATACAGAGAGTCTAGGAGTACTATGAATGGGGTTCCTTCCTCTTTTATTCATCCTCTGAAAGAATCCAGCTACCCTTGATACTTCTGTGAAAAATAGCATTCAACTATACCAAGGAAAAAAGAAAAGAAAAAAAAAATGAAAGGATGCCTTCTTTATAAAAAAGAATGAAAATGACCTTGGTTCTCAATGGCTCTTTCTTTTTCATTAATTTATTCAGACCTGACCAAGTTATGATGGAAAGTCTTACAATTTATTGTATAAGATGTGCACAAAGGCAAGGAAAAAAAACAAAACAACACGTACTCCAAAATAAACTCACTCTACTTAGGCAAATTATTATAACCAAGTTATATTGAATTTTAAACAATAACTGATGTGCCTGAATTCGTTTAAAAAGAGCTAAACATATGTTAAACTTTTCTATGAGTATGATTTAACTATTAAGATATCTACTTCAAAGTTCAGAGATGCATGAAAACTAATATATTTACTTTCATAGAAGTCTTTTTAAGACAGGGAGCCTGATACTTCTTCAAAATAGATAAGCCATGTTTTTACCTGCCTTTTTACCCCAGGATTATTTACTGTAGGATTATTATGTAATTAAATTAATTTATCATGTAAAAGTATTAAGTAAAAGTTCACATAATTTCTCTTGGTAAGTAAATAAGCAAATAAAAATACATAAAACATACCCGAAATAACCAGTGTATTTAGGAACTGTAGCAGAATCATGATACCTTTGAGCTAATGTCATTACCATATTCTCTCACGCTTTAAAATAACAATTTTCCTCACACATTTACACATACATTCACACACATATACACACACAACAGGTTCATACACTCACATAAATACATACACATGCATAGACTTTAATCCTTTTGCTTTACATTTAGACATTTATAGCTAAAACAAACCACTATGTGCCCTTTATGACTAAATAAAACTTTAAAAATTCTCCTTTGGGGAATTGTTAATTTTTGTATATCACTGAAAAATTTATTTACTGCCTCCAATCAATTCTGTAGGAGAATAAAATCAGTATAAAGTAGTCTTGAAGATTTAAAACACTGCAAACAAGTTTGGCAGAAACACTGCATCCTGAATAGGAAAGATAAATATATGTAATAACGAAAATGATACACTTAGGCAAGGGAATTTGAGAAAAGTTGTAACAACAGAGAAAATAGACATTTAAACTCTGAGCTGGACCCTAGTATTTAGATTTTTCTTTTCAAAGTTACTCATATGTTAAATAAGGATAATGGTAATGTAACTACCACCCTGGTCATTGTGGAGATGATCAGGCATGTTAAATGACTAGCTGTGGAACAAGTATATTTATTAGAATTAGCAAATAAATGTTCATTATTGTTAATGGTATTTGATGACATTAATAGTTATAATCATACTTGGTTGTGATCTTCTTCCCCAGCAACCCCCTCACACTGACGCTTACTTTACACTTCTCTCATGATCCTTTTCACCTGTCTGATTATTAATATTCTGCTACTAGTTGTTGAACTGTGTGGGGCCAAGTATTATGATGAGCTGATGTGTGCATCCTACAAAGCAAGGTCTCTCCAACTACAATCTGGTTACCATGATTTTATTCTGTTTTATTTTCATTAAATTTATTTTAACTGATACATAAAAACATAAAAATTACACAAATTTTGGAGGCTATCATGTAATGTTTCTGTATATGTAAACATAATTTACTTATTTATCTACTTAACATACTGGGGATTGAACCGCAGAGGCACACTAACACTGAACTACATCCCTACCATCTATTCCATCCTGCCCTTTTTTTTGAGACAGTCTCACTAACTTTTTGAGGCTGGTCTTGAACTTAGGATCCTTTTGCCTCAGCCTTCTGAGCAGTGGGGATTACAAGTGTGTGCCATTGCACTCAGCTACATGTAAATACTCTCAATAGTTGTTTATTGAATACCTTCCAACAGATGGTAGGGTTGATATTTTAAAGCAAGTGGTACACCTTGCTTTGAAATATGAATGAGGTCATACATAATTTTCAGATTCACCAGGTAACCTTTGTTCATCATGTCATAGAAACAATGGTGATTATAACAGTAATTTACAAATACTAGTAACAACAACAAACTCTTTTTAGAATGTCTAGTATGTCCCAGGTGCTTTATAATATTCACAATCAACTTAGAAAGAGGGTGATATTATTATTTCCATTTCACAGCTAACTTGCACACAAGCACATATTTGTTGATTAAAGTCCAAAACCAGAAAAGTCTACATTGTTCATACTGTGAATTCTCTGTTACCTAAGGGATTTCCCTGTAAGGAACTCAAAATACAGTGAGAAATTTATAATCAATTAGCTACTGTGCAATATATATGAATATCTTATTCTCACATGGGGAAGATTTTTTAGATTCATACAGATAGATGTTACTGATACTCTGTCATTTATCACATCCTGCTATGGTACTTCTCATAATTGGAATCATCTGGAGAGCATGTTAAAACACAAATTGGATCTTGTTGTTAAAACACAAATTGGATCCTGTTGTTAAAACACAAATTGGATCCTGTTGTTAAAACACAAATTGGATCCTGTTGTTAAAACGCAAATTGAACCCTTTTCCCAAAGCTTCTGATTCTGTAGTTTTGAGTTGCAGCCTAAAAATTTGCATTTCCAACAAGTTCTCGGTGATACTGATACTGCTATCACACTCTAAGAACCATTGCCAAGTATACTCAGCAAGGTCCAAATCAGAAGATTTTTTAAACATAATTCTAGAATAATGCATAGACAAGAAATAAATACTTGCTGGAGCCTGAGAATGATCTCGTTTAGATTATCCACTACTAAAAACAAAATTATTCAATTCCTACCCAAGTTTCTGTGGATAATTTAGTTTTTTAAAAATTTGTCTATATTTTAATGATCACTTGCTATACACTCACATAGGAATTTTGGATTACACGCTTCTCCCTACCTACTCTAGGTTTAGCCTTGTTTAATCACCTCTGCTGTTAGCTCTTCACTCCTGTACACACTACCTAATGTTGCCACCTGGCAAACTCCTATTCAGGGTACAACACTTAGGTTACATATCACTGATTCCATAAAAATTCTTCTGGGTATTGTAGGCAACCTTGATTCCTCCTTTTTTTTCTCCCACAATAGTATGTATAATCTATTATCATGTCCCTCTTCTCCACCATAAAGAGTATAGTGCAGTAAATGTGTGGCACAAAATAGCACTGGTATCTGTGAGAGGTCCTGGGTTCAATACTTGGCACAAAAAGTAAATAAATAGGAAGCATTATTTTGCTTCTGATGCCTTCTACATCTTCTTTCAGTTCTTACCTTTACCTACCCAGAGTCCTCTTACCATCCTGTCATTTCTTCAGCTGACCCAATTCCCTGACTGTTTCTGCCCAGCACTGCCATCCCAGGAATCACCAGGCAGGAAATATCTACTGCCTTCCACTGACTTCCGTCCACTCTCACTTTTTTATTATTGTTTGGTACTAAAATTTTATCTCATTTTTAGGGCTGTTACTTTCCTTAGCAAATGAAAAGATTCCGATAAACTCTTTAAATTTTTAAAAGCTGAGAAAGCTTAATGTGTTAAATCCACATGAAGCTTTTTACTAAACCATAAATGAAAGAAACAACCAAACATTAAAATTCCAGAACACATGGTACGGGAAGTATGGTAGGCTGATATCTGAGGAATAAGTAATTGGCTGAGATTACCAAGGAAAGAGATTTTCTGTTTTTCTCCCTTAAGCTGCCTGGGATACCTTAATTTTTCAAAAGTATTGAGACTAGTTTGTGATTTGATGACAAGATGGTCCAGGAACCTCCCTCAACCTGCAGCACATCTTATTTAGAAGGTGGCTATTCATTTAAGCGAATTGCTAACTCAAAGGTATTTTGTTAGGGATCTTTTTCTGATTGGTGCTCAGCCTCTGTTCCAGAAAATACATTATAAATTTAAATAATATTATTTATCATAACTAAGAATCATCTCCTTGCTAAAAGCCATTGTTTTACCTTGCATACTCATTTCTGAATGCTTTGTCAGCATGGGAGTCTGTTTCATGTCAAATTAATTTAAAAAAAAATTGTACACTGTATCCTCCTTTTACTCTCACATATGTCGTGAAGAACCCAGCTTTGGGGAAAACCTGACTAACATCTCAACATTCCCCAATTGTGTCTTGGCCACAGAACCAGGGATTTGCTTTATATGGTTCATTTGGATTTTATGCATTACACGTATCATTCCTTGCAACTGACTGAGAAATCCTGCTGAGATTAGAGGATTAGGCAAAACTGAATTTCTGAGAAATTGGGATGAATAGGAGAAATGTGCTTAGGAGACAAACAGTCGATATTATATAGGAGTGATATTATATATATATATATATATATATATATATATATATATATATATATATATATATATAGTAGTTATATATATATATATATATATATAGTAGTTGCAAAAGGAAGAAAGGGAAGGAAGGAAGGAAGGAAGGAAGGAAGGAAGGAAGGAAGGAAGGAAGGAAAGAAGAAAGGCTGGTAGTCAAAGAAACCAAGGAAATGAAGAAAGAGGAACTTGGCCTAAGAGAAGTCAAAAGAATTTGAGGGTGACTCAAAGGAGCAAGTGTAGCATGGCCCAAGAGGAAGCAGAGACAGTGGCTGGATAATGTCAGTCTTTGGAGTCAAGTGAGCTATTTTGATTTTTGTGTCCTGATAGATGGAAATCAGTTAAGTGTTTTAACAGGATAATACATAATTATATTTGAATTTTTAAACGAATATATGGACAAGTCTATAATCTATTAGTACATTCTTAGTGCTTACTTTGTATTCAGTTTTAAAGAATGATACTTTGGAGCTTACATGATATTAGATGAACTTAAATGATAATGGTAGAATGCATTTACCTTTGTCTTGTTTTCTTTTTTCAATTACTTTACCAATGAAAACTATTTTTTTAAATCAAAAATTACTTTAAACACCACCTATAAAAATATAGGGTAACCAATAACAGAATGACTCCTTCAATTCTAATTGCTAGGAGATAAATTAAAATCTCATTCAGGATAACTTGCTTTATGTGTGTGAAATGTACATTGTAAAAGAAGAAATCAGATTATGAATCTTTTGTGCACTTTTTTTCCTCTAAAATGTAATATTTAACATGAAATTTTGCCTTATCTAATCAAATTATTCTCTGGACTCTAAACAGTAGAATGTTAAATTTCATGTGTTTCAAATGCTTTTCTCAGCAAAGAGATGACAAATGAGTAACTAAAACAATCTATTTCCTATTATCCAGTGAATTGCTTCAATTGTTTTACTAATATTTTAGGATGAGCGATGGTTAAGTGAAATTCAATATGTGCAAAGTATTCCATTAGAAGGCCATTTCTGTGCACACAAAGGAAAAACAGTAATTGAAGTTATTCTCTAGCAATTCAGACCAAAATATTTCCCTTCTATTTCTGAGGTAAAATTCTTGCATAAGCATTTTAGGAGTCAATTCTTTACTAAACATTTTAAAAGTAAAATTGACGCTGTGCACCTATAAAATAGGGTGTGTGAAATGATGCCCATTACTGATTGCCTAACGGCTAGAAGGTAGTGGGTGGAGAACAGCTGGGGCAGTGTGGTGGAAGCCTGCAATCTCAGCATATCCCAAGGCTGACACAGGAGGATCGCAAGTTGGAGGCCAGCATGGGCAATTTAGCAAGACTCTGTCTCAAAATAAAAAATAAGAAGGCTGGAATGTAGCTGAGTGGTAGAGCAGTGTTCTCTACCAAGGTTCAATCCCCAGCACTATGCACACGCATGTGCACACACACACACAAACACACCCTGAACACAGACTGAGGTCATGAGTTCTCCCTGTGATATATCACAAAGAGGCCATGAAAGTTCAGTGCTCATTCATTCTGAGTCAAGCACAGTGACCCATTTTACAGATAAACATTTTATTTTCTTAGCTAATAAGTTATATTTTCTTATATACCAGAAATTTTAGGGAAACATCTAAAGAAATTGGAAGTTTCTTCAATATCTTATTTTCAGATTAAAATTTTTTCATTCCCATGTGAAGATATTTGCTATTATTTAACAGTATTACTCGTGGTGTTCTATAAAATAACCTCTTTTCATGATTTCAATTTGTTTAAAAAAAAGTCAATGTAAATTTTTTCCCTTCTAACTTCTGACTTCCTGATTTTATGCTTAAATTCATAAATTATATTCTAAGATAAAGTTAATTTGTCAATGAACACTGGATCCACTGGCACATGTCAATCCCTCAGTCTAACTAGAGAGATTTTATTTCCACACAAGTATCAAAGAAAATTGGTTCTAATATCCTAATCTGTTGGAAAATGGTGTTAGTAAAAGAAAGCTATACATTTTGTTTTTTAATTTCAAATGTGCTTCTCTGCTTTCTTCACATTTTCTTTCAACTCCGAAATAGTATCATGAATTCGTGGATAAACAAGTCTTTGAAGAAAGCTGCATGGAAGTTGCCACCATTAACCGTCCTTCAAGTCACAGCCCATCTCTCTCTTCACAACAAGGAGTCACCAGCACTTGCTGTTCACATTGACACAAAAAACTTTCTGCATCCGAAATGCCGACGTATCTGGGAGTCATGGAGGCAGCATGCAGGAACTCAGCATGATTCCAATCCGGTGTGTGGACAGAACTCCTCTATCTAACAGGTACCTGGATGAATCTACTGGTTCACAGGCTCTGTCCCTGCTGTCACATTGCCACCTATGAGCAGGGAAGTCCTAGCTCCTAGGGCTGAGAAAGGAACAAAACTGTGCAGCAGGTAGGAGAAGGAGTCCACTGGCATATCCCTTGGGGTCAAAAATAGTAATTATGTTAGTATTAACAACAGGAAGAAGAAAAGATGACTAACAATGTTTTTATTGCTTCAACTCTACAATTTTTTGTTTGAGCAAGGACCTCTATACCCAGGAGCCCCATATGTCAACTCAAAGAGCCTGAAATGACAGTCAAAACTACTAAAAAAGACAAGTGAAACTGACATCGATATGATTGAAAGTGATTCAATAGTACCTAAAATATACTAACATATTCAATGGAACAGTGAAAATTAAAACTATGCCTCCACAAATCTTTTCTTAACCTATACTTTTGATCCAAAAGATGTTTTTTGGCCACATAAAATACAAAAATCAATCTGATATCAAAAAGATAAGTTAAATTCTAAAATTGTTTACCAGTTAATTTATGGAAAATTTATGTGAAACTTTTACACTGACATTTTCCCTTTACTTTTCATTATTTACTTTTTTTAACCATAAATGTCTAATAAAAAGTAATATATTTAAATTATACATTAAAAAGATCAACTTCTGCCAAAATGTTTTTTACTTCATTCTTTTATTTGAAGAGCATATATTATTAGAGTGACCCTCTATAAGTTCAGTCTTGCTTCTTTGTTGGCATTTAAGAAGCTATGTTGAAAACCAAGATGAGATTCTGAATTCAGACTACGTTGATTTATAAAAATTGGACAACAATTTTAAAATTTAGGACAATGAAGAATTTTTATCTTTAAGATATTTTACATCTATCATAAAACAAAGTAGAAAATGGTGACAGTTTTAAGAAGAAAATATTATGACATAAACATTTTAGTCATTTTCCATGAAAATAGTTTCAATTCCTGTTTATACTCTTCTTGATCCTTCTCCTTCTCCTTCTCCCAAAGAGTATAACATACTGGTTAAAAATATATTTTGAGAAAACCTTCAATTACTAAATGGGAACAGCTAACTTTTTTGGCTTCTTAAGATATGATCATCACTAAATTGAGGGTTTATTTGCATTATGTACTTTGAAAAGACATAATGATGAAAGGAGTTTGTGGACAAAGGAATTGAGAAATCACATGAAATATCAAACTCTGAGTTTCTATCTTAAAGTTATTTTACTTTGCTCAGTTCAGGTTGTCCAGATCTTACCTGGTCCTTTTTCTTTCTTACATTTATAATGCAGTTTGTTTGAGAAACAGTTGAGCTGGCTTTAAGAATTGTCTTTAACATTAATGAACTTGTTAATGTTCAAGATAATATACATTAAGTTTTGATGTTTCATATTAAGTTTTAATGTTTCATTTTTATGTGATAATTTTCCTGAATATTTAAAATTTTACTTACATGCATTAAAATGTACATTTTTCAGCTTAATGAGAAAAATTAAATAAATATCTTCTTTTCTTAAATCTATTTTTTTTCCTCATCAGCCAATCCAACTTAAATGCCAAAATGGAAGAGTGTGTTAAACTAAACTGTGAACAACCTTATGTGACTATAGCAATAATAAGCATCCCAACATCTCCAGTAACCACACCAGAAGATGATGACAGGCCAGAATCTCCTGAGTACTCAGGAGGAAATATTGTCAGGGTGTCTGCATTGTAAGGCAATTGGATTAGGTTTAAGAGAATTTGAGCCCTGGCTGTGGAAAGAATCTCAAAGTAGATGAAAGAAAAAATAAATAAATATTTTGCAGACTAAGACAGCAAAACAAGAAGGCTGATAGTGAAACAAAAATAAATCTTCTAAACTCGAGGATGTGAATAAAACCACCAATGACATTTCTAGACAGAGTTTGACCTGTTATACAGAGGAATATTCTGTGGCCCTTTGACTTTGTGAATGAGCACAAAACAAATAAAATAAATCTTTGAATAAAAATGTTCCAGTTGAATGAAAAAAAAATATGAAAAAAGTTTTGATAAAAATTTTTCCTGTTAAAACCATGAACATTGGCTATGACGAAGATTATTACATATGGGAAAAAACTCATACAACACATTTTTATTGACTGAAGGAAACCATCATAATGCATGCTAGGATTCTTTGGAGCAGTGATCTCAGTTTTCTTATGTTGTCTTCAGAATAGGCATGATAAACCATAATTGTAGAAAGGGGAATTTCTGTACACTTACAACAAGCTGATTGTTCCATGGTGGGCTGTGCAAATAAACTCCTTTTAGAACTGCAGCATTTCTCATGGGGATGCTCACTAGTAAATCTGAAGTGTTCAGATAGTTCAGTATTATTGTTTAACCTTGCACCTAGTGACTGTTACAACTGCAATAATTCACTGCACACATGTTGTATCAGGAATCTGGATTTTTTGGTGGTTGTACTTTCCAGATTATAGGTACAGTAAGAGCCACATCCATAGAAAAAGTTCTGGTGTTGCAAGGTTTAGGTAAATTTTTAATCCAAAACTACTGTGCCATCCATGTTTTTCAGTAGTATTCTTTGGTCCACTGTATTGCTGTGACCCAGTGCATTCTGTATTTCTAGGATACCTTTGTATTGGGTTCATTATCATCAGATAAATAGTGTTTATAATCAGTGTTTAGTGTAGTTCAAGTGACTTTCCTACTTTTGTATTCCCCAATAAATTATCTTCTAAGTAGATTGTCATCAATCCCCTTGTCAAAAGCTAGAGAGAAGGAGTTGACTTCTATGAATTGTCTCTAATGTCTTTGCTGTTTATGGAAAAGCCCAGATACTAGATATATTAGGATGTGTTTCCTGAAGAGATGACTGGGACTAATATCACAGGATCGACGATCTCAGAATCTTATTTGATGTATTATTTATTTTGCTTTAGATCTTGAATACATGTTGAGAATATATAATGTGAATTGGAATGCAGAGATAAATGGGAGTGCTTCATGTCACAGTATTTGATGAAAACATTCGGCCAATGCCATTCATGAAGGGGGCACCAATTTATCTCAGAAAGGTCCTGTGTTTGGCCAGGTGCAGCGTTCTCCATGAAATTGGGAGGACAGGAGCCTGATGATGCAAGATTGATTTCTGTGTACATTTAAGTGAAAAGTCTTTATACCTTTACATCCTTAGAATAAATCAGCAGACATGAATGCACGAGACAGTGTAAAAAAGTTTTATGTCAAATAAAGTTTTGTTCATTCTGAGCCACCACTGTAAGGAATAAAGCTTAGTTTCTATACATGGAAAGAGTTAATAATTATCCCTCTATTATAGAGATCTTCAAATGCTTATCATAACTTATAAAAATTAATTAATCCAATCATTTTTTGGGTAAAGTCAGAAATTCTTGCTTCCCATTTCTAGAATAGCTTCTAGAACCATGTTGTGCACACAGTAGCTTTTAATAAAATTTGCTGAGTGAAAGTAAGATAAACTACTGTCTCTTGGGAAGAATTGGCTTTATTCCTAGTATGTCTTTTAAAAAGCTACTAATCTTCCAGCAGTGTGAATATTAACAATTATATTAACACCTGCTTCCTGTCACTTCATGCTTCTAGAGCAAATATATAGTGAAACTTCTTTGATGGCATTTATTGAGAACATTTTTTTAAAACTAGACTAAGGAATTACAATCAGGAATACTTAATGTCTTTTGATTCTCAACAAGAAGTTCTATTTTCAAGTTCTTGGTGTTATATCAAGGAAAATGCAGTTAGGTTATTTTAGTTGACAATTCTTCCTCCTCTTTTCATTTATCACTTAACCAAAATATTAATTTATTTATATGTTTGGAAAAGAAAAAAAACTTTTTGATGTTTTAGGTGATTTAAAAAATATACTGTGTTGGTGGTGAGTGACTATCGATGGCTGTGTTAAGTGCATCTGTATTGTAAGTGAAATGTAATTATTTCTGTGTACCATATGAAATAAATAAGGTCATTGTTTTGACGATTTTGTTTGAAGTTCATATATCTTATTTCAAAGAATAGCATAATACCTGCATTATGCTGGAAAAAATAGACCTTTGGAGCATACTTAAATAAAACATGTGCATGCTTGAACAGGACAATGTGGTTGACAGTTGCCCTTTTTCCTTAGACTTCATTTCTTTACAAAATCTAACATGCACTGCACTCATACCTGGGGGAAGCCTGTGACATGTATGGACTAGAACTCAACACTTAAATTTAGTCTGAACTGGTGGACACAGCAGCCTTACATCAACAGTGGGGATTTAGGAAGAAATTTTAACAGAAAAATTAGGGTCATTTAAGTAAGGCCAGTTCCTGAATCTTATAAACTTCTTCATTACTATCACTTGGATTGGGAAAAACAAACTCTGAGATGGGCATGGTGGCACATGCCTGTTATCCCAGTTGCTGAGGCATGAGGATCTCAAGTTCAAGGCCAGCCTCAGGTAATTTATCGAGGCCCTAAGCAACTTAGCGAGACCCTGTCTCAAAATGAAAAATAAAAAGGGCCTGGGACTGCTCAGTAGTTAAGCACCCTTAGGTTCAATTCCTGCTACCAAAAAAATAATGAAAGAAAATAAGTAAAGAAAAAAAATATAAGCTATGAGATAGTAGTTTTGATCAGAATTCCATTAAGTTTTCAAAGGATTTTTTTTTCCTATATAAGAAAACAGAGATTTGTCTAGCTATATGTGTGAATATTTAATGTGTATATATATATATATATATATATATATTCTAAAAAATGAATATAAGCTTATGCATATGTATGAATAATATATATTCATAGGCTTACATTCATATTAATAATATGCACATACTGATGGTTTCTTTTTAATATCCTGAGGAGAAAAAGAGCAAGAAAATGTTAAGTGTTTATTAGTAAAAGGAGGAAAAAGACAAAGTAAATTATTTAATAGGAACTGATTTAGCTAGTGCTGTGTAAGATTTTTGAGTAAATAGTTTCTGTATTTTCTTGTTAATTATTTTCCTTTACGGCCTTTGATTTATTGAGGTGTCAATCCTGTATTAAAAAGGTCCAACACACCTGCCTGCTCCTTCAATTTAGTTACAACATTGGCTTGGAAATAGCCTCCAGGAGTGATATTAATCAATGCCAGCAACATTTCTCAAAAGAATATAAAGGGTTCTTGATGTCAGATAGATGATCCGCAGAATCTTCTTAAAAAAAAAAAAAAGCATGTTCTCTTGAATAGGATGTTATTAGGGTATTTGTTTTATTAACACACAAGTACAACATTGTTTATTGCACTGTGTAAATATCATCAGAATTTTCAACATAATTGTGTAGGCACACCAGTTATTTTTAAAATGAGGGTTTAAACTGACTTTACCTCATCTAATTGTGTTTGAGACAGTAAAAGTTTCTCCAAAGAGTTAATTTTTGAACAAGTTAGCCTAAGACAATTATAAAACTTATTTTTTTGTCAAAGGTTTTCTGTATGAAATACTGTGGGATCCATGGCTGCTAATGGTTGGTTTGTCATGTGGCCTTTACCCTCTTTTCTACTCAACACTAATTATTTCTTTGGCAGGCGCCTCTTGTTCCTCACCATTTTTAACTATGGTTTCTCTGTGGAAGTCCATTAGGTACCCACTGTGTATTCTACATGAAACTCCATTCATTGAATACTTGGGAAGAGCTAGATGTTGTACCGATGCTGGAGAAACAGAGATTAAGAAACCAGACCAGGTCAGGCACTGTGGCACAAGTCTGTAATCCCAGAGGCTCAGGGGGCCAAGGCAGATGGATTGAGAGTTCAAAGCCAGCATCAGCAAGAGCGAGGTGCTAAGCAACTCAGTGAAACCTTGTCTCTAAATAAAATACAAAATATAGCTGGGGATGTGCCTCAGTGGTCGAGTGCCCCTGAGTTTAATTCCTGGCACCAAAAAAAGAAAAAAGAAACCAAACCAAAACTCCTCAAGGGATTACATAGAAAAATAGCTCAAAGTCCTCTCTGCTTCACCCTGCTACTCACATTCTTACAAGGCAGTGTTCTTTCAGCCATAGTGACAGGCAGTCTTCTGCCTCAATCTCCTGAAGACATCTCTTCAACAGATGTTATAGGAGGACAGTGTTCTTCAAAGTGTTTTCTCAACTTTTTCCATAATGCTATTCAAATCCTCTTTCTGGTGGCAATAGTTCTATTATTATGGGGGTGAGGAGCCACCACATAAATCTTGGAGGAAAAATAAGAAAGGAAAAACAAAACAAAAAAAGATAAGAGAGGCAAAGCTTTACATGTAAGAGTTGAACATGTTTTTAATAAATGAAAACAAAAACTAACCTTTACCAAGTATGAACTCCACCATTCCTACTGCAATGTGAGAGAAAGTGAAGAAAGCTGTTAAAATAGTTTTGCAGGAGTAACAATGCATCTGTGAATCCTAACATCATAAGCTCTATTGAAATATCTGAAAGAATGAGTCAACAAAGTAGTATATCTGAGAAGAAAGGTAAGTTTCTTTCTTATCAGGAGCACTCACCACAAAGTAGGCTTTAGGGGTTTATGTCAATTCCAAAACATGGGAATGGTTGAAGGAGGATATTGAATGAATGTGCTAAAGATCTAGAGAGAGATTTGGAGCAACCCTGAATGACAATGATAAACCTCTTGACAAGGGATACAAAGGAGGAGATTCTAATTGACAGTTAAACATTTTAAAATATGGCTTAAATCCTTTTAATTGCTTTCTTAGAGCTGTGAATGGCAACACCAAAAGGTAGATTAACCTATTATCAATTTTTAATAATCATTCACTATTAGATTGCTCAGATATCTCTGAGACTCCCTGTACAACAGAGAACAGGACCCTAACATAGCAGAATAAGAAACTAGGGCTAAGAAATGATAAAAAGAAATACAAAGAATTGATGTTGAATGGACCATGAATTGAGTAAATGAATCTGTTTAATTTCCCAATCAGAGATACCTGCTTGGAGAGACAGAAGATGTTATAGACTTTATATAAGAAGATATAAACAGGGATGGGGTTGTAGCTCAGTGGTAGAGTGCTTGCCTCATATTCGTGAGGTCCTGCGTTTGATCCTTAGCACCACATAAGAATAAATAAAGAAAAATGAAGATATTGTGTCCATCTACAATTAAAAAGGTATTAAGAATTTTTTAAAAAGAAGAAGATATAAACCTTTTAAAAGTAAAAATATCATGTACATCACAATTTTACATAGGACTCAATCTAAATTTATAATAGTGTCATCCTCAGTTAACCTGATAAGAAATCAATGTGCAAACCATAAAATTAAAATCCTAGTGCATCCTTTTCAGTATGCAGTTTCTTCAAAACATTCACAGTGAGCACAAAATAATGATGATTAAAATAACCATGAAAAGATAAAAACAATAATAATTCCTGCTAACTTCATTGGGTCTTAAATATATGCCAGACACTGTAATAATCACTTTACATGTACCATTCCATTAGGTAATTGTATTCCACATTTACTTTTGAGAAAACTTTAACACTGAAAAATAATGACTCTGGATTTTCCTAATTTAGATAATAAAACATTTTAAATGAAATCCTGTATATAGGTGATAGAATTCTATTGTATAAAAATGTTGATGCTATTGCTTCTTGGAGACTAGAACAGAAATTAAAGGAAATGTTGGAAGACCCAGAGGGAGGCTGGTTATAGTCATAATCTAGTGGTTGCAAAGTCATTACAAAAGACAATCAGTTTGTCTTCCATTTGGTCCATAATTTCTTTCTTAACTTGAGAAATGTGCTAATAATTTCATGGTTAACTATTGGTAAGTTAAAATAAAATGGAAAACAACTATGAAATATATTGCTGGTCTAATTGACAAAGATTTTTCCAACACCTCCATCTTGGTACAGCATACACATTTAGTTTGTTTCTTTTTTACAGCAACAGACAGAATTGTGTGTTAGAGTATCCACCCTGTCTCACTCCCCTATCTAAACAAAGCCTGTGAAACCTTTCAAAGTTGAAGGTCAGGGCTATAGTTTAAGCTTGTATATCTAATTGACTCACAGTTCAACTCCTAGAGGCTAATGATAATGGAACAGAAATGTTTGGGAATTAATGTCAATAATCATAATTCTTACCCTTCATTATCTTTTGTATCTGTCTAAATTTTTGCAGACAAACATTTCAGAAAGTGACAGTAAAATGTCTATTGGCATTTAATACCACGTGCAAAATAAGGTGCAGAGAGATTCAAATTGGAAAAATAACTTCACAATTCAGTATTTCAAATTAATATGGTACAATTACAAAGATTCCTGGATTTTTTCATCCTCATAAAGAATTTCAAATATTTTTCTGTCTGTCATTGATAGTTTTATTTGTACTCCCCAAAATAAAAAGCTTCAATAAAGGTGTAAATACCAACATTTGCTTTATATGGAACTGTAGAAAATTTAATGTACCTTTTAAAATAGTACTTGGGATATAACTACTTGCCATAAAACTTCTTCTTTGGGTTTCATTTGCTTGTTTTATGCTCCAAAATAACTCTGCTCTATTAATAATATCTCTTTATCTTCCACTTCAGTCTTCCCCTTTCTATGACTTGAATACTAAATGTGTTATTCACTGAATTAATTTTATATACAAAACTTCTTTTACATGAAAAATTAAACTGTAAAACACAAATGTATTACATACAGCTCATTATTGTCAAATCCTGATAATAAATTACAGAAGTTTTATATTTTATTTAATTTTATATGATAAGTTCTAATTTTTAAGAATTATTATAAAATAATACAACTTCTCCAAATTGCCTTATGGGAGGATTAAAAACTGTTTTTCTGGGTGTTTTTATTCCCTCCCAAGCTAGGACTACATAGCTTCTAAATTAATTTAAAAATCGCACCACACTATGAATAAGGGGCATGTTTTTATATAACAGACTGCTCCACTATCTAAAATGAAATGTGCTTATTTATCCAAATGGGCAAGAGCTAACTAATGAGAGTGAGAAAGCCATGAGTGACTGGAAGAACTGGGAACCAGATATCATTTGGGAGACATGAAGTTTGGAAAACCAGAAGAATTCAACATCGTGTCAGTTTTTTTTAAACTAGTTTACCTAGAATTCACTTTATTGGTAAAGACTATGAGAATATAATTATATTTTAATGCAATTATTTTCTATTAGATATAAACTTGTGAGTTTTGAAGGGTTAACCAAAATTAATTCAGGACTATCATATACATCCACAAATTATAAGTATTTTAATTTAAATTTATCCTCAATGCTAAAATGATAATAATGAACTAAATTAGAAGAGTAAGAATAAGACCACAATTTTAAAAGTGAGGATATCTTCAGTTTCTGTGGAGTACTCCCAATTCTAATAAAATATTTTTATAATTTTTCCTGACTGTAGTAAAAATTTAAACTAAAATGAGCTTTAGAATCACTAGCATTTGTGTTCAATTTGCCACATTTCTCCGTGTCTTCTCATAAATAAGAGGAAAATATATTCAATGCCCAAAATGTATCCTAAAATCTCAGGCCTAACAAATGGTTTTTCTTAATATAAGAGAAAACCAAACAAGCTAACTTAAAGACCCAGTGCATTTACAGGTAAAGCAATACAATAAAAACACAAATTCTTGGGTAATTTCTTCTATGTCCATTTGGGTTTGCAATCATAAATTGTCATAAAATTTATGTAGATGTTTTGCAATTAATTATCTTTATCATATCTCTGTTATGGTGTGGTTATGTGTTGTCCCCCAAAATCTCATGTGGGAGACGACTCAAGGATGTTCAGAGGTGAAATGTTTAGATGATGAGAGTTGTGGCCTGATGAGGGCATTAATCCACTGATATGGATTAACTGGTAGGTAGGTAGGGTGTGACTAGAGAAGACAGGTCTCAGGGCTGTGACTTGGCAGTTTACACTTTGTCCCTGGCAAGCAAAGCACTCTGTTTCTTCATTGCTATGTCCTGAGCTGCTGTCCTCTGCCACAGCCTTCTGCCACGATGTCCTGCCTCATCTTGGGCTCAGAGCTATGGAACTGGCTGACCATGGACTGAACTTCTGAAAATATGAGCCCCAAATAAACATATCCTCCTCTACATTGTTTTTATCAGGCATTTTGGTCATGGTGATGCCAGATCTGACTAAACCCTCTCATATCAAACTTATGAGAAAAATTTTGAGAAAAGAGTGTCCACATGGATGTGCTCATATACACACACCACACACAGGTTTGAAGATAGGCAGAATGTAAAGTTCTATCTATCTTAACCCCTGTTGAAACAAAGTTTGAAAGAAATCCTGAACAAAAATTTTTCTTTCCCAGTGATCACTAGAACTTCAAGTTGTTTTTTTTCTTTTTGTTGATTGCAGAAATGTATAATGTAGAAATATATAGGCTTTTAAATAAATCTTCCTAAAGGAAATCATCAGAAGTAGCATTCTTGGCATTTCCATAGAGCATTATCTGTTTCTAAACTTAAATAGTATAGAATAACTGAACTCACACTAGCACAAGGAAGAAAAAGGTAAGCTATGAGTTGGTGATTTGTGGCACTTACATGGGAAAGAAAAACTCATTGTTTATTCACTTACAAATTTATTAAAAACCTATGCTTCTTTAGGATACTTTAAGAAAAGCAACAGAGGGACTGGGGTTGTGGTTCTGTGGCAGAGCACTTGCCTAGCACGTGCAGGTTGCTGGGTTCGATCCTCAGCATCACATATAAATAAGTAAGTAAAATAAAGTTATTGCATCCAACTACAACTGAAAAAAAAAGAAGAAAAAGAAACAGATTTTTCTTAAAATACAATTCGTTTCTTAGGTAAATTTGTTTTAGACCTAAACATAACTGTGTCTGTTGGGGCGGTTGTCAAAAAGCTATCTTCTTTTTTGATCATGACCTTAAAGGGGATACCAAGAATTTTAAATTCTTGTTTTCAAACTATATGTTTGAGCTTCTAATCTATTTTCCTTTTTCTCCAAAGGACTAAGCTGATGTCTTTGGCTTTGTAATTTTTAAAGATCCCAGATGTATACAAACCCATATCCTCCGGTTCATACTAATCATTATACCTACCACATGAAGAACTTGGACACTCCAAGAAAAAGGAGGCAAAACTTCCTCACACGATGCAATGCTCAGTGTACCCTGTATATTTAACAGTGAGGTGCAGCTTTCCCTAAGGGACAGCATAATGCCTGCAGCTTAAAATTACACAAATTCCAAGAGATTTTCTAAAAGCAAAGAGATCCTTTTTTAAGGAATGACAATTGCATGGTACTTCGACTATGGTTAAAACAGTACACCAAAAGGTCATAATGAAATGCAAGCTGTGAAATAGGTGTATTCATTCATTTTCTTTGTGAGTTCATTGTACATTTCTGGCCCTGTGCTAAGTGAATGATAGCAAGATCCAGTTTTCTGTGATATTTGCTGTTTACTTATTTACATGGACCCTAAACAGGCAGAAATATAATTAAACAACCCAAGTTTAGAGCAAGATGCAATTGACAAGAGACCACTTAAACTTAATGAATCTCCAGAGAAATATAAATATTGAGAGAGAGGATGTCTGTGGTCTCTTGAGTATTCTCCAGGGTGCTCTCTATTCTATTCTATCTAAACTACCTATCAATCAGAATGGCTTGTGTAGACAAGAGCATACCAGATACACACCATTGTGCACAAACACACACACACACGCAATTCACACAGACACATTCTCAGACACACACACTAATACAGTAATACACACAGCATGCACATAACACACGTATACATGCAAACACCCACCTACACACACACACACACACACACACACACACACACAGTGTATACTAATGATGAAGATTAATGTGGGTGAAAAGTTCGCAGAGACAAGGGACAGGTAAAAGATTGTAAATCTGCCCAAAGTGTTGAGATTTATTGTTCTAAGTGAAATAAAAAGCCACATGGAATTTTAAATGGCAGAGTAAAATGAACTGACAACATTTTCACAATACCACCACTGCTGTAATGAAAAATAGTTACAGGAACTAGGAAGAAAAAAGGAAGAAAGAAAGGGAGGGAAAAAGAAGAACAGAGGGAGGAAGGGAGAAGTGGAAGGAGAGAATCAGGAAAAAGGCTCTCTTTAGGCTATTACAGTAGTCCAGGTGAGAAAGAAAGTTAGGTTGGCCAGAGTGGTGGCAATGGAGGTGGAGAGAGTTTGGTAGATTCGGGCAAAATATTTATAAAGAAGTGATGACAAGACTTGCTCAGGGATTAGATATGTAATAAGAAGAGTTTAAACATGGGGGTAGATTTACTAAAAATGATAAGGCCAGGAAAGAAGTGGAAGGAACCGAGAGTTCTCTGTTAGCCATGGTACATTTTAAATTGATGCCGTCTGTGTGGAGATGTCAAGGAGCAGCTGGATATATAAAATGGAAATTGAAAGGAGAGATCAGGGATGAAGTTAGAAATATGAGAGTGATGGAGTAGAGACTGGTATATAAAGCACAGTTTGGGATGAAGTTGTAAGGTAAAAGTGTCCATAAAGTTCAGGCTGAGCAGCTGGGAAAGTCCAGCCTTCCAAGGCCTGCAGAGGAGGGGGTGGCTGCAAAGAGAATAGAAGGAACTATCAATGAAATAGCAAGAGAGCTTTTATCTGTTTTTATCGGTTTTACCAGCATGTGAACCCTCTGAAAAGAAATAAATTCACTTTATGTGCTTTCTCTTACAAAAGTTGAGCATTTGGTCAAAGCAAGGTTGTAAAGCCATGTCCACAAATTCTTGGATATTCCTTGATCCAAGAAATGCAACCCAATTTCCCTTCCATTGTATGTGGGTTACATTTAATGACTCACTTATAATTCACTGGATATGGCAGTATAATGACACATTACTCTAGATTCCATTATAAAAAGACTGCAGCTTCCATCTCAGAAGCTCTTCCTTGCTCTGTCTTGCTCTCCAGTATCATTTGCTCTGAGGGGAGCAAGGTGCTCTATAGATAAATGTTCTGTGTAGAGAAGAGTTGAGGATGCTAACAGCCAAGATCAACTTTCTCACCATGTGAGTGAACTAACCCCGAAGTGGATCTGTTAGACTCTCAATGACCACAGCCCCATTCCACATGTTCCCTACACCTTCCTTACAATCCCGAGTCAGAGACTTCTAGTCAAATGGCTGTCAGAAAGTTTGAGATAATGTGTGTTGTTTGATGCTTTTAAGTTTTGGGGGTGATATGTTAGGAAGCAGTAGATGATGAATTTATCAGTGTATCAAAAGCAGAAAATGTCATGTAACTTTGTATAAAAAAGCCTTCCCCACTCTACTTATTGCTTTACTCCTAAAAGAAAAAAATCTGGCTATATATTAAGAGAGACTGGTATTGATCTGACCTTTTTCTATACAAAATGAGAGCTTTTGGTATGGATACATGTGTGGTTAACATCTTCCACAATCAGCTACTTTAGTCAAAGCAGACAAACTTCATTAGTTTTATGGTAATGAAACAACCATTACTAGAGGTCATTTCTAATGAATTATGAAATTGATAAAAAAATTACAAGAGGGGATTACCTTAGATTTTCTCCCTTGCTCCCTGGAATTATAAGGTTAAGACCAAGAGAACATGTAGAGAAAAAGAATGAAGAATCTATGAAGTGTCAAAGAGAGGTACTGGAGGCCAGGCTCTATCACCTGCCTGTGAGACCTTGGAACTGTATCCAGCCTGTTAGGCCTTGGCATCTGCACCTGATTATGAAGTTCTACATTGCATGTGAATGAGAGGGTTAAATAAAAACAGGCCTCGTTAAAGTCCTTTGAACTTCCAAAGCTTTAGGACCATCACCCAGGTTGTCTTGGTCCATTCCTTCCCTTAGGGAACCTGGTAGGGGAAAGTGGGTGGAGCCCAGTGGTTCAGTTTGCGGAGAGAATGTATTTACTCAGGCATTCCTAAATGTCCCCTTTTCAAATTACTGTCATACTGTATGAACTCAGCGCATCTGAGTCCAAACCTCACTCTACTACCTAGGTATCTCCATCTAGCTGATTTGCCTGATCAGTTATTATTCTATTATTATTAATAATATAAGTGATTATTAAGAGCTGGGCCTTTCTCCTCTTTGATGATTCTTGGTTTAAACTCTTTCTGAATTAAAGATACAAAAAATCCCATAGAATATATGAACCCGAATCAGGATAGGTAGCATTTTTCACTTCAGTAGCTCCTCTCATTTCACTCTATTGCAACCACTGAAAAGGACAATACTAATCACAGCTGCCATTGTAAGATGATAAAAGTAGAGGTGACTTTCTGACATAGAACTCACGCTTTGAGAAACCCTTTGCAAGTGAAAAGTGTTAAACAAAACATATGTGCTCAGTGTTAATTATTGAGATAACTTTAATGGTAGACTATAATTTTTCCATTCTTGTGCTTCTTCCCCTCCCTACTTTTAGTATACATTAGGAAGAAGGAAGCTCAGGAATCTGCAGGTTTCCAGAAAGAGCTGATTAAAATTATCAGGCTGGCCTAACTAGTCATCAAAAAAACCCACATAATTAGGATCTATTCATAAATAATTAATTGAGAAACAAATTTATTTATTTGTTTTCATTTCCCTTTGTTTTTGTCTTCCTAGAAATTTGTGTTTCTGTGTGTGTGTGTGTGTGTGTGTGTGTGTATGTGTGTGTGTTTGTTTTGGTGGAAATCAAACTCAGGGTCTCATCATTTTACTCAAATGCTGTATCACTGAGCTATACTCAGTGGCAAATCACCTTTTTTTAAAAAAACAATCTTTGCAAGGGTATTTATTTTTAAAATGACTTTTTCAAATTTCAGCAATTTTTGTAATATGATCTGTATTATGAGCATATTTAGTTATAACTGTTAGATTCATTGATTGTTTAAGATGGTAAAATATTTTAATATGAAATATTTCGAAAACACAGAAAAGTCAAAGAATAAACAAATATTTGTGTTCACACCATCAAGATCCAACAAAGTTACTGCCTTTGTTTCAGATATGTCTATTATTTTCAGAAATTGGTTAGAATCATAATTATAACCAAAGCTTTTCTGATCCCAGTTCCCCATTCTCCCTTTTGCACACTTTGTCCTGAAATTTCTATGTTATAATTTTCATGTATGTCTTATTATTTGTTCTATGCACGTATGTATACAAATTGAATGAAGTTGAATTTCAGAACATCTTTGGTATATTATAGATAAAGAGATTTAAAGACTTGGGGAAATAGAAATCTGGAGTGAGTTTATCATGTAGACTGAATAAAAAATATACACTTAAAAATTAAATTCTCACTCCCTGTAGAAGACCTTATCTCTGGGCACTAAATTTGGGGGCTTTCTATCCTCACAGTTTTTCAAACTTCAGCAAATTTGAGAAACCAAACAATTCTCAGTGTGCACTGTTAGGGTACCATTTACCTCAATGTGGTTGAAGTTAGCATTAGTCTTACAAGTGAGGGCCTTGGTCCCACAAACCACCCTACTTCAGATGCCAGTCACCAGGCCAGGATGTGACACATGCTTATAAGTCAGGGTTACCCACAATGCCCTCCTATGGCTTATAGAACTCAGGTAAACACTTTTCTTCTGTTTAATTGTTTATTATAAAGGGTCTCACAAATAACATAGATGTTCAGCTGGATGGAAGACTCAAAGGGCAAGATATGGGAGAAGAGCAGAGCTCCCATGCCTTCTCTCAGTGCACACCCTCAAGGCACCTTGAATATTCAGCAATCCAGAGGCTCCCCCAACTCAATAGTTGGGCATTTCTATGGAGGCTTCCTTATGTGAAATAATTGATTAAGTCATCAAGTGATGTTGATGAACTCAGCCTTCAGCCTTGTGCCCTCCCCTGGAGGATACAGAGAGGTAAGAGAGAAACTGCCAATTCTGATCACCTGGTTACCTCTCCTGACAACTAGCCTCCCATATAGCTATCCAGGAGCCTTTGGCTCTTAGTCATCTCAATAGCATACAAAAAGAAAACACTTCGGTGATGCCAAGGATTTGAGGAGTTATGTGCCAGGAACAAGGGCCAAGACCAGCTATTAGAACAAAAGATTCTTCTAGTGACTCTATCTATGAGGGTATTAGGAGCTCTGTCTCAGAAACTAGGGGCCAAGACTAATATATATTTCTTATTGTAGTTACCCACTTACCCACCCTTGGGTATGCCCAGAGAACACTCTTTTCAGCAGTACATTGAGAAATTTACTTGAAAGGAAAGAGCCAACATCTTCGAAAAGCTTAATATATTTCAGGGCAGTAATGATACTTAGAGATCATTCCTTCAAAATGGGCTCAGTGATTTCCCAATTTTCAGGGACACCTATAGGTGATTATCAGAATAGGCAACATGACTATAGCACTAACCAAAATAGCTCTACCCACAGATATAACTACTAGCAGTTAATTAATTATGATATTCCTACATATTTGGACTATCATATTTTTTAAAAAAAAGCAAGAAACTTTTTTGTGAGCAGTCTTAACTTATCAATACAGTAGAGAATCACAACTTACTCAGTTCCAAGAATTGAGTCACTTCACAGACAAGAGATCCTCAATTAAAGGTAGGACAGATAGCCTCAAGAATATCCCCAACACACTACCACAATAAGGACATTTAAGTCTTATTCTTTGAATTCCAGTGAAAGTCATTATCTCTTGTAGCTGTGTATAGAATACGGCAAATAGATTCTTCACAGATGATTAGACTAATTTGGAGCTTAACACAACTTCCCATAGTTCCCATGGCAGGATGGTGTCAGTATGGTCCTGAGAGTGGGTGTGTGGTCCTGAGAAAGTAATAGCTCTATGTTATAAGGCAGAAGGAGTAAGAGTCACTCTTGCAGTAGACTGAGGGGGTTTGTAAACACACCTATGATTAGCTAAGAGGTCTGTGGATGCAAACACTACATTCAACAATGGGAAGCAAACTCACTTTAGCTCTTGGATCTATGCAGTAAGGGCAGTTAGGTATGAACTTCCAAGTGAAAGTTTCTATATTAGCCCCTCCATTTAATAATTACAAAATCAAAATAATATTTCAGAGATCAAATTTGAAAAATTAGAAATATGTCATCTCTCCATTTAACTATGTAACTATGCCACAAAAGGTAGATCTTGGGGTGGGGATGTGGCTCAAGTGGTAGTGCACTTGCCTGGCATGTGTGCAGCCTGGGTTCAATCCTCATCGCCACATACAAAGATGTTGTGTCTGCCAAAAACTAAAAAATAAATACTAAAAAATTATATCTCTCTCCCTCTTTTAAAAAAAAGAGATCTTACAGAATTATGCAGATTAACATAAATTTAATCACCTATAAGTGGGTGATGTTGCCTTGCACAGTTATTCAAGATATTGTCTCCTGTTAAAAGCCTGGTATGCCACTAGTAAATTTGTCAAATGCCTTTTCTCAAGATCACATAAAAACTTGCTTTATATGTCAGAGAAAGTTTTGGGGGTTCCCTCTATAAACTCAGGGATTTTGACAACTCTGGTTCTTTGTCATAACCAAATTCCAGGAATGTGGATCATCTAACCAGCCCACCACTGGGATGTTAGGCCACTGTTCTGGTAACATCATTGTAGTTGCATCTGGAGTTAAATGTGTAGGAATATCATTACACTACTACTGAACCCCTGTAAGTTGTCATTCACCATGATAAATATTATACCTTTCATTCAATGTACATTCTCCTTTTCTCTATTTTGTCCCTTTACTTGAAAAAAATTATCTCTGGCCTCACAGTTTGACTCATTTGCCTTGCTTTACAGAATCTGCTCCTTTTTTCCCCTTAAGTTTCTGGTCATTTCTTTTCTACGTCTTTTACTGGTTTGACTTACTCTCCAACACACACACACACACACACACACACACACACACACACACACACACACACATACACACACACAGTATCTCTTTCTCAGTCATTATTCATATCATGTTCACATGGAAGATGCTTTAGTCTCAGGATTCAAGAACATTGCCGGTTAGGAATTTTTTGTAGAATGGGATTCAGTACAAGAAATTATAAGAGTAGATGCCTATAGGACTGCTGGAAGAAAATATTAGTCTAGAAGATAGTCAGAGTAAAAATTAGAGCGCCCAGCAGGGAAGACAGCGGTGAGAACTCAAGACTGTAGCTGCCCCAGGGAGAAGTAAGTACTGAGCCTTCTGAACTCCATGAAAGGGCCTCCTGTTAGAACAATATATCCTGAAATCACCCAAGGAAAAAATCTGAAAAATTGGATTCCAGCTTTCTTTCCTATGAAACATGACAGAATGAGGTGATAGGCAGGAACACTGGTGAGTTAACAAAAGACAACCCTATTGTCCCTGTGGATCTAAACCCACTACCATAGTAACCTAAGCCTCTAACTTCAAAAAACGAATTATCCTGTCTTGGCCAAAATGTTATCCAATGTGAATCCAAACCAAAATATTCCCTCCCAACTCTTCTTCTGTCAATAGGGCTGTGTTGCCCAGAATGTTTATCATACATTTATTTATTTGTTTGTTTGTTTAGGTATAGAAGCTAGAACTTAGAGGGCTTTTCCCCTGAGCTACATCCCTAGCCCTTTTTATTTATTTTTATTTTGAGACAGCGTCTGGCTAAGTTGCTCAGGCTGTCCACAAATTTGTAATACTTCTGCATCGGCCTTCTGAGTCGCTGGGATTACAGGGGTGTACCACCACAGCTGTTGTCTTGGACTTTTAAATCTCTGAGTTAAACTTGATTTTTTCTTTTTCATAAACTGCAAGTCTCTGGGTATCCTACTTTGTTGTTTGGCTTCTTCCTTCTCAATAATACTGCCTCCATAACAGTTCAAGTTATGATTATCAATTTAACCCGAGTTAAACCAAAGTGAGTAGTTTACCACAGTGCACGGCACACCGTAAGCTCTCAGGAAGCATGACCACGGGAGGCAGATTCTAGACGTGCACGGTGAGGGGCTAGATACTTCAAAGCCCCTCCACCTGTCTGGTCAAGTTCTAGAGGCTGCTATGGCCCTTTCACTCAGGCACTGGGAAACACGCACACATACACCCTCTTCTACTGTCCCTCTTCGAGCATGTGGCCACATCCTCTCTCGACACAAGTGGGGACTTCGCCAGTGCAGTGCTGAATGAAAGACCCAGTCAGCACCACGGGCAGGCTGTGTATATGCCCCAGAAGACGAATTTGGCTACAGTCTCAGGAATACTTACTTCAGTATGAAAGTAAATAAAAGAAGCACGAGAGTCCTAAATGGGTTGTGGGGACAAGTAAGGCCCTCCAGAAGGAGACAGTGGCAGCTGCTGTTCTGGCTCCTGCCAGGGTCTGCCTGCTCCAGACTGTCAGGTCTCCTAGTCAAACGTGCTTTCCTCCAGCCAGACCCCCTTCCCACCTCTGCCTTCTAAGTAGTGAGGCAGCATTCTGCTTCAGGGTCTAGGGAGCTAGGCGACCTTGTGCAGATGGCCTAGGCTCTCTGTAAGACAGGGCTAGCAATACCCTCTCTCTCATGTGGCTACATAAATTCACCTGGACCATGTGCACACAGCAGCACCTGGCACTGTGACAGCCACTGCGTTTCGCTCAGGGTCGGGCAGCCCTCTCAGCAGGGCTCTGCTGAAGGGGTTCTAATCTGGCTTCAAATCCCCAGCTCCACACTGTGGATATATCATTATAGAAATCCTTTTCTAATCTAATCTTTGTCACTATAGTTTTAAAAATATAAATCTCTTCTTCAAAGGCTTTGGGTATAAAATGAGGCTTGAGAAGAATCTGCATGGAAAAGAGCAAGAATAGCCAAGTGAGGACGCTGGGCCTCCTAGATGGCTGTCTGGCCCCTCAGCTCAGAGGCTCACGGCCAGGATGTTTCTCTATGACAAGCCCTTCAACATGTCCCACTCTGCAACCCTCTCCTTAATGCTCACTTGGTGCCCCTCTGAGCCTAGAGCCGGCCTGGGGTCTGTGAGCTGTACAACTCCTATGTCCCTGATGCATGAACGGAGCCTGGCCATGCATGGCAAGCCCTGCCAGCTGGCTGCCTGGGATTTCATGGGACAACACAGGCAACACTCACTAGGGACACTTCTCATGTAGATCCAAGAGACAGAGGTCACTTGTCTTAAACATTCCCAAGAAATATATCAATAAATGTAGGTGGTTTTGCATGAGTTAAATGACAAGAGGAGGACTTCTTGATATAACATTAGAAAACAATTTGGTTCCACTCAGCCTGACCACAGAATACCTGCTAACTAACAAGCTCTTGTATACCTGTATCAAGAGGCAGAAATGAAAATGCACAATGCAAATCATACAAACCGTTCTGCAACATGTAACCATTGCTCCTCTGAGTGAAATAATGAATTATTTTAATATAGTATTGGGTTTAATTAATTCTTTTACCCTGAGGAAAAACTCTGAAAGAGTGACTATGAATTATGACCAGTTTGCTGCACCGCTTTCCAATTTAGAAACCAACAGTAGGGTATGGCTTTCTCTTCATTTTCAGAGTTAAATTTTTTGATAGGATTTGAGTTAGTCACACTGTAAAAATTGGTACTTCGCTATGAGTCCCAATGAGACAGACATTACCTAGACCTTAGCCTATCTCAGGAGCACTGCCTAACCACTCATAGTGACAAAAACATTACCAAGTCCCAGTGGCTTTAGTCACTGATGCCACCACACTGAAATACTCAGAGCTAGTGGGAAGGGTCCCAAGCCATGTGTTTAGTTGATGACTCAGGACAGGAAGGAGTGGAAGGAGGAACTCCCAGTCACAAGGGAGGAAGGGCCGTGCTGCCCTGGGTGTGTGGCACATGCGGAGCCTGAGTAACATGCCTCTGCCTTCCCACGTGTATCTGATGTGAGGTGGGTGTGTGCTGAGCCGAGACTCAGTGCCCGCTCCTGCCACAGGCTCCTCCAGGTGCCACTGCACCCTGCACTTGCCACGATGCTATGGGGTATCCACTCTGATTGGGCTGAAGGCTGATTTTCTTCCCCATATTACAAGATTGCAAGTGACAGGGGGGGATTCCTAACAGACCCTGTCATCAGAGCCCATGTTCTTTTGTCTCTGTGGGACTGTGGCATCAGGTGAGGGCAGATGGCCTCACTGCCAGCCTTCCTTGTATCCTTCCACACTGCCAGACGCAGCACACCCCCGGGGGCTTTCCCACCCATGCTGCTCACTGCTGCCTATGGGGCCAATGCAAAGTCCTCTCACAGACAACTATGTGTACCTGGCTCTTTCCTTCACAAAAAACAGCGGTGTATGCAAAGACAGTCCAGCCCAGAATTTACAGCCACCCGAACAATGTGTTCTTTCTTAATAAAGAGCCAGGGCTGCACACCTTTGTCTACAGGAAAGGGGTGTGGTAAGAGCATGATGTCTGGAGGAACACATCTCATCCTTTCCACTAATTAAATCATTTTATGTAAATTGATGAAAAACTACGAGATTTTAAGAAACTTTGCCATCGTTTATCTATAAGAAGGGAACATCTCCCTGTCGGCCCACTGTCTGTGTTCCCTTTCTCCTGATTGTCTATGTGAGAAAGCTCAGGCTCCTCTTTTCTCTCTCGTGCCCCACAATCACTAAGGTACCTGTCTCCATTCTCTCCCTTCAGTGCTGCTCCCTGGAGCCCCCATGCCAGCCTGGATGCATGTGCTGCCTCAGTGAGTCCTCACTGCAGTAGTCTCTAGCCACCTCTACACCTTGCATGCCACAAGGCTCCCAAGGCATGTGTCCTACTGGATGCAGTGAGTTAGGCATGTAAAGAAAGTCAGAGGGTAGACTCTGGACCTGGAGTGTTGCTGGAGAGGAAGATGGGAGTCTCATGGCCTCAAGACGTCTGGGCTACTTTCTTAGCTCACAATTATTTCTGTCTGTACAGGTCAAAAACAGCCTGCTTATAACTGCAAAGAAAGTAGCTCAGGCAAGCCCTGGGAAGGTCACTGTTAACGATCACTGGGATCAGTTTCATTCTTCCAAGGTGAGGTGGATAAGAGTGTGTCATTCCACACCTGTATGAAAGGTGCTCCAAACAACTGAGGTTCAAGTGTTCAAGAGGCAGACACAGACTGGCCATCCCCTGGGTCTCAGCATGTTGGGGGCCCCAGGGGCTGTATGGATTCCTCTGGCAGCCACCCACGGCACTCTGCTGTGCTAGCCATGTGCGGCCCCACGCACCTAGGCCACAGAACCCACCAGGGACACAGTACAGAATGTGCCGGGTTTGGAGGTGAAACTTACGGCCCAGAGCTTGGCTCTGGTGCTCTGCTGGCCCGTGACCCTGGGCAGGGGTCAGGAGCTCTCGTGCCTCCTTTTCTTTATCTGTATTATAGTGGCCATTCCTACTTCATTGATCATAGTGAAGACTGAACGAGACAATGTGTGAAAGGCCTGGCAGATGGGCATTCACAGATATGAATAATCACTTTACATGAGAAGACAGCATGCCAGTAGTTACTACTGAGGAGCCTGTTTTACCTGTTAGAACAGACCATGGCTTTTACACTGTGCTCAATAGAGTCACTTATCTGCCAACAAATGATTCCCAAGATGCTGCCTGCGTGGCACCTGCATGTGGAGAGGAAGAGAAATAAAGTAGAGCACTGGGGTGGGGCTGGGAGCCAGGCCAGGGAGGCTGGTCAGGGAGGCTCTCTGAAGAGATAACCTCGGAGACCTCAGACATGACAGGAGTGAGAGAAAAGGGCCTTCAGGTGGAGCAACCTGTGGGGGTCCAGGCTGGGTGGAGGCCAGGCTGTCCTCTCTGGACAGGCTTTGGCTGCACTGCTCCTCTGCACAGAGACTAGAAATCTAGACTCACTCCCTATTTGTTAGGGCACTTTGGGAAGACCCTTCCGAATTTGTGCCAAAGGCAGGAGGAGAAGGTGACACCCTACCACCTCTTCATGCCACTATCAAGAGCACTAAGAGGAAAATAGACACTAGAAAGCTCAGAAATCATGAAGGGGCTCTGACTGGCAGACCCTGCTACTGGAGCATGCTGTGTGGGAACTGTGTTCTCCAAGCTGGACAAGGACACTATGACATCAGGGCAACTCCAGGAAGCAGCTGGTAGCACAGGGGGAGGAGCCACAGGCAGACAGTGCTGAGGATGAGCTGCAGAGCACTGGCCCAACCTCTTAGTGTTCTTCTAAACCCACCCAGAGATGACAAAGGAGAGCAGCCAGCCACAGGGGAATGGTAACCACACGGAGGTGATCTCAGCAATGAGGTGCTACTTAGCTTTCCCCTCATTACCATAGCATCAGTCACTCCAACAATTACAAAGTACCATTGTGGCAATTACAAAAGACCCATTTAATCTAAAGATGATTTTAATGCTGGTGAAATAACATCTATTATTAGTAAAGTTATCCCAAGGCAATTTCTTTTTCAATTATGCTATTGCAAATTTAAAACACATGTAAAGCATATCCGGAATTAGGAAATCAAGTGGGAATGCATAAAATATATATTTATATTTTTAAAACTTTGGTACAAATATCAGGGAAGGGCATTTAAGATGGCTACTACTCAATAAAATGGTCTTAGGATAACTCATTAAAAATAAATAATGAGGCAGAGAATGGCATTACCATTTGTATTTCTTCTGGGGATAATTCATCTTCACCTTTGCCATCTCTCCAGGTTCCTAATTCAGGCTGTGCTTTGGTCAAAATCTTTTCTGTTAAAAAAACAAAACAAAATAACAACAACAAAGAAAAAGAAAATAGAAGGCCAAATAGTCATGTTAGCATAGTGTCACTGAGGATACAGATGTGTTACAAACAAGAGACTGAATGTTATTTTGCAGCTCTGTCTCTATTTATCCATTGGTCAATATGCAGCAATATTTAGGCCTTAAATTGTGTGGATGTGTGCATGTGTATGTGTGAGGGTGGGGAAGATAGGGACAGTTTCAATATTGCACTGAATTCAACAGTGGCTACAGACTAAATGGACATTCTTCAGAACCAGTTTTTTTTAGTACATTTCATTTTACAACACACTCTCATGCTAACATCCTCCCTCCACTTTTAAAAGGTTATTCAACATATGAATGCTTTCACTGGGAAAATAAAAAATATATATGAAATTCTGTTCCCCAATCTCATTCCTTTTCTTGAGAGTCACTGCTTTGATGTAGCCTCCTTGACTTTATCTAAGCATATTCACATATAGATATGCAATTCCTTGTATATCTCCCACACCCAGAAATAATACAGTCTTGTGAGTGCAGTGGCTCATTCTTCACAGATATCAATGATAACATACTGTCCTCAAACTTGCTTTTCAGATTTATCAATCTACCTTGGAGATCATTTTGCATCAGTTCAAATAGCTTGACTTCATTCTTTAAACTGCTGCTTAATATTCCATTGTAAGGATACAAGGTTTTCTTTGGTTTTGTTTTGGTTGTTGTTTGTTTTTGCAGTACTGGAGATGGAATCCAGAGCATTTCACATGCTAGGCAAATGATCTACCACTCAGCTACACCCCTATCCCTTTTTATTTTGAGATAGGGTCTCACTAAATTTCCCAGGCTGGCCTCCTACTTGAGATCCTCCTACCTCAACCTCCTGAGTAGCTGTAGGCATAGGTGTCTGACCAGATACAGTTTAGGTCACTGTAACTCCACTGGTAAACCTTCAGTTAGGTCAGTGTTCACTAGTCTAATACTGTATGCCCCTGTGGAGTGTTTCTGCAAGACGGGTGCCTGGCCACAGAACTGCTGAACAGGAGGGTGTACAGAGTTTAATCTAGAGAACTTTTTGATCATGGTTGGTCAAGTGACGGCTCCTTGATGAAGTTTATTGAGAAGGCAGGCTCCTAGAAACGCCTGCTCTCAGCACAATGCTGGAGAGATCTGCATGGGTTGTACCCAGGGCTTGAGGACAGCAGTGAAAGGGCAGGGGCTACTCCTCCAGGAGGACTGTAAAAAGGTCTCTGCCTCCAAATGTGCCTGTGTGAATCTCAGCAGTACCTCTGAGCTTGCCATCAATTCAAAAGACAATACCATTTCTTTTCCCTTTCTTCCTCAACCTCAGTAAATTTCCTGTAGTTGATCTCAGTCCTAAGAGATGAGCACAAGTCCAGGGTCTTCTGACATGAAAAGGACTCATGACAGCAGCAGGCTGGAGATAGCAGACCAGGCATGAAAGATGTGGTTGTCACTGGAAAGAAATCTTCACAAAAATCCTCCACTTCTACCACAACAGTGCAGGAAAACTGTTTTCACCACAACTGTCATCACAGGAAAAATATATTTATAAGGCCTGGCTGAACGCATCCTTACAAACCAAGCTACCATTTCATTGAGATGACATCCTTTGGGCAGGGGAGTTGCACTTTCCATCCATCCTACTCCACCCCTAAGAGCTTGCTGTCTCCTGTCTGTTTTCATTACGGTGCCCATTTCAATTTTTTAAAACAAAAAAAAATAAACCTTGTTCATGTCTGAACCAAGCAGTCTAGGTCTTTATAGCACTTTTGATTCCATGGCCATCCGAAGCCTTGTCCTGAACCCTGTAGCTCACTGCATGCCGCACCCAAAGTGGTGTCGAGTTCAGATGCTTGGTCTAGTGTTCAAGGCCTTCTGTGCTTTAGCCCAGCCCACAGTTAACTCCCGTTACTTTTGGGTTCTCCTCATCCATTCTTTCTCTCGGATGCATCCAGGCCAATGGCTGCAAACTGCCTATTTCTCAGGAACCCCCCTCCCCCACCCCAGCTCTAAGCTCTCCCTGCTCACTCCAACACATACTGTGTACATCCAAAGGGCATCTTAGAAGGCCTGCAGGCCACTGTATTGATTCCTTCCCACTCTCCTGAGCTTTAGTGCCAAACCCCACCTCTAGCTGTGCTCACCTCAGGCAGCAAGGCCACCATTCCCCATCCACCGTCTACCTATTGCTCCAACCCCAAGCCTGCAGGCTGTTCACCCCCGGTTGTTCTTATCCTTCACATCTCATGTTCCACTTACCAGATAAGCTCAGGCTCCGAAATGCAGCAAGTGCTTCTCTCACCCCTTTACCATGGTCTCCCCAAAGGCCCACACTACCTTGTGCCTGGGCTGTTGCAAGATTCCTGGCCCATCTGTCTGCCTCTGTTCTAACCCCTCACAGCAGTATCAGGGATTTTAGGAACTAACCCAGACCACATCATGCTCTAGCTTCAAACCCACCTGTGGCTTCTTACTGTGCTTCAACTCAAAGCCTAATTTTGCCACAAAAAACAGTCTTCTGCCCAGCACTGCTTCTCTGCACTCTTGGGGACATCTGATGCTACCTGCTCTTGCACTCTCCCATAGTCCTAGCAGGTGTGAGCTGGTTCTTTACTGGGACTGTCATTTGCATTTCCCTGATTACTAAGGATGCGGAGCACCTCTTCATGTGCTTACTGGCCATCTGAAATTTCTTTTAAGATCTTTCACTGATTTTTAACTAGTTTGTTTTTGTAGTACTGAGTTGTAAAGAGTTCTTTCTATATTCTAGATACAAGCACCTTATCAAATATATAATTTGCAAACACTTCTTCCCATTCTGTGCGTTGTCTTCACTTTTTTGATGAGGTCCTTTGAAGCATGAAAGATTTTAGCCCCAGTGACTACCACTAATCTCCCCACATCCCTGAAAGGTGGGTACTATCATCCCCATTTTAAAAATGGGTGAACTGATATCTGAGTGCTGTCAGCGCTGGAGCTGGGCTCCAGACACCTTCAAAGGGGCACTCTTCATATGCCCTCTGTCTCCAACATGCCAGACAGTGCTCTCCTGAAGGCCAAGAGAGCTGGGTTAGACAGGAGATGGCCTCGTGCCTACATGGACTTTAACCATGAAGAGCAGCATTCTTTCTCTCTAACCACTTATTTCCTACCCTGCAGAGGCAACTGATTCCTCTCCATAGTAAGGAAGGCTCGTGGAATGTACCTGCAGGGGGCTTCTGTGAGGGTGACAACCATGCCTGTGAGCATGCGGGCCTGAGCCCCACACCCCAAGACAGACCACAACAGAGGAAGCAAAGGTGCCCAGCTTCTCCTGGCCCCAGCACCCCTGCCTGCGAGACACGTAGTGTGGATATCTCTGTGCTACGTGCACTAACAGGCGTCCTCTGCATTGGGTACACACAGAATGAAGATGTCCATGACAACAGGATATAAAGTCTAAAAAGTCATGGGGTACCTAGTATCCACAGCGACAGGCAGCACATAAACTCACTCTTGCACCTTGTCCTGCTGGCTTGACTAGCTACAAAAGCCACTGAGATTACACACTCACCCTGGCAGGACTGGCAGGATGGTGCTGAGAGCACAGGGTTTTTCCTGGAGGGTAGCACTGCCTCCCTCTGCCCTTCAGCAGAGCCCAATCCCCGGGCAGTGTACAGCTCAAGTACGCCCTTTCATCTGGACCCCAGCTCCCAGGTGACTGGATGGCTCTTTTCAGCCAACTGTGGACAGACAAAACCACGGCCACCTCCTGCCAACCTTGGCTCGAGCAACCACACACGCAGCTGGCAGGGGCTGGGCTGCTGCTTCTGTCCTCTGCACTCTGCCTAGTGCCATGAGGAAGGAATGCAGGGCAAGGCTTGAACTTAAACTCATACCTGGATGCTCTTCAGTGGCAAGTGTTTCTTCAGAGTCTTTTGAAGGATTCTGTGAAACTTTCTCAGAGGATGTGGATTCTCTTGTCTTTGTACTTGGCTCAAGTTCCAGCTTAGATCTAAAAATAAACAATTGTTTGCTGTAAAACCTATGCTACTCTTTTTGACAACAGAAGAGAGTCACTGCCTCATGGACCAACGGCTATCTGGACACACCTCCACAGGGCACCTGTAAAGAGGCATAGGCATTGTTGCCTCAGGCAGGGGCTGTGCACCCTCCGTGTCCCCAGCCACAGCATGGGAACAGCATCAGTAGGAGGCTGAAGTCTGAAATGCCCCCGATGGACACCACACTTAGTGAATGGGCAGTGAAGGCCCTACCTTCAACAAACCCAAAGCCAGATGTTCACTAATCCACTAGTTTTACACTAATTCAAAAGTCTTTCTGAATATGTGTGTGTGTGTACATATATATACAGTAGAAACATAATTTTGACCCATATTATATACCCACATATAAGTAGAACTTAGTTTAACTATAAAAGCACAAGTCTTTAATACCTTCGAGGTGGAACCATCTCTGCACTTCCTTCCTGAACTTCTTCCCACAAGGGGTCTCCTTTTCCACCCAGAGGGCATAGCTACACCTATTCAGAGAGGCTCTCCCTGCTACCCAAGGACCCTGCCACTCCTCTGCACCTGCTTGCTTCCTCTGCAGCAGTGATGAGTCTGTCATGCCTTGTCTTTTATCTGTCATCTGTGAGAGCAGCTCTTTGCCTTCATGAGTCACGTTTGCTGCTTAGCCCTGGATCCTGGCATTCAGTGCTTGCTGATGGTCTAGATAAGGGTTTCCCAAAGGCCTATGTGCCGAAGGCCTAGTCCCCAGCCCATAAGCACCTTTAAAGGTGAGTCCTAGTGGGAAGTATTCAGGTCACTGATATGCACTTGAAGGGGATATTGGGACCTTGGCCCCTTTCTGTTTGTCTTCACTTCCAGGCTGCCATGAAGTGAACAGACTACCTTTGCCACCCCAGGCCCAATGCAAGAGGGCTAAGTGACCAATACCTCTGAAACCATGAGCCAAAATAGACATTTTTTTCTTTTAAGTTGGTTATCTTAAGTATTTTGACACAGTAATGGAAAACTGATAGTGTTCAGTAAGTACACGTTGAATAAATGGATGCTTTACAAATACCAGTAAATGGCTAATGAGAGAGAAAAACTCTGCTTCCTTTGCTGAGAAGAAGCTTTTTAGAATCCATCCCATTTATTGATTCTCGATTTTACTTCTTATGCTTTACTACAGTGACACAGCCATATCAAACAACAGGCCCCGTTATGAAACAACAGGCCTTGTAACAGCTTTATATGACACTGTGAAAATCCCAGGCATAGTGCTAGGAGGGTCTGTGATAATGTCCATGTTGCCAGGCAGGCTGTAAGTAAGGGAACAATGGAAACATGTGAGGGTGACTTATTAATGCCAGCTAATGTTTACTGGGGGCTTATTATATACTGGCCATTTTTCTAATAAGCACTTATATGGATAAATCTATTCAAATCCAAAACAATCAAAAGAAGGCACTAGTAGTAATGACCTTTTTATAAAGAAGGAAACCGAGGCCTGAGGAAATTTGGACACTCATAAGGGTCATAAAACACACGGCTGGTTTGGGACAGGACCTTAGGGACTTAGCTCTGGAGTCCACACTATGTCAATTCAACGAGGAAAAGAACGTCTGTTTAACAAACATTGATGGAATGAGTATATATTTATAAAGAATAAATATACTCCAACCCCATTTCACTCCATCAAAAAATTAATCTGACACACACAGTAGACCTAAACAAACTATCAAGTCAAAAAGACTCTAGAAGAAAGCATAAAAGAATATTTTAGTGACCTTTGGGCAGAGAAAGCAAAAATTTCAAAAATCTGGCTTTCTCAAAATCATGTTTCTATTCATCCAAGATATTATTAGGAAAATAGACAAACCACAGAACAGAAAAAATTATTTGTAGCACGTATCTGACCAAGGAATTGTATATACAATAGATAAAGAACTCAGCAAAAGGACAGATAATTCAACAAGAAATGGGTAACATATTGCTAGACATAGGGCACGTCTGTTAATCCCAGTGACTCAGGAAGCTGAGGCAGGGGGGTTGCAAGTTTGAGGCCAGCCCCAGCAACTTAGTGAGATACTCAAAGTTTAAAAACAAACAAGACCGGGGATGTGGTTCAGTGGTATAGCACACGTGGGTTCAATTCCCACAACTACAAAACCAAAACAAAACAAAACAAAAGAACCAAGAAGAAGAAAAAGAAAAAAGGGGGAGGCGAGTGGGTAAGATACTTAAATAGATGCTTCAGGAAAAAATATACAAATAGTCGATAACACACGAAAAGGTGGGACAATGAGAAACCCCCAAGCATTCACTGGGACAGCTTAGGAAACAATCAGCCCCTGATCGTAGTGGGGACCTGAAATGTATGTAAGCACATACTGCTAGAAGGTATGTAAAACAGTTACTATTTTGAAAAACTTATGGCAATTTCTTACTAAGTTTAAGAAACATCTCCACATGGCAGAGCAACCCACACTTAGGTATTCATCCCAAAAAAACGAAAAGAGGTATCCACATGAAGGTCTGCAAATGCATGCTCACAACAGCCTTAGTCAAGAAATGGAAGCAACCTGAAGTTGCTTACGTGAGACCCGACAAGCCAGCTGTGGCACACGCCTGCGATGCAGCACCACTGGCAGCAAAGACGGAGTTCCTGACAAGGGCAGCAGGGACAGACCTAAAAGATGCAGTACGCAAAGAGATCACACAAACAGCTCCAAGGACAAATCTATTGAAGAATAAACATTCCACATTTGATTTTGTATATAAATATAATTATAAAATTTAACATCTGCTACTTAACAATTTACCTCAGATATTGCTAAAGATAATTTAGTAACCTGACACATTAGCCAATTTTGAAACTAGCTTAAAATAAGACATGTATCAACCAGAATTTTCAGGGTTTTTTTACAGTTACTAAATGACAAATGGCCTAACAGTTCCTAGCCTGTTTTCCCATCTATAAAATGGGGCTGTGAGGGTATCTTTCCTGTCGAATTCCTTGTTTATTTGCAAATGCTTCCTTAGCACAGCCAACAGCCACAGTACTAGCTATTACTGCTACTGTTCTGTGGTTGCACCTGCTGCCATTACTGTGGAAGGAGAAATGGTAGCGGTTTGATAAAGAAAATTTCTTCTGAAGTAATACACGTCCAGCACACATGGCCACCGGCAAGGTGCAGGCCATCAGAGGAAAAGAAGTGATGAAATCCATTCATGACTCAGAGCTGAGAAGCGGGTGCACTGAATGATCTGCACAAGTGACTCAGCAGGGTCTTCCAGCGCTGGCGCACTCGCAGCAGATCCCTCGGCTGGCACACCAGTGGAAGGTCAGGAGGAGCCTTGACAGACTGGCAGGGGAGAGGTGTGGGCAGCCTTTTCCTTGGCCCCCGGTGCTCAGCAGATGACCTGCTGCCCTTGCAGACTGCCTTGGTCATCAGGTTCCTCCAGCAGTTCCACAGACCCCCACATCTAGAGGCTGGATCCTTAAGCCATCGGCAGAGAATGACAGATTTAGAAGAGGGCAAGGAGACAACAGAGGGCTTGGTCCTAGCCTGCCATTTATCTGCTGCATGACCTTGCTTCAATCCTCTTGCTCTGAGTTTTCTTCATCTGTAAAACTGAGAAAATGCCACCCTCCTCAAAGGGATGTGGCGAAGATGAAATGAGAAGGGGCCTAGCGTGGAGCCTGGTCCGCAGCAGGCGCGTTCCTAGGGCGCCTCTTGAACTTTCAGCCTCCTTCCCTCTTGGTGAGGTGGCTCACTGAGGCTTTCTCACTCTCACCTCCTGACGGTGAGAGACCTGCTTTTTCCACTTTCACATCGGCCACACAGAGTGGATACAAAGACTAACACAGATTCCAAAGGTGCCATGTAAAATATAAAGGCTTTATAAACTCTTACTACTACTATTTTAGAGCACAGAAATTATTGGAAGCTTCACAGGGTAGGTGTCACTTAGTTAAGATCTTGAAAAGGGTAAGACTTTGCCAGGCATAGGGGAGAAAGGATCTTCTAGGCATAGAGAATCTAGGTCGAGCTTCTGGGTCACAGGATGGCATTTAACTTTGGATAATTATATGGCTCTTTATAATACAGACAGAATAACTTCATATTTGCATTAGCCACATATGAGAGTTCCAGTTGCTCCATGCCCTCCACTTCATATATCATTTTAAATTCATTCATTCTAATGTATGAAATGGTATTTTGTGGTTTTTAAAATTTTCACTATGAAACAACTATATGCAGCAAGGAGGTATAGTACAAAGAACCCTTTTTCCTGAACCATCAGGGAGTAGGTTGCCAAACTGATGCTTCTTTACTTCTGGCTATTTTTCCCCCAGCACTGGGAACCGAACCCATGGGTGTATTACCACTGTATTACCATTCCTTCCCCCCCCTTCTCTTTTTATTTAAAAGTTTTATTGGTTCTTTTTAGTTATACATAACAGTAGAATCCATTTTGATAAAATTATACAAGCATGGTCCCCATTTCTTCTTTTTCTTTCTTTTTTAAATTTTGAGACAGAGTCTTAAGTAGTCCAGGCTGGTCTTGAACTTGAGATCCTCCTGACTTAGCCTCCTGAGTCACTGGGATTATAGGTATGTACCACTGAATAACCTTTGACTATTGAATGTATTCTTTGATATAACCAGAGTATAGCCATCAAAATCAGAAAAGGCATATCAATACATGACTTCCATCTTTTCCTTATATCCCGGTTCATTTTTGACCAACTCAATAATCTCCTTTTGTTCAAAGGATCCAGTTCAGAATCACATGTTGCATTTACCTGTCATTTTTCTTCAATCTCCTTCATTTGAACAGTTCCTTCAGTGTCTCTTGAGTCCATGATTTTGACACATAATAATATGCCAGTTATTCAGCAAGATGTCTCTGAATTTGAGTGTGACGTTTCCTGGTGACAGGAGTCAGGCTGGGCAGACGTCACAAGTGCTGCTGAAACCTCATGGCAGCCCACCAGGTGGTGTGCTCTCACTATGCCCACTGATCAAGGTGGCAATTGCCGGGCATCCCACCACAAAAATTAATCTTTTCCCCTTTGTAATTAACAAGCATTGAGGGGAGGGTGCTTTCACATTATATATTTCAAACTTTTAATTAATTAATTATTCATATTCCAATGGACTCATGATGTCTTATTTCATGAAATATTTTGTACTCTGCTGTCATTTCTTTTGGCTCTGGTGGTCTCCAAGTGGGCCAGGAGAAACCCTTTTACACTTTAGACATGTCCCTATCACTAGAGTCCTTCCTTGCTTTCTGATACAATCAAAAGTTCCAGGCTCATTTTGTGCTCTCCCTGCCCCAGCCTAAGAACCAGTCATTTCTGCAAGAAGGGTGGTTTCTTGACACTGAAACTCAGAAACCAAGATCTGCTTATTGCTACTGGGGTGTCACTGCATCCAGGCCCTCCCAGGGAACAGAATTAAAAGACACATGCATGCATTTTCGTATGTATGCATACATACATGCCCACAACCATATTCATTTCCATGCTGCCTGTGGAAATAAGATACTATGAGTTCACACTAGTACCTTTCCTTCTGTCCCATGACTACAGGGACAGAAGGAAAGGTACTAGCCTCATTCTGGCTTCTTCCCTTTCACTTCTATAGTGAGAAACCTGCCTATCCTCCTCTATTTCTTCCTTGATCAACCCCTTACAGGCACTCACCCCTCATCCTGCTGCCCGCCACTCCTCCTGGTGGGGATGCACCACTCCTCTTGTTGGGGCTCTGATTGCTGTGTTGACAATGCTGCTCAGCTTGACCTTCCACTGGGAAACCTCAGCTGCCCACACTGCACCCCTCTTATCCCACCTCACTTCATGGCTCCAGAACTGAACTGTTTTGGAAGAGGAAGAGCATAATTGACTTTTGGATGAAGGTTCTTTAACATCTGCCATCTCTGTATCCAGAGGATGGCAATGTACCAGTTTTCAATTTAAATTAATGAAAGCCTGCAGTGCAGTGAACTGAGACATAGGGGAGTGCCTTTTTCTTTTTTTTTCTTTTTTAACTGATAAAAACAGATTCTAATTATACACAGAGTATCTACTGAGATCCTCAGGGAAATTACAAATTAACTAGTTGAAGGAAATTTGAAAACAGCCATTTTAAGAGTTCTTGGGAGGATCAGCATCTACCCCATTCTGACAGACACTGACCTGGCTAGGCCCACCCCTGCCCAGTAGGCTTCCAGGTCCCACCTTGAGGACCTTAGGATTCTCTTTAAAATTTGAAAAGAACAAAAAGAGATGTAAAAGAGGAGGTGTAGGGAGGGAGGGAGAGAGATTTTTGGGCTTTAAAATAAGAAAACATGGGAGAAATTCTTTGCAAACCTTAAATAAGGCCCATATAAATCTTAGAGAGAAATGGCTCTTTTTCCAGATTTAAGGACTGCTCTTATGCTGTTTTCCTGCCCCAAACAAAGGCTCTGGGTGGAAGAGTGTTTTCAGTCTGTCACAGGATTGTCTGCAGCACCCAACATGGCTTCCAGGCAAAGGGCAATGGCTCCTGCTGCCTGGACCAAGTTGTCCCTCACACAGAAAAGGCACAATGGGCACAGATAGAACCAGTCACACACTGCTCACAATGGCCTGTCATGGGCCAAGCACAGAAAACAAGAGCAAGCACCTGCAGCCCTCTGACTTTGCCCTCTGATCATTTGTTTCACATCATTAAGCAGATTACACATCAGCTCAAGTGTCATCTGCCTGCTGGATTAGTCACCTGTGGCATAACCTCAGAACCTGTCACATGCTGTAGAACACACACCTTGTCCACAATAGACAACAAAATACTGAAGCAAAGAAATGGTTCTGAGGGACTCTGCTCTGAGCCAAGTCTACACAGACTTTCTGTAAAGAGCTACAGGGTGAATATTTTGGACTCTGTAGATTATATGTAGTGTCTGTCTCACAGCCTTTCTTATTATTTTACCTTTTAAAAATATAAAAAAAAAAACTTTCAGTTGGAGGGCTGTACAAACAAAGCCAAGGTCTAGATTGGCCCATAGGCCGTAGTTTGTTTATCTCTCTTCTAGGCAATGATTAAGGCCCTGTTACAGAGTAAACAGTGCAACATTTCTGTCATGGGTCTGCTGTCACAGGGCAGAGCTTATTTTTGTTCTTTCTTCATCTTGATCACTGCCACTATCATTATCCCCAATTACTGGCAAAACTTATGAGCTCTTACGAAGTATAGGGCCCTGGGTTAGAGGTGATGGATACAAAGAGGTAAAAGATACAATCCTCTCCTTACCAGTCTTAGAATCCGGAAGGGGTGAGAGGGCTAAATTATAATATAAAGTGCCTTCTTCAATTACCAGGTAAGTACTGTGATATTATGTACTATAAAAGGAGGAGAAGAAATGAAATGCAGTAGAATGTTGATCTTTTATATCAATATTAGGAAGCAATTAATAATAACTCAAGATGTCCTGCCTAGCCATGGATCAACGCAGCCTTTTCTAAGGTGCACTGGCCAGCTGTCTGCACAGTTGTGGCTCCATGCAGGCAGGCCTGGGGTAGGAGGTTGCATAGACTCTGAGAACTCTGAACACTAAGTGCCTCTCTAACCTGTCTGACAATGGAAATAAATAAACCTACATAAGTTTTAGGTAAGATCAGATAAGTACACCTCACTGAAGTCACCAGGGTTTCCCCAGAGCTCTTGTCTTCCAGAATGCATAGTCCATGTGCTCAGCACCAGCTTGGGGCCACATGAGGGCCTTGCAGCAGCTGCAGAGCTCTGGCCTCCCAAGCTGCTGGTGTGCAACCTGCTCGGTGATGGGAGAAACCCTCACCTCCCACTAACGGATTTCAATCTTCTCAGCTCGCCCTTGAGACAGGAAAAGCAGCCCAAAGTTTCCACTTCTAAGAACATCAGTGTACTAGTGAAAGGTAAGTGTTTGGAGGATGGGCCAGAAGAGCAGACATAAGACCCCAATAACAGTGATCATTCTCCCTCTGTCCAGCTTGGCAGGTGCCACTGCCACGCCAGAAGTGAAACGCCTCGAGGATGGATAAAGAACCTCTATCTAATAATGGCACTCACATTTTAAAAAATAGACTCAAGGTCAGAAAAATGCATAAAGGTTAACTGACACTGTTTATGGCTTAATGAACAAAAGTACTTTCATCCAGTTTGGTACGAGAGCCCTTTGGAATGGTAGATTAACATGACAGCACCGTTCTATGAAGATAATCTTAGCATGTAATATCTTTCTTCCTACACCATGAACAGATTACAGCAATCACGATGTTCCTTAACCAGCATATGAGTGACAATAATGCCATAAAATATTTGCAGTCAGATTTCTCAAATAAATTTCATATGAACAACTTTTTTTTTTAACAATAACCACTGACAACAACAAAAAAAGAAACCTACCGATTCGACTTGACAACGCACCTGTTCCACTACTGGCTTCCCCCAAGGACAGGCATTATGCTGTATAATGAGCTGAGGTGGCACAGGGACAAAGAAGCCAGTGGCATCTTGAAGAGACAATGTGATGCACCTGACCGTGAACAGCACACAGGGCACTTATGAGGAGAGCCATAGCACTGCCTGAAGGATCTGGAAGAGATTTTACAGAGCAGGCAATTTTCACTGGGGCAGGAAGGATGAGCAGAACTTTGTTCACCAGATGAATTGAGTGGGGGTGGGGGAAACAGAACATAAGCATACATGAAAGGCATTCTTGGGTGGAGAAACCAGCAAGCGTTAAGGCCCAAGAGCCTCAAAGAGCAAGGTGTCTTTAGGGCAAAACTGTGGTAGGGCTTGGCCGAGCATGTGTCACTGGGGACTGCCTAAGAAACAAGGCTGGGGTGTAGTTGCTGTGGCTCTGAATGCCTGCTGTGTCCGGGCTCTGTGAGACACAGCAAGCAAGGGAGTGAGCCCACCTCCTTCAGACAGAGCCCACTGCCCAAGGTGAGGAGCCAGGAGTAGAGGGCTGGACTACACTGTGGAGGGACGCACAGCTCCTCACTTCCCTCCAGGTCTGTGCACAAAGTAACTGGTGCAGGGCAGCTAGCTGGCAGGAAACGGTGCTGCATTTCACTGTCTACAGTAGATTTCTTATCTGACTGATTTTAATGTGTATTTTAGTTGAAACCTCTGCCAAGGGCAGATGGAGGAGGAAGCAACAAAAGCCTCTTACTTTTCCTCCTATACCTGTTGGGTCTCCACCTGGCATTGTGCAGTGACATCTGCTGCTCCTCCTTGGTAGTAGTGTGAGTCTAGTAGCGGCCACCTTCTCACCTTCACGGTCCATCACATGCCATCGGAGTCTGAACTGCTTCCCAGGACCTGATTAGACAAACTGGTCTCTTCCTGGGACGTTCTGCTCACCGGTTCCCCAAACCTAGACTGCCTGCTTCTTGGAATTTTCAAAGCCAACATGGATCCACTACTTGAAAATCTGCCCAATCACTCAGGTTCAGACTGCAGTTCAGTGGGCAGCAAACTCAAATTTGCCGAGCCTCTGTTTCCTCATTTATAAAATGAGATACTAATATTTACTAATAAGATGGTTGCAAGGCTTAAAGGAAATAAATTAACATACTGCCTGACATATGGCAGGTGCTTGATGGTAGATGATAAGTTAACATTTATTACTCCAAGTATTTTATGTATCCACTCATCTTCTTCCCACAACACTATAGTTATGAAGATAGATACTATTAATTCTTCCATGGCACAGGCAAGGAAACTAAGGCACAGAAAAATAAAGCAATCTGCTCCAAGTTACACAGCTGGCAAGTGCGGCCAGAACTCTAGCATAGGCTGTCTGGCCACTGGGGGCCCGGGCTCTGTGCTCACCCTCCACCAAGCCGCTTCTCTCTTTGGACTTCCTGGTGGCCTCACTGATTCCCACCTGAGAGCATTATCAGGGGCACCTGACATGATATAAGTAAACCTGTCCCAAAATATTATGTCCTGATTGTTGGTTAATTTTTCAAGTTTTTATAGCAGCCCAGTCTGCCTCTAAGTTCCCTGAAAACAAAGACTTTATTTTTTGCTTCTCTCAAATTACCCTCTTGGTACATTATATAATAGTAACTATCTGCTGACAGACAACTTGCCTGATCTACTTATTATCATCCCCAAATGCTTCTACCCATTGGCATTTACTGTTTCAAATCTGTTTAACAAGTGTGCAGAGAAAAGCTCACATGGAAGGCCTCAGACTGCCATCCTTAGAAGGGCCTGCTTGCAAGGCTAGCTCTTAGTGCATCTGAGAACCTGGACTTTCAGGGACTTCTTCATTCTTGAAATATGGCTAGGGCAATACCGTGAAGTGTTTGAGAATCCCATGACCAGAAATCCCTGGAGAACCTTTAGATCTCCTGTTGCTCATCATGACTGAACCGGCCAGTGCCGTTTTTGACTGAGTGGAATTCCTGACCATGGTGAAGAACAGAGATGCCAGTGAGTAGGAGCCAGCAGAGAACTGGGCCTGGAGTAATGGTGTGCAGGTGTGTGACCAACATCAGTGGTGGGCCCCTGTGCTTCTGTCATTGGCTTCAAATGACATGTGACTGACAAGGTGCAGCCAGCAGACCCTAAAATAAAAATGCATGTTGTTGTGGGGAGAGGATTTGGTGCGATGCTCAGAATCAAGTTGCTATGCTCAAGGGAGAAACATATATGGGGTAGCAGCCCAGTTTGTGTTTATTACTTCAGACCCTGAACCACCCCACGTGACAGAGCTCACTCCGGCACCGTGTCCCGATTGACATTTATGTATTTCAAAAAAATAATAATAATAAAACCACCAATTTTTCAGGGAAGCTGCAAGAAATGCCATTAAAACTGGAGGGTGAGCCAAAGGCTTCACAATCCACCCAGGGAGACATTCATACCCTATGGCCATAGTTACCTACAAAGAGAAGATTTACTACTGCTGCCTCCTGCTGGTATTGGAAAATATGAAACCATGTCCTCCTGTTCACATAGACTGAGACCAAGCTTTCCTGGTCTCACTGCAAAGGAAGCTAAAGCACAAAGCTATATTTCTAGGGCACAGATGTCAGAGGCAGATAGTCAAGAAGTCATTAGGCCAGCAAAGTTCCATGTTTGTGGTTTGTTTACCCTGCCCCCTACTTTTGGGATCTCTTCTGCCACACCCAAGTTTGTGAGCTCCTCAGAATTTCTAATTCCAGATATATATTCACAGATTTTTTCCTCTTCTCCTCTCATTGTGTCTTATTTGGGGTGATAGTAATGTCAAGGCATTGTGGTGAATGAAAGTGGAAGATTTTTATGTGGTACATGTTCGCATATATATTAGACCCATTTTCCATTTTGCCATTTGAAATATCGAATCTCTGACACTAACCCATAACCTACTAGACTCTGACTCCTTATCGTAACATCGATAGAAATACTCCTAAAGGACTAGAAGTAGAGGCATTTGATAGGAGGCACGGTGTATACTTGGACTTGCCTTTTGCTTCATCAGAGATACATATTATAAAACCTCTCACACATTTTTCTCCTTTTATGTCTCCATGAATATTCAAAATTAACAAATATGTAACTTCATGAACTCCCTGTCTCTGTCGCCTGGGTCACAATGTATATTTTTATATACACATATATAATCCTACTGCCATCACAGGTATATTCTTGAGAGTACTCTGACTTTAGAAAATATAAATTTCATGAAGAGATCACTGCCCCCCAATACACTGAGGTAACTGAAAATTCAAGCCGTGGTGAGCTTATATTCAGCAAGTTTATACATTAAACAATGTAGAGGAAAATGAATATTTGGGGAGCATATGTGAAGGACATATATCCACTTAGGAATTTCGATTGGCATATGTACTCTTACATTTTAATATATTAAATATATAGTATGGATTTGCAAACATGAAATATATGTGTCATATACTTATACTACCTTGATTCTTTCATGTCCATCTGTGTGGATTTATAATCAACTTTTCACAAGATATTTCTCAGATATATTCATTTTCTTGACATACATATTCATTTCTGAATACTCAAAATGAACTTCAGTGAAGATTGGGTACTAACCCTAATATTTCTACAGTAAGTGACCCAGTTGAACATCAATGAAAGTATATTCATATGGGACATGATGTGTATTTTGAAGTAAATTTTCATTCAAAATTGTTAAATTCCTTTTTCTTCAGATATGATACATCATAGGATGTATCATTTCATCCAATATTCACAAATTGATATGCATATGATTCACTTTCCTTCACTCCCAGTATCAGAACCCATGAATTTCTCCATGGAGCTTTACTTGCTTTTTCATGAGATTTCTTTTATAACACATTACTTTTGAATTCCATCATCATTTTTGAAGCAAAACTCAAACACAGTTTGGTATAATTAGTAACCCTAATATTACCACTGGATGTATGACTACTTGGAGTGAATATTTGTATGTGAATACCAGATTTCATGTATTTTTAAAAATATCAATTTAATTCATTATTTAAAATAGTAACCTGTTATAGTTTTTTATTCACCGTATGGTCTATTCATGCATCATCTCTATATATGTAGGCCCAGGTACACCTATTTTTATCCTCAAACCCTAAATCATAGGGTTTCAGAACATGTTCCCAGAAATAGTGGAAGAAATACGCATGTCACCTGCTCCATGTATTCCTTTCATCACATCATCTTCTGGACACAAAATGCAAAATTCATACTTATCTTATTCTTCTACCGAATCCTCATTTTAATGATAGCATGGATTACTAAAATCATCTATATCTGTGTTGCCAACTGTTTTCAAATTTCAATCCTATGGTGTGTATACACTTGTTTCTTTTTAAGATAGGGTAATTCAACCACCCCCCTGTTCAAAATATCCCTGATTTTGTCAGTCATTTTGTACATTTTAGATCTCCTAAAATCACTATTGATTTCTATTTCCCCAAGCGCCTTGTTGTGACTGACTCTTTATGTGTACTGACATTCCCATTTACACTCTAATAGAAATTCATTCCATTGCAAAAAGGGCCTTTTATCCAAATCCTAAACTCACACTTCTTCCTTACCCTACACTGGAATCCTGCCTACTATCTCAATTTCACTGGAAGATCTGTTTTACATTCAGTAGTCCCAGGTACAAGATCTTATGCCATTGTATATGGATCAAGAGGATTCACCTCTGCAGAACATAAACCAAAACTATGTGTGCAAGTCAAGGGCCCAACACCCTTGTGTGCTTCAGATCTTACCTAGATTTCTATTTTCATACTTACATTTCACCTTACATTCTATAAATATCCCAGTTGCCCAATACCCGTATTCATCCAGCAGAATGACTCCTAACCCAAATCGAACCTCATATGACCCTTAACCATACTTTGTTCCCTCCATCTATTTTCACATAACAGCAGGTCCTGAGTTGATCTTGCCATGCAGGTATGTAGGGAATCCTACAGCTGCTGAGAAGCTCAAAGGTAGATGCAGAAATGATCCCTGGAGCAAATGTAGGCAGCTAGGTAGGACCTGTGAGGTCTAAAGTCATCTTCCATGGCCAAAAACCCAGTCAAGATGAAGGGATGTGGCTGAATCAGCCTCCCTCTTCTCAATGCAGAGAAGATGGACACAATCAGGCCTGTGTGGGTTGCTGATCCCGGGCTCCTAGGGTATATAGACCTTCATGTCTTAGGAAAATGTCCCAGGAATGTGGGGCAGCCTCCATCTCATGGGACCCTTGGAAACAACTGTTAGGTCAATGTGGTTGCCAAGGCAGTGACCTCATTCACTTCCGTGAAGGAAGTGACCTCACCTCACTTCCTTGGTGATGGAACTCTCTGAACTTGGGATCCAGGAGGCTAGGCACCCACAGGCAGTTCCAGTCCCAGTGGGCTCATTTGTTTGTCTGTACCAAGGCCAGAGTCATTCTTTCTTGGCACCTGGTGATGTGTGGATAGTCAAATGCCTTGAATGGTCTGAACAGGGGCCTTTCCTGAGAAAGAAGTATTGGCTAATTGCTGGCTCCTGACAACTACACACAGATGGCCGAGGAGACTAGAGCTGATTCAGGACAGGCAATTGCTAAGGAAAATATTTTCACCAACCAGTCAGAGGACAGAGTGGATAGATGCAGACCAAATACAGGGGTGGTTTGTGCGTCTTAGTGGGTGTGTTTTTCAATTTGTCATTTTGTCTCATGTCCTGAGAGCATGAATGAAAACTTTTTTTGTTGTTGTTGTTGGTTTGAAATGGAGTGTTAACTAGTGAGTCTTTCTATGTCAGTGGATCCCACTGGGTTTGTGGTTAAAGAGAGTAGAGAGAAGAAAGCAGCCGTGAATGTATCCTGTCTAGTGGAAATCTTTGCAGGACTCCTCATGGCCAATTTATGAATGGACTGCTGTGTGCCTTGCAGATGGGCAACACCTACCAAGATGCTAAGTTCCTGTATTCTTCCTGAATTTTGGCCGCTGTCTGAAGGGGTTCCTGGTTTTGTGTCCAAGATGTGTACCACCATCAATCTCTGTGACATGGCCATGGACTGGATTGCTGAAGGGAATGCCAAGCATCTCAGAAAAGTCAAAAGTTAACATGACTGGTATGGATCTCTCTGGAGAATCCCTGCTTGGATAGATAGCCACCCAAGTTGCATGATTAGGAGCTGTCAGTGCCACAGTGTTCAATTAAAGAAAAGTATTTCTCCAGGCTTCTTTCCTCCCTATTGTTCTATTTCCCTGAAAATCAGGGAGGTGTTTGCCTTCAGGCACTTTTTTGGGAATCCTCCAGAAAACAGTTTCAAATGGAAATGAAGAGGCCTAATCTCTGCCTTTTAGGTAAAGTGCTTTGTAAAAGCTGTGTCTGAATCAGACTCTTGGCCCTGTGTGTGGCTGTGAATTACATTCTAGGCACCCAAGGAAACTCAAGAAAAATCCCATGTGTCCATCCAAATCTAAAAGAATGAAAAAGAAGTGTAATATTGGATGAAGTCTCTTGCCTTCCTCTGGTCAGGCTCCTGACCCCGATGAAGTAAGAACAGGGATCCTCTGGGTAAAATGAGTTGTTGCAAGTGCTCCAGTAACTAGCACACAGGTGTTTGGGTTTTTTCATGAGTCCAGTACGCATAAAGAATCTACCTCTGGCAGGCAGGAGGTCTCTAATTGGAGAAGCAGAGCAGTATTAAGTAGAGGCTCATTTTATCTATCCTGTTTCTCAGGAAGGGTGTCCAGGCCACCATGACATTTGGCATATGATGGGCATGAGAGCTTACTTTGCACACCATCTTAGACTGCTCCCCCTATGCAAACCCCCAGCCAGAATGTTATGATGAGTGTCTGTATGGAAGAAGACGAGGGCCATGTGGGAGTGTTTTGGTTAGAATAGTGGTCTTTTGTGTGGTGGTTGGAAAAGATGACTGGGTCCACCTCAGCTTGAACTCTGGTGTGATGCCATTAGAGACTGAGTTCTGGAACTGATCTCAGAGAACTCTTGCCATGAATTGTGTTGGGATTTTCCAAGGCCAGGCATTAGAGGAGCCTTTGGAAACTGAGATCTAGGCCGAGGGTGGCTTTCTGCAGAGCACTGGGAATCTCAGCCAGGATTTCACATGATTTTGCTGTTAAAGCCTTTTCAGCTCTAGTTGAGAGCCATAACTCACATGAACCTCACATTTCAGACCCGAATGGGCCTGGATTCCTGTGACCTTTCGCCACTCTTTGAAAAGCCTTGCCTGCATGTGATCACCAGAGCTATTACTGAAAGGAGATTTCTCAACACGTAATGGCTTCTGAATGAATCAAAACCCACAGTACCAACTTCTTCATTCTTGAAATATGGCTAGGGCAATACCGTGAAGTGTTTGAGAATCCCATGACCAGAAATCCCTGGAGAACCCTTAGATCTCCTGTTGCTCATCATGACTGAACCAGGGAGTGCCATTTTTGACTGAGTGGAATTCCTGACCATGGTGAAGAACCGAGATGCCAGTGAGTAGGAGCCAGCAGGGAACTGGGCCTGGAGCAATGGAGTGCAGGTGTGTGACCAACATCAGTGGTGGGCCCCTGTGCTTCCTTCATTGGCTTCGAATGACATGTGACTAACGAGGTGCTGCTAGGAGACCCTAAAATAAAAAGGCATGTTGTTGTGGGGAGAGGATTTGGTGCGATGCTCAGAATCAAGTTGCTATGCTCAAGGGGGAAAGATATATGGGGTAGCAGCCCAGTTTGTGTTTTTTCCTTCAGACCCGGAACCACCCCACGTGACAGAGCTCCCTCCAGCACCATGTCCCGGTTGACCTTTATGTATTTAAAAAAAAAAGACCCACCAATTTTCCAGGGAAGCTGCAAGAAATGCCATTAAAACTGGAGGGTGAGCCAAAGGCTTCACAATCCACCCAGGGAGACATTCATACCCCATGGCCACAGTTACCTACAAAGAGAGGATTCAGCTCTGCTGACTCATGCTGGTATTGGAAAATATGAAACTATGTCCTCCTGTTCACATAGACTGAGACCAAGCTTTCCTGGTCTCACTGCAAAGGAAGCTAAAGCACAAAGCTATATTTCTAGTGCACAAATGTCAGAGGCAGATAGTCAAGAAGTCATTAGGCCAACAAAGTTCCATGTTTGTGGTTTGTTTACCCTGCCCCCTACTTTTGGGATCTCTTCTGCCACACCCAAGTTTGTGAGATCCTCAGAATTTCTAATTCCAGATATGTATTCACAGATTTTTCTCCTCTTCTCCTCTCATTGTGTCTTATTTGGGGTGATAGTAATGTCAAGGCATTGTGGTGAATGACAGTGGAAGATTTTTATGTGGCACTTGTTTGCATATATATTAGACCCATTTTCCGTTTTGCCATTTGAAATATCGAATCTCTGACACTAACCCATATCTTACTAGACTCTGACTCCTTATCATTACATCCATATAAAATACACCTAAAGGACTAGAAGTAGAGGCATTTGATAGGAGGCATGGTGTATACTTGGACTTGCCTTTTGCTTCATCAGAGATACATATTATAAAACCTCTCACACATTTTTCTCCTTTTATTTCTCAATGAATTTTCAAAATTAACAAATATGTAACTTCCTGACTCCCTATCTCTGTCGCCTGGGTCACAATGTATATTTTTATATACACATATATAATCCTCCTGCCATCACAGTTATATTCTTGAGAGTATTCTGACTTTGAAAAATACAAATTTCATGAAGAGATCACTTCCCCCCAATACACTGAGGTAACTGAAAATTCAAGCTGTGGTGAGCTTATACTTCAACAAATTTATACATGAAACAATGTAGAGGAAAATGAATATTTTGGGTACATATGTGAAGGACATATACCCCCTTAGGAATTTTGATTGGCATAGTTACTCTTACATTTTAATATATTAAATATATAGTATGGATTTGCAAACATGAAATATGTGTGTCATATACTTATACTACCTTCATTCTTTCATGTCCATCTGTGTGGATTTAAATGAACTTTTCACAAGATATTTCTCAAACATATTCATTTTCTTGCCCTACATATTTATTGCTGAATACTCAAAATGAACTTCAGTGAAGATGAAATACTAACCCTAATATTTCTACAGTAAGTGACCCAGTTGAAAATGAATGAAAGTATATTCATATGGAACATGATGTGTATTTTGAAGTAAATTTTCATTCAAAATTGTTCAATTCCTTTTTCTTCAGAAATGATACATCATAGGATGTATCATTTCATCCAATATTCACAAATTGATATGCATATGATTCACTTTCATTTACTCCCGGTATCAGAACCCATGGTTTTCTCCATGTAGCTTTACTTGCTTTTTCATGAGATTTCTTTTATAACACATTACTTTTGAATTCCATCATCATTTTTGAAGCAAAACTCAAACACAGCATTTGGCTTCTGTCAATTAGCATAAAATGGTAAAAATTGCACATATTTCACATCTTTATGTCTGGCTCTTAGGAATGACCTGGAAAATGAAGTTTAGGCAATACTCTATGATTATGAAAAAAGTCCTAGTGCCACTGCCACCACACAAAACTCAACTTTTTGGGAAAGATTATCAGTATTTGAGGTCCCAGAGTTTTAAAATGTGGTTGTTTAAAGCTCAGCATTATGAATCTTGTAAAATTAGAAGTGAAAGTCAGAACAAATCATAAGTAACTATGATAGCTATATCTCTGAAGAAGCCTCATATTTCATGGATTGTAGTCTGGGACTCTTAAGATGTTAACTGGGTAAATATCCTTCTATTACATTTTATAACTTGAACATTATAGCATAATTTAATTCTAATGATCACTTCTACAGAATTTTCTGGGTAAGAATGATCACTGAATCAAAAATGTGATAACCAAGACATCTGGAAAACCAGAGATGAAATGGCAGAATCAAAGCTTTGGGAGTGGAAGAAAACCAAGGGTTCCTGAATTCTGTTTTCTCACCAAAATAACTGTCCTTGGCATGGGTCCTTACTGTACTTGTGCTTGAAATACACATCTTACTATCTCAAAATATTACCACTCTCATCATGGCTAGTGCTAATTAGATAATTATTATGTCTTAAATGTTAATGAATAAATATGCATTTATTAAGAATTATAACTCTCTCTCATTTCCCCTCCTTCTTTTTTTTCCTCCCTTCTTTCTACTAAATAAATTATTATAAAAATTTTATTTAAGTGTGGCAGAGTATTATATTCAAAATATAAAGATATAAGTTTGGATAAGTTTGAAGATTTAAGGAATATATGTAATGACAATTCTTAAAGTTGCTGATGTTTGATTTATAAAGAACTTTGATAAAGGTAAGAAAATGTGCAGGTATGCTAAATAAATAAGCAAAAGTTGTTGTTGCTAAAGCAAAGGACATCAATGGTGGTAAGAAGGCTGAAAGGCAACCCCACGATGAAGCTGAAGTTAGAAATAACCACCCATGCTCTTCAATGTGTGTGTGTGCATGTGTGTGTGTCTCTGTGTGTGTGTGTCTATTGAAAAGGGGCTGGTATTGGAGGGAAGGCTACAACAATTATTCACTAAAGGTCAAGTATACATTAATTCACATGATAGGACTTTTATTTTATTATGCAAATTTACTAGAACTATCATTGGATTACTGAGCACAAGTGCTATAAAGTGTGTATAATGGCCAGGAGACTAATTGTCCACTCTTGAAGACAGGGATGAAGCTACACATGAAAGCTGGAAGATGTTGAAAAGTGTGTGTTTTTACTACCACTTTCCTTGCAAAACTTTGGAATTTAATCTGTAATATAGTATCAAGTGAGAAATGCATGTCATGTTCTAGAAAAATAATCATATTACTATATACATGTAGTAAATATTTTTATGAGCAAAGATAAAAGTGGGGAAATAAATATAGATAGGTTCATGTTGGTTATCTCAGGAGGAAGAAACGAGTAAAATGGCAGGAGTAAATTATTGCACTGCTACTAATACATTGTATTTTTATTTGCTTGTTTTGCCCTTAAATTAAAAAAAAAACATTAAAAAAACTAAGAAAAAGTTTAAAAAGTTGCAATGATATTTAAATTATGTTTTTCATAAATTAGCAAAATCATTGTGAAATTGAAGGACTGCTATGAGTTGTCATCTTTTTAATGATCTCATTATTTCATAAAATTTGTAAAAAATCAAGTAAGTGTGGGGATATAAAATCACTTTATTAAATCACCACTGCACTATTATTTTGCTCTTTTTCTTTTTGTTGAGTGGTTAAATTCCATCATAAACTAATCTTTTTCTTCTTAATGTGGTTAAGTGAGATGGAGTCAAAGTGGATGCAGGATGTGTTTACTTCTCTAAGACAGGTCTAGAGAAACTGACGTAAGACATTACAAGAGGAAGAAATTAAATTAACCTACCTCATTATATCACTTGTTTCAAATGTACTCATATTATACATGGGATATTGGTCTAGTGGAATCTGCTGAGATCAGGTTCAGTGGGTTTGGAGAGCTGGGTAGGACTACAGAATGGTTCTAGTTTATTCCTGCATATAATAATAGGGTTGAGCCTTGTTCTTGGTCTGAAAAGAGATGACTCCATCAGTCAATGTTGGCAATCCTTTAGCGAGTTGAAAGTTTACTAATGAAAATGAGGAGGTGTCAGGTATCGGGATAAGGCACAGATCTTAATCCTGTGCTTGCTTTCTAGTTTTCAGTCTCTTTTTGTGGCTCTTTAATTTTAGTGGATGCTTTGAATAAGGTGCATTTTATTTAGGGAGTTGAGTGGTTAGAAGTTAGAAGTAAAAACTTTGAAGATAATTTGAATGCATCAAAATAGCACACAAATTTTACTTTCTTTGGGAAGCATGGCTATTTGAAAAAAAAACTAAGAGAAATCCATTGCTGTATCATAAAGAATGAAATATCATAGAGTACACACCTGTAATCCCAGATGCTCAGAAGGCTGAGGCAGGAGGACTGTAAGTTCATAGCCACTCTCAGTAAGTTAGTGAGACCCTAAGGAACTTAGTGAGACCCTAGGAATGGAATGTCTCATATTGTTGAAGAATTGTTTATCTGATAAGCTGGTATATAGATATGGCTTAGTTGTACAGTTTTTCTGATTATTGTAATGAGGCTTTTCCCTAATTAAAATCACCACTATTCTAAATGCTTAGGGGCATTTAGTAGATTACAATGTTTAATCAATTATATTTTAGAAAGAGTGCAGAGTGTCCACTAATTTTCTTTATGGCAAGCATAGTGTAGTAACCGAAGGATGTATACTGCAGGAGAGGCAACATTTTTTCTCAACTCTTTTGGGGGTTTTCATCTAGGTCTGAGAATTAAACAATCCTAAACCTAAATAAGAGAAAACATAGGGGCTTATTTGATGTAAATTCTTTGTGACACAGGAGCTCTCATGAGGAAATAAAGACCCAAGGAAGTGGTTAAACTTAAACACCCTCCTGTTAGGTTGTACAAAGAGGCACCATTGCGGGGAAGTAACTAAATCATAGAGGGAGTCTAAAGGAAGCAGTGATTTATTTTAACTGGGTTTGTCTGTATTGAAGTCTCTACCGATTTCCCTCCTTGCTGATGAGAATGTCACTTTCTTTCTGTTACAGGGATTATATCTTTCAAATTGGAGTTTCATCTCCTGTTTTCCAGAAGAGGAGTGCCATAAACCATTTTGCACTTCCTGTTTAAGTTCCTTTAGTTAAAAAAAATCCTTATGTCAAAATTTGGGGTGGGAGGTATTCTGCCATTCCTTAACATTTTATAGGCACTGTCCTAACTGTCCTAACAGGAGGCGGGCACAGGCGGTGAGTATGGGCATGGCCCTGCAGAGCCTGATGTGCCAGCATGGGCCTGAGGTAGCAGAAGCCAGGGAGTGCTGACCGGTCACCCAGTGGCAACCTGACCTGGCCTTGGGCAGACACCTACTCCCCCCAGCAGTCCAGCCCAGAACCCCCACCCCAAACCTCCATAATGAAACAACTTCAACCTTCTGGCAAGCAGAATTGGGGTGACCTGAATGGAAGTTCAGACTCAAGTACTTTACAATAGCTTCAATACTTTCCCCAAACCTGATAAGTTAAAATCTTAACCAATTGTGTCAACCCAAGTGCTGTGTAATCCCCTAGAGTAGCATGCTTAGGTGACGACACCTATCAGGTCCCCTCTGTCCCCTGCAAGAGTTCCCTTTCTGTTCTTCACACCTGAGAACATCCTACCTCTTTCGCTCTTGCCTTCCTTGGCCCACAGGTTCCATTCCTTGAATTTGCAAGACAACAACTGGATGGAATTGGTGGTGAGCTGCTGGGACCTGTTGCCACTATGAGGGGCGCAGCCACCCTTTAGAGCTTCAACACACCACTCGTTTGTGGTGGGGAAGAATCAGGCTTTGCTGACTGTGACCCTCAGAGCTGTCACCATCCCCTGCTGCAATTAGGTACTCACACTGAAACCCTCCTTCTCAGCTGCAGAGGTCTGCTGTTTACACAGACCCTACCCGCCAGCAGGAGGAGAGAGAGCATCTGATTTCATCTCAAATTCCCATTTCAACATTTTATAATTTCATTGTATAAATCATTCAACTCCTTGATTAAATTTACTCAAAATAGGATTATTTTCTCTGTTTATCTTTTAGATAGTTCCTTGTTAGTATAATAGAAATGCTGCTGAACATTGCTTTTATATTCTACAATTTACTGAATTCATTTATTAGTCCTAATAGCTTTTTGGTGGAGTTTCTAGGGTTTTCTCACAATCATGCTGTCAGCAAACAATTTCACATATCCTTTTCCTATATGGACACCTTTTATTTATTTTTCTTCACTAATTGTTTTGGTTACAATTTTCAGTACTATGTTGACCAGATGTGGCAAGAGTGGGTATGCTTGTCAATAATTCTTCCTCTTCTTCTTCCTCTTCCTCCTCTCCTTCTCCTTCTTCTTCTTCTTCATTGAACTCAGGGGCACTCAACCACTGAGCCACACCCCCAGCCCTATTTTGTATTTTATTTAGAGGCAGGGTCTCACTGAGTTGCTTAGTGCTTCAGTTTTGCTGAGGCTGGCTTTGAACTCATGAGCCTCCCAAGCCGCTGGGATTACAGGTGTGCACCACTGCGATCGCTCTACTTGTATTATTCTTGATCTGAGAGAAAAAGCTTTCAACTTTTCACCATTGAATATGATGGTATCTTTGGATTCTTAATATATGGTTGTCATTGGGTTAAGGTACATACCTTTTATGCATCTCTTCTTGAGATTTTTTTGTCATGCAAAGATGTTGGATTTTGTCAAACAATTTTTCTGGATTTATTGAGATGATCCTTTGGACTGTGCTCTTCATTCCATTAGCATATGACATCACATTTATTGATCTATTTATGCCAAGCCATCCTTGCATCACACGGGTAACCCACTGACACAGGGTGAATGATCCCTTTAGTGTGCTGTTAAAATTCATTGTTTGGATACTTTGTTGAGAATATGCGCATCTATGATCATGAGGGATATTGCCCTGTAATTTTCTTTACTTGTCTTTGTCCTTGTCCTTGTCTAGCTTTCTAATTAGTATAATTCTGTTCTCAAAAAATGAGTTTAAAAGTGTTTTGCCCTATTTTTGGAAGCATTTGAGAGGGACTTTAGTTTAGTTCTTCTTTTCATGTAAAATTTAGCATTGAAACTGTCAGACCCAGGGCTTTTTTTTTTTTTTTTTTTTGATGGAAGCATTTTGATTCCATTTCTTTACTCATTACTGGTCTATTCTTATTTTCTCTTTTTGTGATTCAACATTGAGAAGTTGTATGTGTCCAGGAATTTACTCATTTCCTCCAGACATTACTCAATCCATTGGTGTATAATTGTCCATGGTGTTTGCTATGGTTTGAATGGGTACCCCAAATTGCATTTGTCAGAAACCTAATTTCCAAACTCATATGTTAATGGTGTTTGGAAATGGACCTTTGGAAAGTTACAGGGTCCCCAGAGCTGTACTTTCATGAATGGACCAATCCATTCATGAATTAATGAATGGATGAGTCATTTTTAGGGGAGTGGCTCTGATATGAAAGTGAACTCTCTAGTCTGTCTGCTGTCTTGCTATGTGATGTCCCCCAACCTTGGCATGACACAGCAAGAAAACTCTCACTAGATGCTCAGATGCCAGTACCCTGCTCTCTTCCTTCCCAATCTCCAGAATCATGAGATAAATAACTCTCTTCTTTATAACTTGCCCAGGTTGAGATATTCAGTTATAGCCACAGTAAGCATACCCATAGTGTCTCATGATCCTTTGTATTTCTATGGTGTGGGTTATAACATATCCTCTTTCTTTACTTCTTTGCAACTTAGTGTAGCTAAAAGTTTGTTGCTATCTTTCCAAAAAAGTCAGCTGTAGGTTTTGTTGATCTTTATATTGTGTTTCTTCTCTGTATTTCCTTTATTTCGGCTCTGATCTTTATTATTTCTTCCATTTGCTACCTTAGGCTTGAGCTTGTTTTTTTCCTACTTCCTTGAAGTGTCAGGTTATTTATTTGGGATCTTTCTAAGTATTTATTGTTATAAATTTCCCTCTCAAAATTGTTTTTTCTGAATCCCACAAATTTTGGTATGTTGTTTTCCCAGTGAAATTGGTATTACATATTTTTTACTTTCCTTATTAATACCTTTATTAACTCATTGATTATTCAGGAGCATGTTGCCTTATATCTATGCATTTGTAAATTTTCTGCAACTCGTCCTATTACTGATTTCTGGTTTAATTCCATTGTGTTTATAAAATATACTTAAGATGATTTCAATATTATTAAATTTAACACTTATTTTTTGACCCAAGATATGACTATCCTGGAGAATATCCCATGTGTGCCTGAAAAACACATACATTCTGCTGCTGTTGGATGAAAATTCCTGTACATTTATATAAGTCTATTTGGTGTGAAGTATAGTACAAGTCCACTATTTCCACATTGATTTTCTGTTCAGATTATCTATCCATGTTGAAAATTGGGTGTTGAAGTCCCCTATTATTATTATCATACAGTTTGTTTCTCCTGCCTGATTTATTAATAAGTGTTCTATATATTCAGGTGCTCCAACTCTGAACACATACATATTTATAATTATTATATCATCTTGATGAATTGATATAATGACAAAAATAATCTTGTCTATCTTTATAGTTTCTACTTAAAGTCTATTTTATTTCATATAAAATATGTACTATAATTTTCATAAGTCACGTAATATAATTTTCCAGATCCTTACTTTTGACCTATGTGTGTCCTTTAAGGTGAAGGGTCTTGTAAGTGGAATGTAGTTGGGTCTTATTTTTTAAATCTATTCTTCTACTCTATGTCTTTGACTGAAGGATGTAATCCATTTATATGAAAAGCAATCATTGATAGCTAAGGTCAGATGACTAAAGTTTTGGTCTCTCTTTTGTGGTTGTTTTGCAGATGCTGGGTTCTTCCTTATGCCCCTTCTGTCTTTCCTTGTGTTTTCTATGGTGGCAGATAAGCATATGAAGAGATCCTTATTTTGGTCCTTTGTGTACCCACTAGAGGTGTTTATCTCTGTGGTTGCCCTAAGACCTACGTGTTATAAAACATCTTATAGGGATAACAGGCTGTTTTCAGCTGGTGATAACAGTTCCAGTGGTCATGAAATCACAGATTTTGTTTGACTGGGAAAGTCTTTCTCCTTCCTTCATTTAGGATGGACATCATTGCTTTCCATTGTGGTCTTGGTTGGCTTTTTTTTTTTCCTATTAGTACTTTGAATATATCATACGCCTTCTGCTGGCCTGAAAGATTTCTGCTGAGAAGTCTCATGTAAGTCTCATGGAGGGTCCCCTGTACATGACAAATCCTTTTTCTCTTGTTGCCTTCAAAATTCTCTTTGAGTTTTGAACATTGGTTAAAATATATCTCGGTAAAGAAATCTTTATGATCAACCTGTTTGGTGGTTCTCTGGGATTCATTTCCATAGTTGGGTGCTCCCCTGTCACTATTTCTTATGTAAGATTCCTACTTCTTTCTGTTCTTACTGAGACACCCATAGTAGGTACCAGCACACCTGTCTTTATTATAATTTATTTTACTGTGCTTCAGCGGTATTGCATTTTTTTTCAATCGAAGTTTGGTGGCAACCCTGGTACAAGCAAACTCTGTTGGTACTGTTTTTCCAACAGCATGTACTTGCTTCATGTATCTGTGCCACATTTTGGTAATTCTTACAATATTTAAAACTTTGTCATTATTATTATATTAATTAAGGTAAAAGGTGATCAGTGATCTCTGATGTCGTATTGTTGATGCTTGGGGGTGCCAAACCATGCCTACATGGGACAGCAAACTTCATTGATAAATGTGTGTGTTCTTGCTGCTCCACTGTCTGGCCATCTGCCTCTCTCCCTTTTCTTAGGCCTATCTATTCCTGGAGACACAACAATATTGAAATTAAGCAAGTTAATAACCTTACAATGGCCTCTAAGTATTCAAGTAAAAGGAAGTGCTGCATATCTCTCACTTGACGTCAAAAGCTAGACATGATCAAGTTTTGTGATGAAGGAATGTCAAGATCCATGACAGGCAGAGAGACTGGCCTCTTGCACCAAAGGGTCGGCCAAGCTGTAGGGGTAAATAAAAAGTTCTAGAAGAAAACTTGAAGTGCTACTCCAGTGAACAGATGAATTAGACAAAAGCAAAACAGCCTTATAGAAATATGGAGAAAATGTTGGTGGTCTGGATGAAAGATTAAACCAGCCACAGCGTTCTCTTAGGCCAAAGCCTAATCAAGAGGAAGGCTTATCTTATTTCTATGAAGGGCGAGAGAGGTGAGGAAGCATCAGAAGAACATTTTGAAATTAGCAGGGACTGTTTCATGGTGGTTAGGGAAAGTCATCTCCATTACCCAGAAGTCAAGGGGAAGAAGGAAGTGTTGGTGCAGGAGCTACAGAGGGTTCTCCAGAAGATCAGGATAAGTGATAAAGATGGCGGCAATAGACATAGATGTGCAGCGTAGATAAAACACCCTTGTCTTGGAAGAGGCTACCCAGGACTTCCATAGCTTGAGAGGATAAATCAATGCCTGGCTTCAAAGATTTAAAGAACAGACACACTCTCTTGTTAAGGGCTAATGCAGCTGGTGACTTGAAGTGGAAGCCAATTCCCATTTACTATTTTGAAAATCCTGGTCTCTTAAGAATTATATTAAATCTACTTTGCCTGTGTTTTATAAATGGTGTAACAAAGCCTGGGTGACAGCTCATCTGGTTGGCAACATGGTTTACTGAATATTTTAAGTCCGATGTTCAGATCTACTGTGTGGAAAGAAAAAAAAATTACTTTCAAATATTACTGCTCACCAATGATGCATCTGGTCATTCGAGAGTATGGTGGAGAAGTACAAGATTATTGGGTTTTATGCCTACTAGCACAATATCCATTCCGAAGTCCAGCAAGGTAGAGACCAAAGGTGTGACTGAATTGCTAGAATCTCAACATAATCTTGAGGAAGCCAGACACAGTGGTGCATATCTGTAGTCTCAGCTGCTCAGGAGGCTAAGACAGGAGGATGGTTAGGGTGTGAGGTCAGCCTGGGCAACATAGCAAGACCTCATTTCAAGGAAAAAAAAGTAACTTTAACAGATGAAAATGAATTCTTATGGATGAAAAAAGAAAGTGGTTTCTTGAGCTGGAATCTACTCCTGGTGAAGATGCTGGAGACGTTACTGAAAAGACCACAGATGATTTAAAATATTATGTAAACTTGGTTGATAAAGCAGCAGCTGGGTTTGAGAGGATCAACTTCAATTTTGAATGAAGTTCTACTGTGGATAAAATATTATCAAAAAACACCATGATACGGAGAGATATTTCACGAAAAGGAGAGTCAATCAACCCAGCACACTTCATTGTTGTCTTATTTTAAGAAATTATTGCAGCCACCCCATCCCTCCACAAGCACCACCTCGATCAGTCAGTAGCCATCAACACTGAGGCAAGACTCTACCAGCAAGAACCGTACGGCTCATCAAGGCTCAGGTAATGGTGAGCATAGTTTAGTATAAGGTATTCCTTAAATTATAGTATGTAAATTGGTTTTTAAGAGAGTTATTGCACACTTAATAAATAATAGTATAGGATAAACATAAATATTATATGCAATGATAGACTATAAAAAGTATGACTCACTTTATTGTGATATTTGCTTTATTTCTGAGATATAGAACTGAACTTACATTGCTGTCAAAGTATTTCTGAAAGTTGATTTGGTTGTACATGTCTCAATTCCTGTAGGCCTTCTTAACTCGTTTTAATTCTTTTTTTCTTTAAGCTTACTTATCCTCTCTTCTGCTTGATCAAATCTGCTTGTGAAGCTCTCTATGGAATTTTCAGTTCAGTCATTACATTCTCTCTCTTATTCACTCTGTCCCCTCTTCTCCACCTTTCATCTGTTTCTCTTTGTTGAATTTATCATTTTGATTATGTGTGGCTTTCCTGATTTTGCTTAGCTATCTGTTGGTATTCTCCTATAGCCTATTAAACTTCTTGATTATTTTGAATTATTTGTTTGGACCTGGTGCCTGAGTCCATATGGACATGTCTTAGAACCTGAATATGTAGGCATGGGCCTGAGTCCTTGGTCTTTGGTGTTTGGCCTGGGTCCTGGGTCTGTAGGGGTGATCTAGGAGCTTCAGTCTGTAGGAGCCAGCCTGGTACCAGAGTCTCCTGGGGTGAACCTGAACCTGAGATCCATTGGAAAAGGCTTTTATCTGGACTCCACTGGAGCCTGGAGCTCTGGGGACTGCTCTGGAACCTGAGGCCAGCCAGGTCCTGTGCAAGACCTGGAGTTTGTATCTGTGAAAGTCTTCCTGGAGGCTGGACAGGCATGTGCTGGCATGAAGGCCAGGTCCATGGAGATTAGCTTGGATTCTGGGGCCACAGGGGCCTGCTTTGCTCTGAATGCAGGATCCAGTGCAGCCAGTCAGATGCTGGGGTCTACTCAGATGGGACTTGCCCCTGGATCTGCTCGAGTGGATCCAGCCCTGGATCTGCTAAAGGTTTGGACTGCTAAAGGGGCTGGCCTACAGCCAGTGACCACTGGGACCTGGGATCTACAGGGGCAATCCTGGCACTAGAGCAGGTCTTGAATCTCAGGCCACAAGGGCCAGCATGCTAACCTGGCCTGGGAGAGCCTGGAGATTGAGTGCATGGGTCACATAAAGGCTGGCCCCACAAGGTTGGCCTGGCGTTAGGGTAGACCTGGAGATCAAGTGCTCAGATACTCACCAGGAACCTGGGGTTTGGGGTCCTCCTGGATCAGCCTAATTCAAGGCAAACAGAAAGCTGTTTCTGTCCCACTGCTGTGCTGCCCAGGCCTGGAGGAAGGGTCACCCAGGTGATGTGAAATTGCCTTTCCTGCCCTCTTTAAGGCACCGGCTTTCATTCCACATCTAGGTGCTGTGATCTCTCACCTGATTTCCCTAGCTCTGGTATTTTTGTGCGCGGGGAGTTGTTCAGGTTGATGTTTCTGTGAAAGAACGGGAAGTGGGAGTCCTAGCCCACCATTTTTCGGATGCTTTCAGTTTCATCTGCATTTTGTTGGCCAAACCAACTCATTTTCAACTAGTGATTTCAGTGAAATTACTGAACTGCGAGCCTCTTGTCGACATGAATGAAACATCTTGGGAAGAGAAAAGTTACAAGAAAAGGGAATGAATCCCGTAGAGACTCTAATATGCCTTTCTTCCTAGCCACGGGGGAAAGCACTTACATCTTTCCAAACATAATTACCTTCCTGGTGTTTAATGAATACAACTTTAATACACTCGATGCAGTTGAAATCTGCTGAACCCCAAGATATGGGGGAAGTCTTCTTGCACTCGCTGATCCGGTATATGAAAGTAACACTTTAAACGTCTGGAGATTATTGATTTGGTTGTTTACTTGGAGCGGTCCAGTGGGGTGTCCCCGTGAGCAATTACCTAATGTATCTTAACCCATTAGAAAATCTAAAAGCCAGCCCTCCGAGAAGGATGCTGGCTGGTGGGCTCAGCAACTTGACAAAGCTCATTGATTTCTGAGACAGAAATAGACCATTTGCTTTTAGGCTTTGGCAGGTCCAGTGTTCACCTAGGGAAGTTGTTAAAAATAGCCATGTGCCCACCCCAATTCGCTGAATCTGACTCTAAGACAAGGGGCCACAAAGTAGCTATATTCTTAAAAAGTTCCCCAGATAATTCTAACCAACACCAAAGTTTGAGGACCATTTGACCCCACCACAGATGAAGACCGTATTGTTTAGTTCCTACAACAGGAGAGATTTTCCTAGACCCCCCTCTACTCACATGTATAAATGTTATAAGAAACTGCGGTGCAAACCCACACCTGCAGGACTGCAGATGTGACACTGTGGTTGTCATTTTGTCCTTTCTGTGAAGCCCCATAAAATAGAAAAAAATTAAACCCACTGGTCCAGAAAGTTCTGGTTGATCCTGAAGAATTAATATATGTTGAAGGTGAGGAACCAGAAGAAGGAGCATTTGTAATAAATCCTATTTCTGATTTTATTCGGGTGGTGAGGATCTCTGCCTTTTCCATTTGAGTTTTCACAGCTATCTTTCTGCCTGACTGAGCATTAAAACTCCTGGGTTTTCACGGGGCCTGTCCCTGCATTGTAGGGGACTTGTTCACCCACCCATTCCCAGGTCTGGAGAGCCGACTCTCATGCCCTGCTCTAGTTGGCATCTGGAACGCTCCTTGAAGGCTCAGGTGCTGTGTCCCCAGGGCAGCCATGTTCAGAGATGGGGCTCTGGGGAAGTGACTGGCTCCTGAGGGCTCTGACCTCACCAGTGGACTAATCCATAGGTGACTGAACGGAATATGAGAGAGGGGTGGAAAGTACTGTGGACAGGTGGGGCAGTGGTTGGGGAAGGTATGTCCTGGAGGCGTGTCCTGAAAGGGCAGTATTTCATCCTCCTTCTCTCTTTCACCCTGTTGGTCCCTTCCATACGCCAAGGCTCTTACATCCTGCTATGTTCTTTAGCTCAGTGGTTGGGCCCACCATGCCCCTCTGCCATGATGCTCTGCCTCCCCACAGGCCTGGAAGAGACCTCTGATACCATGGGGCAATATAAATCCTTCCCCCGCTAAGCTGATTCCTCAGATGCTCTTCACAGTGGTGAAAAGCTGCCTCTAGGTGTCTGCCCTGGGTCAGTCTTGCAGCATCTTAAATTCTGTAGCTCTTCAAGGGAAGGACAGAGCCATCATTCAAAGCTCAGAGCACTGTGATCGCAGTGAGGACATCACAGTGAAGCACTTCTAGGTGGTATCTCCTCCACGGCTCCTTCTCCCCGCCTTCCTCCACCTCTGCAATGTGATGACCCTGGCTGGCTCCAGGGATGGCCGCATCACCCTCCTCTTCCACCAGTTCCCTGAGGCCGAGTCTCCTGCCCTTGGCCAGCTGCCTGGCAGTGGTGTGGAGGCAGCAGGCCAGGAGGCACGGATGGAACAGGACAAATCCCTCTGTGCTCCTGGGACTCGGCTGCTTGTTTACATGCTGATGTTGGCCATGGCGCCCTCCAAGGGCGAGGGTGAGATGGCTCTAACCGGGGGAGGGGTTTGTCCTGCCATTCACATCTGTAATCTGCTGCGGCAGAATTGGCTCCCAAAGTGGCCCTATCTGACACGGGGCTCACCTCTCACCATGTTCAGCCAAGACCCCGGAGAGGCGATTTCATGAGCCAGCAGCAGGTTAGGCTGCTAATGGCTTCACACAAGGCTCAGAATGTAGGATGCTCACAAAACCTAGTCATCCACAGAAGTCCTGCGCAAGCTCCACTGGCCGTTCTCGAAATTGAGTGCCCAGAATATGCCACTTTCATACAGAGAAAGAGCTCCACATGGTGAGGCAGCTATTAATTCTGTTTCCTGACCCAGTGACACTGTCTGAGTTTAAAACCTGGCTATGACCACATGCACCCTCTGAAATCAATCAACAATCCAGCTCGGTTTGCTTCCTATCTGAGTCTCCCTAGCCACAGCGGTTCTTTCTCTCATTTTGATGAGAAGATTTTTCTTTCCCAGGAAGCAAATGGGAGCAGGTGGGTTAAGTGGTCCACAGTGCCTGGGGCAGGCAGCTGTGAACAGAAAGAACAGGAAGGCCTCCTCTCTAACGGGAGATGACAAATCCATGCAGGTCCTGTCTGGGTTTATGTAGCACATGCCTGTGGATTAATCTCTGCGAGAAAGGTAGCAGAATACAACAGTCACTAATATGCCATTATGTAAAAATGTGAGTATGTAACAGAAGTGAGTCTGTATTATGTATTTGGGGAGTTCAAAACCCAATTGAGTCGAATGTATGAAAGATGATATGTCTTGAGCTCTGTAATGTTTTGAACAATCAATAAAAAAAAAAGAGAAAAAAAATCTCTGCGAGGGAAAAATATTCTCCCCATTGAGAACAAAGACATCAAAAGCTTGGTGTTTTGTACTAATGGGTTATGGTCTGGGTCCCTTCCATGGGCCAAACCTCTCCTGCCCTGCTGTGTTCTATAGGCACAGGCGATGCGGTAGCTGGCCACAGGGTGGACTAGGCCTGGGAATGGTGAGGTTGTGGGGGAGCGTGTCCCAGATCCCAGGGAACATCCATGGAGCACAGCTCCCCGCAGGGATGTCATCCTGTAGGTGCCATCCTGCTCCCTATTCCTTCAGCTCCATAGTCTTGCCTGAAACACATAAAAAAATCGGGCTCTTTAAAATAATCTGCATTTTTTTTTGAGTTCAGTAATGTGTTTGTTTTTACCCATAACTTATTTGACTTCAGAGCATGTAAAATAAATGGTAAATCTCACCAAGGTCCTAACATTAGAAGCTGCTATCCAGAAATATCTATTTTTGGTACCCGCAATTTTTTTCCATTCTCTCTCATTTGGGGAAGATGAAAGCTGTAGAGTCATTTGTCACCCCTAAATTAGCCATGTGACAACCCTGAGCTATTAATAACCATTCCCACAGCATTGACGCTTCTGAGAGGGGTCAAGTGGTGACCTCCATGGAGGGCGTGTGGCCAAGATAGACACAACCAGCACAGCCCCTGTGCAGCTGGCACTTCGGTCATGGGGCGAGGGACAGACGTAGCCCAGATGCCCTCCAGCCACAGCTGGCTCACAAACACAAGACGTCCCTGAGGCCTTCCTACCATGGGCGATGCCCTGTGTCCTCCAGCTCAGCCTAGCACTTTCCCCGTGGCTACCGGCACTGTGGCTCTCGCCCTGTGCCATGCCCCTTTCCATATCCTACCCCGCCATCCAGACACCCACAGCGGCTGCTATCATGCAGGACGCAGGGGGCGTTGACCCTCTGTCCCATGTCCCAGGAGGCACCTTCTATAGGGACAGGTGAACTTTCCCAGCTCACAACAGACGCTGTCATTTCACACGTGAGCACCACCTGGCCAACCCCAGGCCCCCGCATCCCTGCACCACCGCCCAGAGCTAGCTTGACAGCCCTGCAGCAGGGTCTGAGCTGGGAAGACCCCTGCCCCAGCCTGAGAGTAACCCAGCCAGTGCTGAAGGGAGATCTATGGGGAGAGAGGAGCACTCCCTTGGGACAGACGGCCTGGGCTCCCAGCCTGGCCCTTCTCCCCCTAAATATGAACCAATCAGTAAATTTCTCAGCACCTCAGTCTTCACTGGTAAACTGTGAATTATTACACATATAGGTAATTACTTTATGTATAAAATTATATTAAATGTATAATTACATATAATTATAAGTAGTTACATAACATAATTATATATATATTCAAGATACAGTCATGGAATTTAGGGAAGGGAAACCATAACCCTCGCTTATTAAAAAAAAATTCAGTTATGACATCAATGATAACGATGAGCGAGGTCAAGTTGCTGGGGAAATGGGGTCTTCCCCAAGAGTCTGCATTTGCGGAAATCCCTGCAGAGGAAGCAGAAAAGATTCGGCTGCAGTGAGCCAAATTCTCTGAGCAGAAGCCAAGGCTCCTCACAAAGATGGAAAAATCCAAGATGCCCTGGTGGCTCCCAAGTCCCTGTCAGGCCTGAAGCAGCTTCCAGAATCATCTCCTCAGCCTTCTGATATGCTCAGGATAAAGAATTAACCACCACCTTCTGGGTTGGAATATAAAAGACCTCAGATGTCAGCCAGGCTGATCAGCGAAGGAGCCGAGGAAACGGCCCACTGTTTCTGAAATGGCCAGTGGGGTGTGGGGTGTCTCCTGCCTTCTCTGATCAGAAGACACCACACAGGGCTCTCCCTGGGAGTCAATGAAATCCTAATGGCCAGCATCCGGCATCTTAATGTCCTTCAGAGGCTGAGGCCTTGCTGTCCGGGGAAGTCTGCAAAGCCTTCCAAGTCCACCCCTTCACGTCCAGTCCTTTATATTTTGGGACTAACTGCCCACCTCCAACAGGGAAGCTAGAAATGCAAGAGGCTGGTTTTCCCAGTCTCCCTTACAGCCTGGCAACTGACCTGCTCCTCTGGCTTGTGCCCAGCCTGGGCTGGGAGGGGAGTCAGAGGTGAGAGCGAACTGGGGCTACTGGAGGCCCTTTGGCCACGTTTGCAGTCTGGACTCCTACGTCACATGCAGAGCCACTAGAAAGTCCTGTGGAACCATTCCTGTTATGTGCCCTTGGACCTGGTGCTCAGAAGCTTCCAGAGCCTTGGGAGCCCTGCCGTGTGGCTGGCGGGCCCCCACTTTTTGGCGCATGCTTCCTCAGTCTGCCTGCTGCCAAGTCTCCCAGGTTGAGCACACCTCCTTCCGGGAGCCAGTGAGACAAAGCCTCTCTTGCTTCAGACAGGCATCTGCCCATGAGTTCCCACCTGTCAATCTTCTTCATGTGTCTGCCTCCTAGAGGTCGGGACTGGCATGGCCACTGTGGTGTGGATGTCCCCAGGGGTCCCAATGTCCCACTGCAGGTGGGGCGAGCCCGGGTACGCCAGGAAGTCCAGTCATGAGTCAGCCTCACTCTTTGGGCCCCAGGCAGGGGGTCTTCTCTCATATTCATTAAAGGAAGGGACTTAGGGTCAGGGTGGGCTCCAACTCCAGATCTGACCCTTGGATAAACACAGGATCCCTGGTGAGTCTTGTAACCACTTTATGCCCGTTTCCAAAACTGCAGACAAGGTCATTGTGAACAAGAACTCAAGTGTTTGGGGACAGTAGATGCTGCAAGATGTCTGTGGAGGATTGTTTTTCATGCTGCACAAGCTACTGGGTGGTGATGATCTGCATCTGGAAAGAGCCCATCAGCAGACACAGGAGGCCTGCATACAGTCCTTGGGCTGAGATGGCCTCCTGAGCCCCAGACCCTGCACCAGCAGATCCCCCACCATCCCTGAGCCCAGCAAACATATGGAGACTGCCAAGGCCCAGGGGACCACTGGTGTGGCCAGGAGCACTCTGCATGGGGAGCCACCTAAGAAACCCACTCCAAGTTCTACACGTCCTCTGACCAGATTTCAGACCCTCTCCAGGTCTCACACGCTCCCCCAACCAGATCTCAAACCCACCCCGGGTCCCACGTGCTCCCCTGACCAGATCTCAGACGTCTTGCTGAGCCTCCTGGTACTTCAGGTTCTGTCTGGAAATGGGGCAGCTGAAGGTGAGGACACAACCTCTGACTGCCCCCCATTTCCAGGTGCTCTATGAATCAGACTCCAGTGCACCCCACAATCAGCCCCGTTGCATTTCGGTCCTGGTGCCCTGCCGGGGGATGTTATGGTATTTACTCCCTAAACACATTTAATCTGTGATCCTCTTAACACAGGAGGATTTTCCAAACAGGATAAATTTAAGTGTGCTTGAAGTGGATTTATGAGGTTAACTTTAGTCAAAATTTTCTAGGGACAAAGAGGTTCATATCTAGAGCAACTGAACCCAAGTCCACCTGACAGAAGGGAGGCTCCATATGTCAGGGCCCCATCCTGCCCAAAAGGTGGGGCAATGTCTCTGTAGAAGAAACAGGATGTGGTGGCCAGTGGTGGACCTCCCTTCCTGCCCTGGTTCTGGAACTCCCCTGGGAGGCCTGAACAGGGTCCCAGAGAGCAGGGGGCCCTACTCAGATGCAGTTCCATCCCCAGGGTGCCCATTAACCAGAGGTGACTGCAAGCCCAGCTCACCTTCTGCAGGAGCCAGTGCCCCCTCTCAGCTGGGCTCCCCATCCCCTCTTGGCCAGCACTAACCCCACCCACCCACAGGAGGATCCCGGCCTGCCTAGAACAAGAGGGTGGGACAGACGGACCCTGTGGAGGCTCAGCACCCAGGGCAACCACACGTCACTCTTACGCTGATGACATTATGATCCCGCAACCCACAGTGAGCCCTGGAAGTCACAAACCTCCTCCCCCATCAGACCCACCCACCTCAGACCCTCAGCTTTATATCCGAGACTTTAGGACCCTCCAGCACCCAGCAACTCCCAGCCCCCATGACCATGAGGCCCTCTGGCTACCTAGTTCCCCCTTGAGCCCTGATCACCCCGACTAATCTTTGTCCCACTCTGTTGATGGCCTCCTCTCCTCTCCCACTGGTAGAACGACCTCTGTAAGGTCAAGGACTGTGCATGGTTCATCTCTGTGTCCCCAGCCATGAGTCAGCTCCTGGCAGAGGGACATTGCAAATGCCTAGTCAATGCAAAGCAGCAAGGTCCCATGACTACTCCTGGTCATGGGGGGCTGGGGGGTACAGGAAAAAAGAAGCCCAGAGCCAAGACCTCGTGGCTGGTGGCCTGGAGCTTTCTCTCTGCAGTGACCACCATGGTCCCTGTGATGTGAAAGGCATGGTTGGGTACAGAAGTGAAAGCTTATCTCCAGGGTCTCTACTAAAACAAAGAAAGACAAAAGCCCCCCAATCAACAGGTAGCTTGGAATGACCTTTCCTGCAACCCAGATCTCCTGGAGGAGCTTCTGACCTGGGCATTAAGTCAGGAGGTTTCAGCTCAGTCCTCCCAGGAACAGCCCGTGGGCTCTTAGGCAGGACCTCAGTCTCCCCCCTTGTGGATCCCAGCCAGCTTGAACCTCCTCGAGGCCACAATGGGCGTGGGCAGCTGGTGGACCGCAAGGCTGGGCCCAGCATCCTGCTAATGCAGGCAGCATCCCTGAGGAAGGCCACGGCAATCCCAAGGAGCTGCAGCCACCCACCTTCCTGAGCCTGACCTGAGGGGCAGAGTTCAGAATGCCAGCGCCCAGCCGGGAGCCCGCATTCCTACCCCCTGCTCCCCAGCCCACTCGCCCTCTCCACAGGGGGACCTGCAGAAGCCACGCTGGGGTCCTCACAGACTGTAAGGATGAGCTCACCTGGAGGTTTTTTGAAGTAGAATGGTCCCTAGCACTGGAGAACACACTAGCAGTTCTCAAAGTGTGGCCTGGGGACCTCTGAGGTCCCCAAGAATCCTTCAAGAGGGTCTACCAGGCAAAACCACCTCACCAAAGTCAGCAGGGCACTTCCACAGGTACAGAGTGGAGTTCCCAGTGGCTGGTGATGGGGTGTCACAACAGACCTGGTGCAGATGTGGGAACCTGCCTGTCTTATCTTTTGCCACATGGCAAATAGGTTGGCAAAAAGGGAACACAGGGTCATTTTTCTGTTCTCCCTCTCTTATTTATTTTTTAATCTGTTTTCTTTCTTTTATTATTTTGTAGGTCGGTCCTTGTATTTCTTTTAAAATCTTTTGTTTTCTTAAAGAACCCTGTTTATGTTAAATGTGTAGTGGGTGTATTGATTAAAATGCACTAATATTTTAAGAATTTCTTAGCTTTGATTTCTAGTATAGAAAACACCACTAGAGACAACATGTGTAAACAAAAAGCTTTTTTAGGTACTCATTCAATAATTTCTAAGAATGCAAAGAGGCCCTAGGACCAAAGAGTCTGAAAACTGCTATTCCACACAGCGGGAGCTCAGGGGCCGCTCTGCCTCCTCGCTGTGCAGCCTTGGATGGGTCACTGATCCTCTCTGAACCTCAGTTTCTTCATCTGTAAAATAGAGGTATTCTATGAAGTGTTTGCCTCCATGCCTGGCCCCGGTGAGGTTCTCCATAAATTTTTGTCTTGTCCCTGCTTCATAAGGACAAGTGCACCTTACCCAGACAGTCAGACGAAGGACATCTGCTGAAGGCCAGACACTCTGCAGTCCTCGCTGCTGGATGTGAGTCAGCTGTTTTTGCTTTCCTGACACGCTCTGAGTCTTGGTGGTGACTGGTTTTTGAGAACCACTGATGTGGGCCTTTAAGAATCCAAATCTTGATGATGATTCAAAAGTGCTTTACTTCCTTGGAATTTAATGAAATCCAGGTTCTTGGATGGGAAAGGACTCCTGGGAATGGAGGGAGGTTCCAGAAAGAGAAGAGAGGGGCCTCTGGCCAGCCTCACAACTTCTTTTGGACTTCCAGGAAAAAATTCTTCCTTGAGAGGCGTTGACTGGCCTCTCCTGCCAGCAGAGGGCCAGGGTGAGGGGCCTGCAAGCAGAGTGCTGAGTGCTGAGTGCCCCTCAGCTGCCCACAGCCTGCCTGGCTTGCAGCCTTGGGTCCTGCCCTGCCAACGTCCCTGTCATCATGCTCCCTCCCTTCAACCATGGCTGACGCTGGTGGCTGGGAGCCATCTGGAGCTTACAACAGCGGCCCCGGGGCTGTCCCCAGAGTAGAATTTTCAGGGTCACCAGGGGTGGGGAGGGGGAAGAGGCTTCTTATGAAGACCTAAGCTGCTCTGGGATGCTCCACCAGGCTGCCCACTGAGCCCGCCCCCTTCCTCCTCGGTGTTTGTACATTTTTCTCTTTTCCTTATAGCTGACTCTTGGCAACCTTAAGACGTCCCACAAGGATTGTCCCTTCCAGCCAGCAGCACCCAGCTTTGGGAGCCTTTGGACAGGGCAGCTATGTTTTTCCCATATGCCAGCCCTTTCCCCAGCTGGGAGGGAGGAGAGGACCCCACACCTATGCCGGAGAAGCAGGAGCCTGGGGAAGGGGCTGAGAAGCTGTCAGAATCCAGTGAGTCACTTACGTCCAAGCCAAGCCGCTGCAATCAGAGGCCATAGCGGATACACTCTCGCACACGCACCTGTCACAAAACCCTCGCGGGGGCTCGGGAGACCACAATGGTGCAGGGCAACCATAACCCATACAAACACACCGTCCTTCCAAGGGACATCTGCCCAGCGACCTCATCCAACCTGGGACAGTCATCTTCACATAGCCTTCCTTGCCTGACCTTGAAGGTCTTGGTCTTCCTTGCCCCCCCCCCCAGGTATCCGCCAGCTCTATGGCAGCATGCACATCTAGAACTGCAGAGTCCCTGTGACTCCCAGGGGATGTCACCATCCCTCAAGGAGTCTTGGGGGTAGGCTGACAGGTGTCTAGCCCTCCTCCTCCCATAGTCACGAGCCAATTCACCTCCTTCTCACTGGTGTGGAGAGGGGTTTCCCAAGCCACATGATCTAGCAGATCCTCAGGAGGGTGGCAGATGGCCTCGCAGGTGAGGGAGCGAGCTCCACCCCATGTGGGGAGCGCCATTGCCACTGGCCTCTGCTCACTCAGATTCTGCAAGCTTCCACGTCCTTGTGAGGAACTGGGAGAGCAGTATCCCCTGAACAGCTGTGGCTTTCTAGAAAGCACCAGAGAAAGGAGCTCAGGAGCAGTAGAGAAAGCAAGGGGCCCCTCTGCTGTCCTACTTGACACTGTCATCCCTCCCCAGCCAGGAAGGGGCCACAGTGACAGGCAAGCATGTCACCAAGCACCAAGGAGCCAGCAGGGGTGCCCCGGTGCTCCTCTTCTGGTTCTCAGTGGGTCATGAGAATCACATGAGACTAAGAACACCAGGGTCTCTTCTGGACCAGGACCCCCTTTGGGTGAAAGAAAATTCCAGAAATCTTGTGGAGCCACTTAGAGGCTGATCTGTTCATCTGAGCTGGTTGGTGACCAGGCAGGAGCTACTGGTCACCAAGGGCTGCCTCTTGCACTCTCCCCTCCCTCCGCTTAGCAGCCTGGATGCTGCCTCCTGCTCCTCCCTGGCCTGGGCCTTGCTCTGTGGCCTTGTGCACTGGGCTGGAAGCTCAAGAGACATTGGCCATGCTCCCTGAAAGGCCTTGCTTTCCTCTATTTTCATGCTGGCCCATGTGCTGCTGACCGGATCTTACAGCCGAATAGCAATGTGATTAGCATATGATGGATTATCCTGCTAGGAAGGCTCAGAATACACTGTGCCTCCATAGGGTGGAGGCGGAACAGCACAGTGGAGAGGAAGACAGAAGGGGGGGCCAGGACCACTTGGACTGCAGCACTGAATGAGGTCCTTGTTGCCTGCTCCGGCCACGGTTGGGGGAGCCTGAGACCCAGGAAAGCTATGCAGCCTGCCTGGGTGGAGTGGGCCAGGGGCCACACCACAGCCTACGCCCTAGTCACCCTGGTCTTGGGTGACCCCGCAAGTGCACCCTTCTCCACTTGGAGCCTGGCTCCTCAGTGCCTGGGCCCTCCCCATCCTTGGGACCCTTTGGGGATCACCTCTGGAGCTGACTCTGGCAGACCTGTGTCCTGGGAACGTCCTGCTGTGTGGGAGTTATTTGCCTGGATGAGGCATAGGTCACCCTGTCGTTTTCTACTCCAGGGGACTGAAAGTTCACGTCCCTGATACTTGGTGTGTTGAGACCCTATTCCCCGCATGATGGTATCTGGAGGGCAGGGTCTCTGTAGACAAGACAGGGACAGAAGCTCACTTGCCTCCACCCTGTGAGAAACACGTTCCTGTTGTTCAGGATCCACTCGGTCTGTGTCATCACCACAGCATGAACAGACGGAGACGCCTGCTCTGAACGTCCTTCCTGCAACAACGTGGTTGCTGCATCTCTGTTCAAGAAGCTCAGGACACTGTTGATCTGAATCATCATGTGATGGGACCTGGGGGGATGGGGGTTCGGGGCATTCTTGGGAGGGACAAGTCGAGAACCTGACAGAGCCCCCCCTGTGGAATCAGCGGATGCAGGGTGGCCACTTTTACATTTGTCTGGCTCCTGGATCTAAAGGTGAGAGGAGTCTGCCCCTCTGCACTGGAGACTCAATGACAGTGTCAGTGTCTCCACCCCCAGCTCTGCAGCAACATTGTTGCAACTCTGTAGAGGGGAAGTGGATGTCAGATGGGAACTGTATCACCTCACAGGAAGATGGAGCTGCAGGTCTTTTCCTGCAGAGGAACTGACCAGAGCTAGCTAAACAACGCCTCCTGCACCCAGGGCTCGGCCTTTGGATATGAATCCGCTGGGCCAGCGTCAGCACTAATAAACACTGCTCCCTGCTGGATGCCCTGGTGGCCAGTCTCTCTGCATGAGATACCACAACACCTGAGATCAGGAAGCCCGGCTGGGAGAGAGGGGATGATGGTGTGGCAGCTGGGTGGAGCCAAACAAGCTATGAGAGGTCACAGGTGGACACACTGAAGCCACAAGGCAGAAACCACCCCTGAGGAGAGGCCCAGCACGGTGCTGGTGGACATCGACCTGTCTGCATTTGTCTCTGGTTTGGACACCCAAGGTGTCTTCCCTGCTGGCCCATCTCCCTTCTCCCCAGCCATGCCCCAGGCTTCTCCTCTCTCCTCTGATCTTGGGTGCACCCCGGTGCAAGTGGCTGCTCCGATGGTCCCTGCAGTTGGCCTCTTGCTGCTGCTCTGCTTGGCCCCCTGATGACCTTCCTGGAACCTCTGCTCTGGGAGTCCCACTTCCTAGAGACCCTGAGCCCACTGCAGTCCCAATCACATGAACAATGAGCCCAGAGGGGACTCTGGCATTCCTCTGCTCTGGCGTTTCTTCCTGGCAGGGTATTCTTCCTCTCCGCCTCCCCCTACATCCTCCTTGGTCCCCTCAGTGTCCAGTGATTCTGCAGGAAGACGGTCTCATCCCCCTTGACGTAGGATTCCTCCACCAAGTCACCTTCAAGCGGATGCTCTATTCTTCCTGTCACACTGCGCTCTGGGGAAGAGCAGCATCTGAGTCCATTTCCTGTTCCTATAACTGAGGACCACAGACTGGGTAATTTATGAAGACTGGAGTTTTATTCCACTCATGGTTGTGGAGACTGGGATATCAAGATCCAGTGGCGACAGCTGATGAGGTCTTTCTGCTGGTGGGGACTCTCTGCAGAGCCCTAAGAAGGCACAGGGCTTTGTATAATGAGCAGGAGCATAGAGAGACAGATTAAAACTGGATTTTATGACACTCACTCAAAAGATGCCCCATTAACCCACTAGTCCATGAGAAGATTAATTCCCTCTTGCAGGCAGAGCCCTGTGACCTCATCACCCTCATCCTGAGGTCCCATCTTTTCCCACCTCAGAGCTCACAACAGGGCTCACACTTCAGCTTCGATGGAGACATGCAAACCCCAGCAGGAGCTGGGGCCAAAGCTGCACCCCATTGCCTGCCTCACTCCACAACCCCCACTGTCTTGAGTTCAACCCAACAGTGGCTAAAACCATGCACTTGGAGAGAGAGAGCCACAGCGTGCTATGAAGGATGTTCAGGTGACAGAATGGGATGCTTCCTGCCATTCTTTCGTGAAAGATCATCTCCATATCTTCTTCACAGAGAAAGGTTACGTAATAAATTCACAGACATTATCTAAAGGACACAATCGTGGGGAAGTTTTTATTCTTCTTGCCCATTTTCGTATTTCTTGGTAAACACGAATTATTTGCAAAAAATGACAAACTTCATCAAAGCAAGGCAACAAATTCCTTCCAGGTGTTCAACAATCATCTTAAAATTCAATGTCTTAATCACTCCTTGTATGTAAATGAATTACAGGTGGATCAACAATTTAAAAGCAGAAATTGAAACAATGAAAGAATTCAAAGAAAACATGGAAAGGTTCCCTCTGATAACCTTGAAGTAGGTAAGATTGTTATGAGCAATTTACAAAAACCAGAATCCACAGAAGAGAAAATTAATTAATCTGATAGCAGAAAATGTAATAAACAGGTCAAAACCCAAGGGACAAAGTAGAGGAAATGATTCATCTATGAAAATGACAGGTTCCCCTAAACTAACAATGTAAACGGCTCTTTTGACTCAATCAGAAAAATATCAACCAATCAACAGGAAAATGGACAGGCAAAGCGTGATACACTTCTCAAGTGACCCTGGACAATGAGCTGAGACTTGCAAAACTGACGAGAAAGAGGACTTGTTCTGCCCACAGGATTGATGAGGAGTGGGAACATGGCGGGCAGTGGCGTGTGGGGGCACCACTCACCAAGAAGGGTGCAGTGGACTGCCTCTGCAGAGACCCCCCCGTGGCACAGTGTCACACCTGCGCTCACTCCTGGGCGTCCGTCTTGGGGGTGAACGGAGCCCCAGCTGCTGTCATTTTCACTATCTCCTTCCTAAGGCTCATCTTAGGTATCATTTGCTTTTTCTTTAGGAGGCTCCTAAGTTGGAAATTCTGGCAGCTACTTTGTGATTTTTTTCCTTTTTCTACATAGGCATTCTGCGCTGTGCCTTTCCCTCTCAGGACTGTGGAAGACAGCTTTTTCACCCCTGTGACTAAATGACCCCACCCCAACAACCAGAGAAGAGGAAGAATTCATTGGGGGGCTCACGGTTTTGGCCGTCTCCATTCCTTTGGGCTCAGGGTGAGGCAGGACATCATGGCAGCAGAGTGTGGCAGAGAGAAGCAGCTCTCATGGTGGCCAGGATGCAGAGAGAGACCCCACTCACCAGATACAAATATATACCCAGAGCCAAGCTGCATCCCACCTCCCCCGGCCACACCCACCACCTAGTTAGGTTATCCCTATCAGGGGATTAATCCACTCTCACAACCCAGTCATGTCTCCTTGGGACCTTCTAGCACTGTCTCATACATGAGCTTTTGGGGGGACACCACATCTAAATCATAATAGTCTGCTTTTTTGTGCCCCCAAAATTTCAATACCTTGTAATTTTCTTTTGCCTGAAAAGACTTCTTAAATATTTCCTGAGGCTTCTCATCTTTGACCCCTGGAATATTTAGTGGTGTTTAATTTCTAAATAGTTAGGCTTTTCTGAATATCCATTACTGATTTCTAGGACAATGTTGATATGGTTCAAGGGTGCACATTTATGATTTCTGTTCTTCTGAATTTGTTAATGTTCATGTTGGGGACAGAATATGACTGTCCTGTGTGCACTTGGGGGGCCGTTTATCCTCCTTCTGTGGAAGGAAGGCTCTGTGAGTGCCCAGGAGGTCACGTGGCTGGTGGGGTTCAGAGGGTGGTCGCTGGCAGGTCTCACCCTGTTTCCTGCAGGAAAATGGGTCCCTGGAGCCTCGGTAGCTGCCGTTCCCTTCCCCCAACAACACCTCTGGGTTCCTTTCATTCTTCCTGTGAGAGGAAAAACCTGGAGGAAATACCTGGAAATGAGCGAAAATTTCCTCCCCATGACCATAGCTCCCAGGAGCGTCTCACTACCACGCTTGGCTTCTAGCAAATAATTAAAATTTCTAGTTCATTGTCTCTATCAGCTTATGTGGTATTCAGTGGTTTCTGCCTCCAGATAAGGGAACAGCAGGTCCTTGTTGTAGGGAGCCGGCTCAGAAAACACTCAAGACTGAATTTGAAACAAATTAGAGAGTTTTATCACCTGGCGGGGGACTGTTTCCCCATAGAGACTAAATTCTGTGGGAAAACAGCCATTTTCTGGCCTGTGTCTTGGGAATTTAAGGACAAAAACCACAGCTCAGGGACTTTCCTTAATGTCATGCAAGCAAGCCAGTCACAGAAGCTGAAACAGCAGGTGGCAGAGCAACTCAGAAAACCATTTCTTGGGTTCCAGCAGGTGGTCAGCAGGGGCGAGAATCTACTTTAAAGTCACCAAGACCACCATATCCTGGGTTGAGAACATTTTGTAGGGTACAAAGTACAGAAGATAATATGTTGTTTTGGGTTTATTTGTTTTGTTAGTTTTTTTTTTTTTTTTTAGCAGAAAACAGCTTTCATTTTGTTTTCTCAGAAACGGGTCCTGCAGGTCCTTCAGGGGGCAGTGACAGAAGAACCAAGGTGGAGTCTAGAACAGCTGGGGTGGGTCCCTAGGGCCACACCTGCTTGCTCACACAGCCACAGTGACTCCATTCCCCCTGCTCCAGAAAGGGGGGACTGTCGTAAGTGATCAGGTAGTTTCACCAGCAATTGCTGTACACAACTAGTATCAGTAACTTATTGATTGTATTGATCGGTTCACACCACAACAGTCCTGAGTTTCCCAAAGTGGTTCTGTGACCTCTGCTCTCCAAGTGTTCTCAGAGCCACTGAACAATGCCCAGCTTCCAGCTTCTTGCAGTAAGGGGACGGGCTGCTCTCTTAGGGTCCACCATGTGTCCCAGAGAGAGATTTCAAAGGTGTGTGTGTGTGTGTGTGTGTTTCCTGCCTCTTTATTTGGACTAGAAAGAAAGACTAACAGTCCAAATGTATATTTAAAAGGCAGCATAAGATAAACAGAATACAGCCCTACTGGGTCATTGTCATGCCTGGTGTGTGAGGTGACCCCTGAAGCTCTGTGACAGCAGGAATGCCCAGGGGTGAAATGATGGGGCTTATCCAGGGGTGATGCCCTGGGGGTGGCTGTGGGTAGGTGGCGCCTGGCTGGAGGGGTGGCTCATGGGGCTGCCCTGGAAGATGCACCCTCCCTGCACACCCCACCCTGCCTCCCTGCTCCCCGATCCCACCATGAGCCGAGCAGCTCCACCTCCCAGGATGTGCTACCTCGCCTGGGCCCAGAGCAATGAGTTGGCCAACTGTGGACTGAGATGCTGAAACCATGAGCCCCCGATAAACTTTTCATCCTCTGAGTTGTTCTTGTTGGATGTTTTACTCACAGTGACAAAAAACTAAAACAGAGAGCAAGTGGAGAGATTGGAACAGACGTGGAAGAGAGAGACCCAGGGGACACTGAAAGACCCAAGGGACACAGAGAGGCAGGGAGGTGGGCAATGGACAAGGACGGGGTGTGAGAGGCTGGATGGGTCCCAGGTCTCTTGCAGGACCTGCCTCCCCCCCACCCTGTGGACTGTGCAAGAAGCCACAATGCCTTCAAATATACAAATACGCATCCCTGTAGCCAAGTTAGCTCAAGCAGCTCTCCCCTGAGACGTGGCCCATTCCAGACGCCTCCCAGCCTGGCCGACCTTGCCCTCCAGCCTGTCTCCTGAGCTTCCCCAGGACAGAGCCCTCCAGGCGTCTCTGACACTTGCCCCTTGGTGTCTCTCCCTTTTCCTCTTTCCGCACCAACCCCTTGCTCTCCACATTGCTCCGTAAGACAGCACCTTCTCCTGACCCATCCTCCTCTCCTCCATCTGCAAATCTCCTTCCCCAAAGCTGCACAGAATCTCTTGGATTTGTTACTCTCTGGAACAGCCCATTGGGCTCTGCCTGGCATAAGAGTTTTATCGAAGTTATTTTACTTATGGGCTAGAGTTTCAGCTCCCTGAGGGTAAAGAGTGTTTCTTAGTTCTCTGGGAGGGCAAAGTGTTCCTGGGTGTTTGGATCATTGAGGGAAGAGGAAGAAGGCACATCACGGCTATGGAACAAAGCCTCATTCCGTTCCTTTTTTACTGATCTCGCAAATAATAAAAATGACAAACACCAGTTTCATCTGCCCCCTGCCAGGCACCCTCCTAAGGGCCCTGGCCTTTGCTAGCACAGAGATGGTAGCGAATCCTGTGTGGAGGGTGGTCATGCCTGAGACATTGGTGAAGAGACTTGCCCAGGGCACAGAGTGAAGGACAGAACCCTGACGTTTTTCCAGATGATGGTTCTAGGGGTCCACGCCGTTAGTCACATGGCCTGAGAAGGGGCTGAAAGAACAGTGGGAGACACTGCTCTGGGGTCTCGATCAGCAGCACAGGATATATTAATAGTAAATTCTTTGGGATATTAATCATGTTCTATATTTTTCAGAATGAAGGAAAAGTGAGGTTGTGGTGAGCAGGGCCTGGGGGGAGGAGCTGACACACTCAAGCTGTGGGGAGAACAATCAGGAGGAAAGAGAAATGCGACTTTCTGCACCTCCCATGGATCCCGAAATCCTGATCCTCCCTGGTTCCTTTCCCGCCCCACTGCTTCTCTTCAGCCAAAATTTATAGACGGAAAACACGTGTCCCACTGTGCTCAGGTCCCAGTTGACCACACAGACTGACCGGACGTGGATGCATCCAAGCTTTAGCAGGCCCAGACATGCCCCTTCTGGATGCTGGGACTTCAGAGGGGAGCACCCTCTGTTCTCCTCTGGAGGAGCAGTCCCTCCTCTGACAGTGGGCAGAACAGTCTCCTGTGCAGCAGCTGCACCAAAATAGAGGAGTGTGGGGGTCCATGAAAATAGAACGGGGATCAGTGGAGCAGAAGCAGGGGACTGTGGGGGCGGAGAAGAAGGGAAGAGCAACAGCAGGATGAAATTGATGACATTACGCTGTGTGGGTGGATGGACACACCACAGTGGATCTACGTTTGTGTTCTGTGACCTTAAGCACGTTATTTAACATCAGCTTCTTGCTTACAAAACTGAGGTCGAAATATGTTTGTCCTCTGTTTCAAGCACACTGAATACGCAAGGTTCCTGGGGCAGCACCAGGCAGAAGGCACACCCTGAGAACTCTTTAGCCGTGGTTGGTAGGTGTCATGGTCTGAATGTGTGTCCCAAAGCCAACCCCAACACAACAGCACCAAGAGACGGGTCCTTCAAGAGGAGAATGTGTTGGGGGGCCCTGCCTGTGTTATCAATGAGGAGGTCCATCTGCTGGGGAGTGGATTCATTATCACAGGAGCAGGCTCCTTACAGAGGTTGCAATGGGACCTCTCCCTCTTCATCCCTCCCCCGTGTCATTCCTCCCACCAAGTTAGGATGCAGCAAGAAGCACGTGGTCCTGGGCTTCCCAGAACCCCTGGGAAATGATTTTATGTATAAATTTCTCCACCTGTGATGTCCTGTTACAGATGAAGTTGGTGTGCAGGGCACCTCTGGTTCTGCCCTGGGAGGGGAAGGACCTCAAAGCCTACAGCAAAGCCAGTGAGGATTCCTAGGGGTTCCCCAGGCTGGTCACTCACTGACTCACAGATGTGGCCCAAGTCCTGGATGGAGATGACCCTCCGTTAGGAAAGCAGGGAGAAGAGACCACAGCATCGAGATCCTCTGCAAGAGGAGGCCCACTGCGTGGCCTAGGGCAGAACTTCACATAGGCTGCAGTCTCCAAAGAGAATGGCAAAGCACGTGTGGTTCTTGTTTTTTCAAGTACTTCAAGCAATAAAAACAAAATAAGGACATTATAGGAAAACTCGAGAAGTATTGGAAAGTTTTAAATTCATTCCTTTCATGATCCCTCCATAAGAATTCCATTCCTATTATAATTTGGTGGTATGACTGCTCAGGTCTTTAATAGTGAAATGAGCCAATGACATACAACCCGTAACTGTTGGTGCCTGATTTTTTAATCGAGCACCGTAACACTAGCTTTTTACTACATTTCTAAAATCTCTTTGCTGACTTCTGGATACAGATGGTGGATTCAAGTGGACTTGGGTGTTCTCCCTCTTCCCCAAGCCAACACAATGAGCCAAAGAGAATGGAAATAATTGAAAAGAGGAAAACAAACCCAAATTCCCCAGGAACGGAGAGAGTTGTGACTTCCTGACTTACCCTTTGGAAACTGGTAGCCGGGGAGTGTTCCAGTGAGCATGTCTCACTGTGGATTCTAAGCTGGCAGGCTCCGAGAGGGGAAGTGGGGACTTGAGAGGGAATGGAGCCTTGGAATTCTTATAACACCCCAAAGGCATGGGCAGCCCCCTCAGGGGCTGAGACCTGCCCGGAAGGAGGCATGGAAATGCCTAGAGAGCACCTCAGCAGCCCCTATCAAGGCAGCAGGAGAGCAGGGAAGCCACCGGAACTCTCCTAATGGGCTCCAACTAAACCTGTAGTGCCAGCAGCCACTGTCCCACCCTCCCACCACAGGTCCCCAACCCTCACTTTCACATTAAGTGGCATGTTCTGAATTAAATATCAAAGAGGAAATAATGAGGTGAAGTCCTCAGAGGGAAAAGGAAGTTAAGAGGGAAGCAGACAGGTATAAACTGGTAAACCTCGGAGAGAGGGAAACCAGAGACAGTGGGCTGGGGCTCCTCTGAGAGCTGGTCCAGGAAGCCTCTTGATTGGGCGAAAGTCCGGATGGTGCAGTTAGTCCTGAAGGGCTGCAGGTGCCTGCCAGGTGCAGGCCTCTCTGGGGGTCTTCCTCCGGACAGTGCTTTGAAATCCCAGGGATTTTGAGGACTAAGGACCACCCCCTGCTGCAGTGGGCTGTGGGTAGAGTCCAGGCACCTGTGCTGCTATCAGAACTCACCAGAGGTCCTCAGGTACCGGAGGGTGGAGAGGCCTATCTCTGCAGAGTGACTTCATACTTCAGATGTTTCACTCTGGTTCCTAATAAAAGAGTGATGACTGTCCAAATTACACAGAGATGCTTAACATTCAGCATGCAGATCGTCAAATTATTTCCAAGTAACAGATGTGACAACGTCACTTCCGGAGATGGGGGGTGGGCACTGCCCAGAAAGGGGAAACTCTGAAAGCACACTTTCCAACCCTCAGGTGACGTTGGACGGAGACCTCCCTGGTGCCCACTCATCCTGCCCATTTTGAGCTGCCCCTCCTCCTCTCCCTTCTCCTTTCTTCTCACCCTCTTTGTTTTTTCTTTCCTTGATGTTTTCCCAGTAGAATATCCCTATACGTTTTCCTGGCAGCAGGACACCACAAGAACTTGTCACAGGTTCTACTTCAGAACAGCCCCCACTTCATGCCCACCTGGATTAATGGAAAACACAGGAACGTGCATGTAGGGACATAGGAACCAAGCTGTGACCTCTGTCAGGCTGTGGACATGAATACCAAGGCATCCATAGACCTGGAGGTGGACTGAAGATGGAGCTGGCACTTCGAGAGTCTGGCTCTGAATGTCCCCAAAGGTGATGGTAAAGGACTGGCCCCCAGCCCATGACCCAGTTCAGACATGGTGGAACCGTAAGAGAGTCCTAGTGGGAGGTCCTAGATCCCCAGGGATAACAGGAACCTGTATCTTTCTTTCCTTTGCATTCCGACTATGGGGTGAACAGCTCTGCCACGCACGGCCAGCATGATGTCTCACCATGTACGGTTGCCGTGATGTCTTGCCACAGTCCCAAGAACCCCAGGACTGTTATGCCAGATTTGTGGGACCCCAATAGACCTCCAGGAGCCGAATCTGATGCAATCACACAAGAGTCTTTATTGAAAGCCCGAGCCTGGACTCACAATGTTCCCGATGCAGCAGTCCCAGGGAGTGATTCCCGGTCCTTTGTTCAGTGAGATTTTATAGGTTTTGGAGGGATTTTATTTGGTTTTATTGTGATGTCACAACATCACACAGCAAATCATTCCATACTGCGGGAAAGTCAAACAACAACTCTTAACATTGATTAGCACATTCACTGGCGGGAACAAGTTGGGTAGGGGTGATTGGTTAGTGCAAATAGTTTAAACTGATTGGTTTAGGCCATGAGGGGTGTACATGCTAAACTACATGGTTTCCCAACATGTTATCAACCACCATAAACTACTTGGGGGTCATCTGGCATCCCAGGTATTTTCCCTGTCTCATGCTGATTGGAGGTTGCTAGGAGGTTGCTATGGGCCCTCACCTAGCCCAACTGAGTCAGGGACACCTGGCACTGCAGATCTCTCCTGTTATTGACAGACAAACAACTCAGCAGGGTGGGTATGTGCTTAGGAGTGCTCTGTAGGTTTTTCCAAGGACAAGGGTCACACCCCCTTCCTTAGGACAGGCCTTGAGGTAGAAGCTGCTGTTATTTATTTATTTTTTAAAATGGAGTCACATTAGTTTCTCAGGACCAGCCCAGCACAGACGGAAACTGCAGAACTGTGAGCCAAAGCAACCTGTTCCCTTTCTATAGCCCAGGTGCTGCACGGAGCCTCGGAGAGCTGGCTGACACCTACATTCTTCCAGGGACAGCTCTCAGAGGTGCTGGGCACACGATTCCTTGGGAAAAGGACTGACCTCACACCAACAGCCTTTTCATCTTTCTCCCTCTTCAGCCCTCAGCATCCCCTGCACCCACATGGCAAGAGCCTATTCAGGTAAGAATACTCATGGCTATAAAAACTGTCACTGAAGACACTGGAGAAACCCATCCCAGCGTCTCCAGGGAAAGTCGCCCCTTCATTTATTTGTTTTTTTCTCTTTCAAGGTTCTATATTTAACAGTTTAAATTTAGAAGCTTTAGGTTTTGTTGATTTCTTTTTAAAAAGTTAAAGCCTGATTCTCAGAGTTGCTATCGATCTTCTCCTGCCCGTGACGGGGACCTGTTTGGGACATGGCCACCCCTGGACCACACACTATGCACAGAAACACATAAAGACACACATACATAAAGACACACAGACACACTATGCACAGAAACACATAAAGACACACATACATAAAGACACACAGACACACTATGCACAGAAACACATAAAGACACACATACATAAAGACACACAGACACACACATACCCATTGCAGCTTCTATGGGACGCACACAGGGGGCTCCCCCACCACAGCCTGCCCCTGCATGGGAGCCAAGTGTGCTGACTCCCCTGCAGGGATGGTGAGAGAGGAACTGCGTCCCACCTGGTGTCCCCAGGGATGAGTCAGTGATGGCAGTTGGAGCTGGCAGGCACTGCACACTCCCTGCTGTCAACAAGGCTCAGTGGACAGTCGGCTTCTGCCCTACCGGCTCCCACAGGAGGCTGTGGGTGGGCCCTCTGCTCCTCACTGCATGGTGTCCAGCGGTCCATCGGGGTACAGCAGAGGGGGCAGGTACACCTGAGGGAGACAGGTGGGTGGAGGGCAGAGAGCACCACCCGGCACAGTAGCAGCACAGTGGGTGCCCCGCCCTGGCTGAGAGCTGGGCAGGGCCCAACAGGAGCTGTACAGTGCATACCCTCCCAGCCATTCTGGGCACTGGCTGCTCTCCTGGGTATGGCTGGCAGGTGACCTCTCAGGCCTTGGCTGGACTCTCCACCCTCACAGCAGCTCTGGTCACAGAAGAGAGTCTCTGATTCTGATTGATGGGCGGAAGGGAAGCACTCTTCCTTCAGGGCACCTGCTCTCTGTGTTGAGTCTGGGAAGGTGGCTTCCCCCAGATCCCATGGGTTTCCTGGCACGTGTCTTCTGAGGCTCTGCACCAGTGCATGACCTGAGTACCCTGCACTGGTCAACCACATCAGGAGGATGGCTGTGACCCTCTGCATCCTGCAGATGGCCTGTTTCTCGGGATGTGTCCCCAGGCTTGTCATGGGCCAAGGTTGAGGCCAACACCAGCGGCCTGTGTGAAAGGGTCCAAGGCTGAGCCCACAGGCTTCTCGCTGGGCAGCTCTCCAAGGTGCTGAAGTGTGAAGGTGCAGGTGAAGAGCGACTCCAGGGCAGGGTAGGCAGAGAGCTGGCAGAGGGCCACAGTGGGGTCCCCTGGGCCAGGGCAGGAGCTTGGTGGCTTTTCCCTCTGGTGGGCGAACTTACAGTGGAGATGGGCATCTGCAGGCAGGACAGAGAACACGAGGCAGAAACCAGAGGCCTGTGGGGAAGGCTGGGCCTTCCTGACTCCACATACCCAAGGTGGCCATTTGCCGTGCCCACCAGAGCCACTGCCCAGCAGTGGTCCTAGTGGCCCATGGACTCTGCAAACAAGAGGCAGAGACACATTGGGATAAGTAGGTCGATGTCTCCAGAAGTCCAGGGCTGGTTGGAGCACTCCACACTTGTCTGTCTGCCTCCCTGGAGCCCACCTGTGGCCACTGAGTGGATGGCTCTGGAGGAGCCCAAAAGGACAAGGATGTGGGCACCTGTGTGAGTTTCTTGTCATAAAAGCTGGGGGCTTCCATTCCATCAAGGTTCCAAAAGAGGGGGCCATGGCTGGTGGAAGATAGGGCTTCACAGGAGACACAGGAGAGCTGGGCAGGGCCACCCCTGTGGGCATCCTGATCCAGACGGCCAGATCTGGAGCTTTCTGAACATGAATGTGATGTCACTCGTGAAGAATTGCACACCATGAAAACTCGTATCCTAACCCAAATTATCAATGTGTGTAAAATGGCCACCAGGCTGCGTGCACCAGGTGCACCTGCGCGTGGTCAGTCTCGGGGGCCTCGTCCTTCTGCACCTTGCTGTGCATATGCACAGGTTCCAAAATCTGAAAACACCTCAGACCCGCCACACTCCTGGCCCTGAGCATTTTTCATAAAGGGCACTCCACCCCACTAAACAGCGACTACTCTAGACCCGGGAATGAGGCAAGGGCTGGTGGAGCTCGGCACAGAGCCTCTTGCAGATGAAGGAGAAGGTAGAAGCTGGTGGCTCTGCTCCCAAGAGACTTTGATGTCCAAATGCACGTCGTCTGTGTGGCTCCCTTTGAAATGGCAACTCCAATTGCTCGTTTTCAAATCAACTCTATAATTACTGATGCTACACAACATCTCCCAAATAATTAGGGAGCAGTCCGGGAATCACTGGTTATGAGATGTGACCAGAGTTCCATGAGGCTCTTAATCTGTGGAGTTATAAATAATGTTAAATGGCCAGGAGCTTCAATTAAAAGATGTTTACTTGTGTAAAATGAAAAATGAGGTGGGGGGAGCATTTCCCGAGCCAGAAACTGGGACAAACACCGGGGTAGCTAAACCCACCTTCAATCGCGTCCTCACCTCCTTTGAAAGTTTAAAGCGCAGAGGCCTCTTCTCCCTGCCCCCAACCCAGGGCTGTGTCACCTGGGCCAGACCCAGGTCAGAGGGTTTTCAGCTTTGTCTGGCTGGTCCTCGCCTGGAGGGCCTTCTGCTCCCTCTTTTCCTAACCATGTCTGTCCCCTTCGCTGGACGATGCCCCGTGCCCTCTGGGCCAGGACAGGACTGGACTAAACTGTGCAATAAGCTGAGAATCATCCCTCCCCTGTCTCCTAGGACTGAGCAGGGTGCAGCTAGGAATGGCACTTCCTGGAGTTGTAGGAAGCCACAGTGTGGCACTTCCCGGGGAGTCATGGCTCATGATGTGTTAAACATTCCCTCAAAGGAAACGGCCATGCCACTGCCTCTGGTCACTCCAGAAACTAAGAGGCTCTGATGGGGAGGAGGTTTTAGGGGCAGACCGTGCACCTTTGGGCATTGGGCTCAGGCCTCTGTGGAGGGGTCGATTTTGAGTGGAGTCAGGACAGAACAAGGCACTTTGGCAGGTGGCAGGACCATGCCCATTGCTCTGCCACTTGGACGTGAGAAGCTACAGGTCGGAGTGGCCACAGTAGACTAGAGTGCAGCTGCGTAACCCTTGGAGTGACGCAGCTCAGAACCCCAGCATTGCAGAGCAGAGCCTGGGCCTCTCTTCTTTGAGGGCCACTCCCAGGTCCTCCTGGGCCCTGGTACAGATTGAAGCACCAAGTCAGTCAGTGGCCTGTGGCTGCTGTAGCAAGTGACCACAGACTTCGTGGCTTGGAAATCACTCAAGTTCATTGTCTTCACAGTTCTTGAGGTGAAATGGGCAAACCAGGTCTCACCGGGGCAAGGTCTGGGCAGGCGGCTCCTCCTGGAGGTGCTGGGGTGGGGGGGCTGGCCGATCTCACTCTGGGGTCACCTATGCTCCATGGCCCATGGTCCTCCTCTCTCCAAGACTTGTGTCCATGGCCACATTCCCTTCTTCTCTGATTCCTGTCTCCTCTTCCCCTCATAAGAACCCTGGAGCAGTGACTTTGGGAACGGCCACTCACCTGGTGGCAGGGGTTGGGTTGGGCCACTTCCATCCCAGGAGAAGCAGTGGGATGTTCTGTGGCCTGCTCACAGTGCTCATGGGCCCCCGGGAGGCCCCAGGACCTCAGAGTAGTGAGTATTTCAGAGGTGGTGCTGAGGGTCTGGGGGATCCACTGTGGAGGGGAGGTCAGGATTAGATTGATTTCCTTGCTGACCTCCAATCAAAGAGCCCCAGGGAAGAGGCTGGGTCAGGCACACCCCTCAGGAGGCCACTGCAGCAACCCCGGGGACTTATGAACAACCAGCAGAGGCCGGGCTGTGAGCTTCGGGAGGTGGAGGAGGCAGATGGACCCTGGTCCTCAGCGGCCATGCAGGGGGATGGCAGGAGGAGCTGCCCCCTCCCAGGCCTGTGTGTTTGGTTGGACTTTCATCTCTGAAGCTCTTCACAGGAGAGAGCACTCCTACCTTCCCGGGCGGCTCCCGTCTTCTCTAAAGGTTGCTCGTGCTCTCTCTAGATGGAATGATGATGGATAATGGGCTGGGAAAGCTGCCACGGATGCCGAGCAGTGGTGAAGAAGTGGATGTCACAATCAGAAGCACTGGCAATTCAGACAGAAACACGCCAGATGAGATTACCATGGGAGATGCTCCAGGCCCACTTAATATGTCAACTCTTCTCCACGGCGAGGGTGGGGGGGCTGCTACTCCAGCGGCTTGGCCTGCTGCTGGCAGTCAGCTGGCCTCTGGCCTGCCCCCGGCTGGCCTCTGGCCTGCCCCCGGATGGCACGGCCTGGAAACCAGAGAGCTCAGCTCTGCCTATTTTGCTCTGTAGTTATTTTCTTCCCCGGTTTAAGAAATAACTCCGAGCAAAAATCACAAGTTACATAAGGTACCGCAGTTGAGGACCACAGAGACTCAGGCTGGAAAGAAATGTGGCTACTCCTCAGTCCCGATCACTTGTTCTCCAGGAGGGAACTGAGGCCCCAAAGAGGGACTAAGCCTTCCATCACCTAATCTGCTCCTGGGTTTTGACCCAGTGCTTTGCAGGTTCTCCTGCTGCTTGGAGTTATTTAGGGAAATTTAAACATCTGCTGCTCAGGCCACCTCCAAGGTCCCTCAGCCCAGAGCCTCCCAGGTGGGACCGGGTGTCAGCATTTTTTGGGTTTTCACAGGATGCTGCCAAGCAACTGAGGTGCTGACCCGTTTGGGCCCAGCCTCACCTCCACACTTGTGGCTCCCGGAGTGCCTGGGCTGGGGCTCCGGCCAGGCACCTGCTGTCTTTCTGTTTGGGATTGGACCTGGCACCCTGTTTGTCCCTGGAGGTGTCTCTGCACTCTGCCTCACCCATTGCGCACCACATGGCTCCTTGTGTTTCTCCTGCTTCTGGGCGATGGAACACAAAGTTATAAATAGCCACAGAGCTGGGATGGCAGCTCTCCGTGGCTGTCAGGACCAGGCTTGTCAAAGGCCTCCTGTTGACAGTTGCATACATTCTGCTGCCCACGCCAGTCCGTTTTCAACAGGCTCCAGAGCTGGACCCCAAGGCAGGGGCTCCCTCCTTGGCCTGGGAAGCCTTGGATTCCAGGCCAGTCCTCCTCAATGTCCCACTTGCATCCTGGCCCTGTGAGCTGTGTCTGTCCCCTCTCTCCTGGGCTGGGGGGCTATGCAGTTCAGTTGTGAGCCTCTCCTATGTGTGCATGAGGTGGCTTTGGTGAGCAGGTGCTGACACTGAGGAGGCTTTCTCTGGGCCTCAGCTCTGGAGGCTCAGGGGAAGCAGGAGGAGGCAGGAGTCGTCTCTCCCCACCATAGCCGATGGCAGCCATTCACCTGCTGGTCAGGCCACCGTCACTGCCCTGGAGTCTGTGGACAGGCACCGGGAGTCGGATCCAGATGTCACCTGTTTATGGTCTGATGCTGAACAATGGACTGAGCCCTGGGGACCTGGGTTTCCTCAGGTGCAAAGTGGGATTAAGAAGGGCACCACTCTCTGACCCTCGGGCGGCTGGCGTGAGAACCATGAGTAGAATCTCTGACACTATTTGGAAGAGAGAATGTGGTGTGTGTGCTAAAAGGAAATATGGGGGCTGGGGGGCTCAGCAGTGGAGTGGGTGCCAGGTGGGCACCAGGTGGGCACAAAGCCCGTGGTCACCCAGCGTTGCAGTCAACCCAGCAGCGAGTCGATGGTGATCCACTCAGGAACTTTGCAGTGCTGCCCCTCTCCATGTCCTCCCCATGTGGCTGTGCTGCCTGTTCTGCTGCCTCCCAGGGGTCACACCACACCACCCCATCAAACTGCTACCCCTGCCTGGCAGAAGGAGGCCCTGTGCCATCTCTGCCTGCATGGAGTCCTGGGAGTCAATGGGACCAGGGCTTCTGTGGACAGGCCGCCGGGCAGCAGTTGTATTCAGTGTGTTGGAACCGGTGGATTGCGGAGGCTGGTTCTCTGGAAACCCAACTCTAGGTTAGAACTCTCCGCTCAGAGCAGTACAAGTGGAAACTGGGTCTCCACACTGATGGACATGTTGCATCATACCTACCAGGGAGAGGGACAATGACACTGCTTCTGAATACCATGTGCCCTCAGGTGTTAGGGTGGCATCTCCTCCTCGAGTTCAGGCCACTGGATTTGTGTTAAAGTTGGCCACAGATTTGTTGTGGGCCTAGACAAGGCCACCAACTCACAGAGCCTCAGAGTCCGAACCGAGGAGGAGGAACACCCCTCTCTGTAAGTCACAGGGATGTGCGGAGGCCACTGGTGGAGGGAGTCCCCGCAGCCACGCAGAACCCTGGCGGAAGAGGATATGAGCCATCAGGTCTGGAGGAAAGATGGCGTTATTTAAATGTCAACAGAGAGACACGCGTATTCCCACACAGTGACCTGAGTCCTACCTAGAAGAGTGCGCCTGGCCTTGGGGAGGCTGGCCCTGTGTGAGGAGCTGGCCCAGGTGTGGGGGACAGGGCCAACAGCTCTCACCTGGAAGCCAGGGAAGGAGGAAGCACGGGGGTCTGGTGTGGCAGAGGGGCCCAGGGCATTGTTCTCCCTGTGGTGGGGCAGGAGACCAGGCCTGGCCAGGAGACCACCACCGAGTGGAAAGTCCTGGGGGTGCAGGCAGAGGAATGGTGAGCGTGGGCCACGGTCCCCAAGGGCGGGCGTCCTTTCAGGACCAGGAGTCTGGCCTGCTGCCATGCTCCCTGGGAGCCTTGGTGGGGTCCCTGACCAGGCGCCTTTTCCTCAGTGCTGGCCACGGAGTGACTCACCGGCCTCAGCACAGCAGCTCTTCCCCTGCACCCCACACAGCACCACTGAGATCCTCCTGTTCTGATTTCTGAGTAAAAAGTTATTCCAGGAAGAAAGCGCTAGACATGCTGCAGCTCAGGAGAGACTCTGGCATCCAGCAAATCAGAAAATGCATATACGGCCCTTGGGGGCATAGACAGTCCCAGTGAAAGCGTCTCAGGGCAGGTGGATGCAGGGGCACCCAGAGCATGGTTCAAGGCTGGTTGTGCTCCACAGGGTGAGGCTGCCATGGAAGTGGGTGTCCATGGGAGGGGGAAGGATTCAGAGGATGCCAGCTCCTGTCTGAGCCTGATGGGCTGCCATGTGCAGTGCAGAGCAGGTCGATTCCACATGGCCACAGGGACTACAGGGCAGATGGGTGGAGGTTGCAGGGAACAGATGGACATCCAGAAATAGGACAAATTATCAGAGCATACCTAACATTTGTTGAGCCAGACCGCGGTGCCAGGCACTGGTCTACATAATGTGCAGCGCAAGTCCCCGTCTTTAGGAAGCCTCCGGAGGCAGATGTTGCTGTTGTTGCAGGCACAGGGGCTCAGAAAACTTCTGCAACTCATCTAAGGTACCACAAGTGGAGAGTTCAGAATCCAGATCAGGCCTGGTTTGGCAAATGCACCTTCCTGGTAACTGCTGCTGACCTGTGCGCCTCCGAGGGACATCTTAGGCAAAGAGCTGGGGATAGACAGGTGAAGTATTCCACCCCTGCCTGACATGGTGCATTGGTCCGAATGACTTTCAGATTTTATGCTCCACCCTGACATGGTACACACTAGGGGAAGAATCAGTGATGCAGATACCAGTGAACAGATTGATTAGAATAGAGGGAGCCTGATTTGGGAACCAGTGTGTTGTGTTAGGAGGGGGCTGGCCGGTAGCTGCCAGGTGTGGCTGCCTTAATACAGGATGAGAGGACACACCTGAATCTTGATCTGGACCACATGGGGCCTGGTAGTGGTGTGGAGCAGAGCTGAGAGCCCAGTCTCACCTTGCTCCCGGAGCCCCGCCCCATGGCACTCTTTGTTTCCCGCGTATTCGTCCACTCTACAGACAGTGTCTGCGTCCCTGCATGGGCAGAGATCTCCGCTGGGGTGGGAAGGCCAGGGCGTAGCCATGCTCCTTCACCTGGACAGCTCACAGCATCAGGTGGAATCAATATCGAAGAAATAATTATGTCAATTAATCATGACTTATGCACAGAAATACAAGCTCATAAAGCAGAAGTGTGGTTCAGTGAGGGATGTTGGAATCACTGCGGAGAGCCCCAGGAAGGGCCTTCCATGGCGAGGACCCTAGGGATGACACCCAGATGATGGCAGAGGGGCGTGGGGACTGGAGGTCTGAAGCTGTTGAAGGCCTGGGTGGGTGTGTGAGGGTTCTGGGAGAGGAGACTGGCACCTGGGCATTGAGGAGAGGGGATGGAGGGTGTCAAAGGTGACAAGGGAGGAGGGTGATATCCTGGCATAATATGGATAAACGCTGGCATTTTTCGAAGAAAAGCAAGGAGACAGAGAGAGGGAGTCCCTGCACGTGGGCACTGTGTGCATGAACACAGACCAGATCTGCGTCTGGAGCTGGGCTGGACTGCAGTGAGGGGGCTGCAGGGAAACCAGGAGGCAGGCAGTCCTCTAACCCAGGCAGCAGAGCCAGGTCGGAAGCTTGACCTTGGAGTCTCTGCACACTCAGGGCCAGTCTGGTCCTCGCTGAGCCCTAGGCCTGCCTGGTGCCCCACCTGGTGCCCCTCTTGCTCCACCTGCAGCCCAGCTCAGCACCCCACGCCCTGCAGGAAGGAGCTGCTGGGACGCACTGGTCACCTCTGCTCGGAGCAAACACACCACCGTGCTCTCAGAGCATTGGCCAGAGTGGTGTGTGACCTCGGCTAACTGCAAGGGAGGCTGGGCAGCCCATCCCACCACACAGGGGAGCCCATGCATACTTCCGCCCATGTGGGAGATGGTGGGAGAGAGACGGTGACAATCTCACACCCACGAAAAAGTAGAAGGAGGCTGCATGTGACAGCCAAGGACAGGGAGGGAGCTCTCAGAGGTGGCTTCCTCAGCCTGGGAAGTGGCCAGGTGGTGGTGCTCACTGAATGGCCCTAGGGTCAGGCTGGGTGAGGACAGAGTTCCAGGGTCAGCTCACATTTCTTTGAGAAGCCCCAGGGAAAACGTTCAGGTGGACACGTGGGTCTGAGGTCCAGGGGGAACCTCAGGGAGGATCCAGGCCCCATGTGACCTTCTTGGTGGCTAGCCGCCTCTTGCGTTTTGCCTCATCACCCTTTGGTCAGTTTTGCTAAGGTCCTGTTTCCTGGGCGACGGTCATCCTCCTAGCACTCCCTGCTTGAACGCTCCTGGTCTTGCTGCTTGGCGGCTCCTGGCAGCCTCTCCGACCACTTCAGGCTCCCTCCTCAGCCTGCCCATCCTCTGGGCTGACCTGTGCCTTTCATTCTTAAAGCGTAGCCTCTGGCTTCCTGTCCTTCCTGGTCTCCCCTCCTCCTTTCTGTCCTCTTGTTCTGTCCGCAGTTTCACAGGACCCAGCAGGACTCAGAGCCCCTGTGACCCTGGGCCATCAGGTTTGGTGCTGATGTGCCTCAGTCAGCCCAGAGGGGCCCCTGGTCTGCAGAGCTTAGAGCTAAACAGGGAGGACAAAGAGCACAAAGCACCCTGGATGCAGCCCACATGTGGCCACACGTTTGGCAACAGTCCTGCCTACAGACCTCAGGGTGATGCAGGAGGAGCAGCTGCCCTGTGGGGGCAGCCTCATGCTGAGGACATCCCGTGCCATGCGGTTTAACACCCCGTAGTGTGTCTTTATCACTGTCACGTCCCGTCTTTGGAGTCATCAGGCCACACCTAGAGAAGCCGATGGTGATCGTCTCCGACTCTTGTTGTTACAGGGTAATCCATCCCTCGGTGCGTTCTAGGAACACCAGTGGGATATGACGCTACTTGGGATCTCGTCTGCAGGGGCGCCCTGCCCAGCGTGCCTGGTGTGGACCATCAAAGGAGCAGGGCAGCCTGGGCTCCACGGGGGTGATTCAGGGCCTCTCAGCGTCGGAGACATTGATGGGTTGTCTCCTGAGGAGGATGTGCATGTGCAGGTGGCCGTGCTAGTAGCTTTGCCGTGACAAAGTCCCCAGATAATCCACTTACAGTAGAAAGGCTATATTTTGGCTCTTGGTCTCATTGTCTCAGTCCTGTGTCACCACCCATTGCTTTCAGCCTGTGGTGGGGCAGGACTTCACGGTGGGAGGGGTGTGCCACCAGGAAGCAAAGAGGAGAAGGGGCTGGAGTTCCCGAAACCCCTCAGGGACACTCCTGCAGGACCCACTTCCTCCCACAAGACCCCACATCCCAAAGGCTCCATCACATCCTGATAGCACCTCAGGTGGGGACCAAACCTTCAAAACGAGGGTCTTCAGGTCATTCAAGGCCCAACCCTGATGCTGCCTAAAGTTGTTTTTCTTTTTAAAAGTAATTGAAAAAACTATTTTTTGATGTTGTGTAATTGCTTATCTTGGGATGGAAAAAGAGAGGCATGAAACCCAGAAGCTGTGTAGACTTTAAGTGTGTGTCCTGCAGGCACATCCAGAGGAGGCCTCAGTGGTCACTACTAGCTTCTTCTTTTCCCAATGTTTTGCTTGCCATTCTGAGCTCTCGAAGTGCCCTCTGCAGCTGATGCTCATGCAGGGTCCTGGGTTAGGAACTTGTCCCTGGGAGCTAAAGCAGTACACACATCTGGGTGTTTTCTCAGGGTCATTGCTCCTGCTTGGGGGCAGCAATCACACCCCACCCAGCAAAGGGTTAACATCTGGGGATATCGTGGAGTATGCAGCGGGAACCTGAGGCCGATCTGCTGGGCAACTGTGCACAGCTGCAGAGTGATTCTATCTCTGGGTTATTTTTAATCACCATTATTAAAAATCAGAAATAGTTTGCTAACCTTGGCCTCAGTGGAGCAGACTTGGAACCTTTGCTCCTGTTTCCTGAGTCAGGACCTTCCTGTCACCCCAGCCCACATTTGCTACAGGGACATCCCCACGGAGGTGTTTCCTGGCTGCCCCTTATCCTTGTTTTGCTGCATACCTAGAGTTAGGAGGCGGAGTCTTTGTCCCCGATAGCCTTCTATGGCTCATGGTTGCACCCCACCCCCTCAAAAGAGTCAGGAGCTCTCCCTGTTTTGGCCACCTCAGCCCAGGCTCTGGGGACCCTCGCCCCAGTGTTCTCTGGGCAGGCAGGCAGCCTGGCTCTTCTGGCTTTAGGTTCAGCATCCTTGGACGGAGGGATGGACCACCAAACCCCACCTGCTGTAACTGTGGAGACTCTCCAAGTCTAAATCAGGGACAGCACAGGCCAACAGCAGCAAGGGGCTTCCACAGCCATCGAAGCACAAGGGAGAAGACCAGCCTCAGGGCCTAGCTTCCCCGGGCACAGCAGGCCGGGGAGTCAGGAAGCAGGCAGGCTGGACAGTGGCCTCCCTGAAGCAGTGGACGTGGGAACCCAATGTGTCTGTGATTATTTATTCAGCTCTGACACTACATTAAACAGCCTCCCGGGGAGAGCGCAATTGGATTCCCGTGAATTAAGGCACACGGTGAGGAAACCACAGCGGCAGCAATTTAATTTAAAATGACAGCGTTGCTTCTGAAGGAAACAACCAACACACTCACTGAGAAAAGCCGGGAACCTCCAGACAAGGCAGCCTCAGCACACAACTCCTGTGTCACACAGGGGAGTAGAGGGCTTGTGCTGCGTCACGCGAGGCTCCAGGGTCCACTGTCCACCGCTGAGGCCAGCACCTGGGGCTCTGCAAGTCCAGGCCTGTCTGGGCCCCACACAACGTCCCCCAGGCCCTCTGCTGTGTCTAGAGGTTGGCTTTGCCCATCTTGTGGGATTTCACTGGACAGAGGTAAGAGGTGGCCCAGCCCCTGGCCAACCCCTGGCTCATAGTAGATGTCTGTGTGTTGCACGCAGGGGCGTTGCCAACTATGCCTGGTGGTTTAATCATGTGTGGGGTTTAGGACCCACATATGCATCGAGGGGAAGGATGTACAACAGGGACATTGTAGGCATTTCCAGTCCTTGACCTGAGATCTGGAGGTGGGCAACTGAGTGGCCTACCCCTCACAGCCCAGGGACCTGACCCTCCTGCCCCACTTCCTGTGTAGCTCCCTTTCCTGACCCTCCGGCCAGGCCACACAGGCATCCTGGCCCTGACCCCACCCACATTTTCCCGTGCACTGATTTATGATCTGCTGCCACATTCTGAAAGGTCATATTTTTGATTTTTTCATTTAATTCAGGAATTCTATCTGCAGACAGAGATTAAACTTTGAGAACATTTGGAGAAGAAATGTTATCTATGTACAAGGGGCGATTTCTGGTGGGTTGGGATCAGTGGCTTTTGAGGGCTTGGGGAGAGAAGATGTGAAGGCAGAGATTGGCCTCAGCTCTGTTTTGAAGAGCGCCAAGACCTGCTTGTGCTTTGAGGGACTCAGTGTGGAGACAGGTAAGGCTTGCTCAAGTCACAGGGCAAAGCCCAAGGGAGCAGGAGACACGTGTCCAGGCAGGGGCGTGGCTGGCTGTGGCAGACACTGGGATCAAGGCCAAGAGCACAAACTAATGGAACCAACCCCCTGAGCCCCCACTCTTGGCCAGAAGCTGTGCTAGGGTTTGGGGGATAGAGAATAGAGAAATAAAAGACATCACTCAAGCTGAATGGAGACTGACCTTGGGTGAGCCATCTCTAGGGGACTGCCAGACGGTTATTACAGCCGCTTAGCAGGAAGCCGAGTGCCATCTTTTCACTGTAGAGGCCGGGGATCAACTCTAAATGATCCTTAAAGCCCAGGAAGATTAGATGATTGACTCAATCACTGAGTATTGATTTAGTGCTGCAGTAATTAAGGTGAGTGAGATTAACTGAAGGTTGCTGTGGTGAGGAAAGAGGCCTCGCTGAACGGGAGGACTCCTAATGAAGAGGACAGAGTAGGGTGCTGGGGTTCCTACAGGCACACGGGGTGGGTAGTGCAGGCCCTCGGCCTCTTCAGGCAGCTGAGCACGTGTGAGTGCCCCCAGAGAGCCCAGCGCTGCCACTGCCCACAGCCTCACAAAGGCCTGTCATGGGCTTCTGGGACACACACTGACCTCCTCTAGGATATGGAGGCTGTTTGGGGCGGCCTCAGGCCACATGGCTGATCTGATCACCTGTGTTGACTCTGCTATATGCCTTGACCAGGGCCCCAGGCCTGTGCCCAAACCTCATGAGACTTGGCTCAGGAGCAGCCATGCATCAGGCCCAACTTCAAGTGCTAGCCACGGAATAAACTATTTGTAGAGGAGAGAGCCCAGGGACACATGCTTCCTATTTCACCCCTGCACATTCCCAGGCAGGGTGGAAGTGTGCCTGTATTCTGATAAATAAAAGAAGGGAGAGGAGGGACAGGTGGGAGAAGTATTCATGGGTGACTTGAGGGGTGGACAGAGGGGTGGACAGAGGGTGGACGGAGGGTGGGTAGAAGATGGATGAGTGGGTAGATGGAGAATGGATGGATGGGGGAATGGGTCCTGATGGATGAGTGGATGAGGACAGATGGATTGATCTGTGGGTGGATGAATGGGTGTGTAGATGGACAGATTGATTAATGGATGAATGAGTGTGTGGGTGAGAGTATGGAGGGAGGGAAGAATAGGTGAGTGGGTGGAGGCAGGGAGGGGTCAGCAGCTGCCTGAAGAGATGGATGGATGAATCAATTGATGGATGAGTAGATGAATGGATGGATGGATGGTTGGATAGATGAATGGGTAGGTGAATGAGTAGATGGGTGGACAAATGGATGAGTAGGTGGATGAGTGTGTGGGTGGGTGGAAGTATGGCTGGCTGGATGGGTGTAGGGTGGGTGGGTGGAGGTATGGGTGGTTGAGTGGATGGATGGATGAGTGTGTGGGTGAGTGGATGAGTAGATGGGTGGATGTATGTATGGATGGATGGATGAGTGGGTGGGTGGAGGAATGGATGGATGGATGGATGGGTATAGGGTGGGTGGGTGGAGGTATGGATTGATGGGTGGATGGATGGATGAGTGTGTGGGTGAGTGAATGAGTAGATGGGTGGATGAATGGATGGATGGATGGATGAGTGTGTGGGTGGAGGTATGGATGGATGGGTGGGTGGGAGTAAGGATGAAGGTAAGAGTAGGTGGTGGCTGGAGGCAGGGAAGGTACACTGGCTGGATGGATCGATGGCCCAATGGATGGATGAACAGATGGATAGATAGGCTGGAGATGGGTGGACTAGAGTAGCCAAAGGCCACACTTGTTACTCTCCAGTAGTGGCAGTGAGAAGGAATAAACCCAAGAGCAGAGCACAGAGCAGAGGGGTTGTGGAGGCGTCACTGGATCTTAGACGTGGAAGAGGCTTCAAGGGCGTGTTGGTTCTCACTTTCCATTTTATAAGTTAGTAATAAATATTCCCTCTCACTTAGATCAAACTGCATGTGAATTCTATGCCAGAGTGGATTTCAGAGCAGAGCAGAGCAACTGGCTGTCCACCACAGCAGGGCCAGCATGACCCCATGGCTGGAGACCCACCCATCTCCCAGAAGACCCAGCTCCAGGGATGTTTGCCTGGGGGCTTTCTTTACCTGTCTGAGTGATCCTAACAAGCACTATGTCCTCTGATGCAATGCCTGCAGCTATGCAACCCTGACCATGATCGACGCTCCTGCCAAGCTGACCTGTCCCTCACAACATGCCCCTTGGGTAACCACGTGGGCTGAATTGCTGAGTCCACCCCATTTTTCAAATACTCCAGGATCATGGAGAGGACAGAAAATCATGGCATCATATAAACAGGGGGTGGGGACACTCGATCCCTCAGGAACTTCTCTCCCACTGACCCCAGCTCATTCCCTGCTCAGCCCTACGTGAGCCAACCTGATGGCATTTACTCTTTAGTCATTTGAAGAAGGACAGTCCCCAGGAGACAAGGAGGGGCACAGCTTCAGGTCTCTGGCATAGGGCCTGAGTGCAGAGGTGATGGAACCACGCCCTCCCTCCCCCCACTGCCATCCCCTCCTGCCTCTTGCTCTGTCTCTGTTTCCTCCAGTGAGCTCATTCTCCAGCAGCCCCAGGGACCCCTCGGCAGCACAGCAAACAGACCTCAGGCAGAATTCCGGGGCATTGTAAGAAGGATCGTAAACAGCACAGATCGTCTGACCCACAGTCTCTGCTCAGCGAGTGTGTGCGTGTGTGTGCCTGAGGGCAACATGGTGTGCAAGTGTACCAGCACGTGAGGGCTCACACGGGCCATACAGCCTTACAATCCACCCTGATGCAGACCATGAAGTGCAGCATCGGTGCTGTTTCTGCAGGTGGCCGCAGCCCGGGGAATGGGTGCAGTGTGTGCATGGTGAGCACAGAGCCACTCTCTTCTGCCACTTGGTGCCTTTCTCCCTGGTGTGTCCCTCAGGCCACCTTCCCATTCACAAACTTGGCCTGCAGAGCTGTCACTGTGGAGCCATCAAACTAGGGTCAAGGGTCAGCCTCAGGACTGCCCCAGAGACCTCCAGGTACCTCTGTCTCTGCCCCCAGCAGAGACTGTGTCCCCCAGCTGTCCTGTGTCCCCCAGATGCATAATGACTGGGATTTGCTATAAAACGGCTCCTCAGGAAGGCTAGGGAAGGGGCAGAGCATCTCACTTTAATACCTGAGGCCATGCCATGAGGAATGAGAGATTTTGGGGAACAGGAAACATTTTCCCTGAGACAAACTAACAAATGACAGCATCCTCCTGGCATTCCAACGATCATGTGCTCAGGGAGGGGATGGCTGGTCTGGATTCACAGCCCAGCTCCTTGGCTCGGGTGGCTCTCCTGGGCTGGGAATCCTCACTGGTTCCTCAGACTCAGCTGGAGAAAACACTAACGTATGCTCTGCCACGGTTAAATATGTGGTGTCCCCAGAAGCCCACATGTGCAAACTGGAGGAAGAGACAAGCCTTCCCTGGTTATGAGTGTCTTAACCTAATTAGTGCATCAGTCCCCTGATGTGATTCTCTGGGTGTCAGTGGGGTGTGGCTGGAGGAAGTAGGTTCCTGAGGGCCTGCCTTTGGGGATTACAGTTTGTCATTGGTGACAGAGCTCTCTCTCTGCTTCCTGGGTGCCAAGTCCTGAGCTGCTTTCCTCCTCCACAATCTTCTGCCTGATGTTCTACCTCACCTTGGACCTGCAGCAATGAAGTTGGCCAACCACGAACTGAGACCTCTGAAACTGTGAGACAACTTTTCTCCTCTAAAATTGCTCGTCAGGGCTTTTGGTTACAGCAATGCAAAAGCTGACTCAAAAAGCCTCTTGATTTTCTTTTCAAATATTCAGAAAATAGTGGGAGCAGGGCTTTCCCTCAACCCACTTAAACCAGTGCATGTAAGTCACTCTCTAAGGGCTGCTGGGGCAGGAAGACTGGCAGAGGAGGTTGCCAGGGAGCCAGGGAGCCATCTGAAGCCCCAGCACTGAGGTGTAGACATCACACTGGTCCCCACTGGCCCACCAAGGTGCCCCCAGGGAGCAGAGAGGCAAGCAGTGGTGTTGAAGGACTTTAGGTGGCTGATAGTGGGCATCTTCCCTGGGAAATAACAGCATCTTCTCTGCACAGCTCTGTGATAGTCCCTGCACCTGGACCACCACCCTGGAAATCTCATGAGTGGGACTCCAGTTCCAGGGTGTTTTGAGTACACAGAGAAGCCAGGCACTGTGCTAGTCGAGATCTAAGATGCCAGAATGAAATATGCCTCACAGAGAGTTAGGGAAGTCAGCATCTTCCCAAAATCAAACCAGAGAAGGATGAACTTACTGAATGTTGGAGAGATAAGGCTGGGCCAGAGGCTTATAACTTTGACCAAGAAAATATCGAGGACTTAATATACAGGGCTTGATAAATCCTGCCTCTGTCAGAACTGCTCTGTCTTAGAACACCGGGTTAATAGGAAGAGATGACAAGGGCTAGACTTGGTGTGACGTTTTTTTGGAACTCTGGTCTCCCGCTGTGGCAGGCACGTCAGCACCCTGGAGAGCTCCACGAACACCTCCCACTTGATTTAGCAGGTCCTGCCACCCAGAAATACAATACAGACATTCTCAATACTCCAGAGAGAACAGGGGGTTCCAGGACTTAGCTACATGACAGAAACTCCCAGCAGGAATGAATCCTTGAAACCAACAGGGAGACGAACATTTCCAGACAGTGCCTCAAACTTGAGAACGAGATCTGAATATTGAGGACGGGAGGCCCAGCTGGATATACTGCAAAATCTCCATCATGAAGCCCTTGCAACAGATGCCAGATTCACCGGGCAGTGGTCCTCCCCCTTTACGGGTCACTTGCTCACAAACCAATGGCCCCAGACCCAATCCCAACCCTACGTGTGCCTGCATGTGTGTGCCTGCATGCACGTTTGTGTATGGAGATGTGTGTCTGTGGTTTGCAGCTCATTTTTAGACCTTTCCTTTTTTGGCTCTTTCTCTGGCTGGGAATTTCAAATGACTTGTGCTTGAGAAAACCTATACAGTGGAACATGTGGATTTTGTAGGGTGAGAACAAATAATGAATACTGATATATTTTGGTTTATTATTTTGACAGTTTCAAATTCCCATAGCACCCTTAAAGCCAAATCTTGCAAAAGTGTTTCTTCTATTGTACTGGCCGGAATGAACACAAGCCTGAGAAGCGCTTTTGCCTTGTACATTCTGTATTCCTCTGCTCAGACTCTTGGGCCACCAAGAGCTGTCCTGAGCCATTCTGTGCCTGGCTGTCCTTAGTACCTGGAGGTTATTTGGGGTGTACGGGACAGAGCCTCTGAACACTGAAGAGGGATTTGTTCTCCCATAACGTTGTGATGAGCTGGATTTTCTCATCATTTGAGCAGGTATGAGAATAATATTGAACAATTAATGTTTTGTGAAAGCCCAGGTGACGAATGGACCCTGGTTGTTGTGCCACCATGGCACTAGGCAGCCCTTGACAGGTGCTGTGGTCATTTTCACCCTTATCAAGGGGTGGTAGAGAAAGTCTGGGATCTTTACGAGGGGCTTCACGAACTGCCGTGTCCATTTGCTTCTGTACACGTGTCAGTGAGAAGGAAGGACAAAGGATGACATTGTGGCTGTAAATCATGGTTGGGAGAGAATGATAGGGACAGAGAATCATCATGTGCACACACAGGAGGAAAATGGAGGAAATCTGTCCACCAGTTGATAAAAATGTGTCATGAGGCAAGAAGTCCCCAAATCACTCAGTGTCTCAGGTCTCAGAACTGCCTGACGGATTACTGGTTGGAAAATTTAGGTCAGGCAGGGCTCCGTTCATCACCCACAGCCACAGCAACGAAGGGGAAGAACCAAACACGGATCCCTCCTGGATGGGACAGTGTCCCTTGACCCCACCTGACCCCACACTGCCTCAGCAGGCACACCCAGGGGCAGTGCCTGCTGCCTTTTCAGCTGGCCACCATTTTGCCCACGAAGTCTGATGCTGTAACTCCCAGAGTCCCCTGGGCATGTGTGTTGGTCAGCTGTCCATCACTGTAAAAAAAAAGACCAGAGAGAAAATACTTAGGGGGAAAAGTTTACCTGGGCTTGGATTTCAGATTTCAGAGGTTCTGGTCATGGTGGCTGTGCCCATTGCTTCTGGGCTGTGGTGCGGCAGACAGCCATGGCAGGGAGGGTGTGTTGGAGCAGAGCTGCTCCCCTCATGGTGGCCAGCAAGCCAAAGAGAAGGGAAAGGGGCTGGGAAAAATGTCCCCTTCCAGGGCACACCCCAGGCTCTGCTTCCCTAATGAGGTCCTAAGCCTCCACTGCCCCCGAAGCACCAGCAGCTGGGGACCACACCTGCCCATGGGGGCCTGGGGGGACATTCCAGGTCCTCAATGGCCTCTGACTGAGTGAGGACTGGACAAGCAGCCTGCGAGAACCACAGAGGCCATGAGTGTCATCCCCCCGAGGCTGAGGGTCAGAGAGGTGAACTACAGCAGTGTGGAGCCCCTGGGTCAGCTGCTGGCTGGCCAAGTGTGCCCACCACTGACATCTCCTTGCCTCAAAAGGTGGCTGTGAGTCCCAGTTGGAATATTGAGAAGAACAGGCCACACTTGTCCTCCCCACTCATTTATTAAATCAGGGTCCCTCTGTTCCAGGCATCGGCCTCAGCTTCATGCACCAGTCCCCAGCACCCAGCCACATCCTCCAATGGTATGACATTGACATTGACATGCAAAATATACAGCATGTTAGAGGCTGGTAAAATTACAGATAAAAATAAAGCTGAGGCATGGTGAGGCTGGATTGCGGCTTTAAACAGGACCATCAGGGAAGGTCTGACTGAGGAGGTGAAATTGAGAAGAGACCTGAGGAGATGAGGAGTGCAGTTGCCAGCCCTCTGGTCAAAGTCGTTGGATATGATGGTTCATTTTAAACCCCTGCACTGCTCATCAAATTTTATCCTTGCAGAAACTTTTCAGGAAATTTCAAGAACTTTTCCTTCAAAAGAGAACGCAATAGCCTCTCTGTGTTAAAAGCAGTAAGGAATGAGCAGATCGGGCTGTAAACCCTGCAATTTATTATGCACCAGCTCAGGTAGGGACATAAATACGCCCTGTTGCCTGCACACAGACGAAGCTCTGTGCACCAAAGTGTAGCGTGCGGAAGCCCGGGTCTCAGGAAGAAAGTCAAGGTGTCCACAATCTGCCTAGGAGCTGCGTGATCACAGCAGTCACTTAGAATGCCAGAGTCTCAGGCTCTCAGCACGATAGAGAACCTCTTCAGCTATGTTCTGCCTGCAGAGCAGCTACGGGCAAAGGAAGAGGACAGGCTCATACTCTGAAATCAGGCCCCCAAGCAGGAGGCTCTGGGCTGGGAAAGCTGTGGTCTCTGCACTTCAGAAGCATGTGAGAGGATCCCAGCAAAGGAGTGAGTGATGCCAAGAGGGACTTCCGGCTTGGACAGTGGTGGGTAACCCCACTGGAAGCCTCCTGCATGCCAACAGGTGGGGCTGGACTTCACGTCCGCCTTCCCAGAGTCCCATGAAGCCTTAAGAAGAGGACAGGAGAGCTTCACAGCACAAGGCCAGTGAGCAGAAGTGGAGGACCCTCTGGTCTCCAAGGTGTGCTATGTCCCAGGAGCTCTGGAGACTGGACCATAAGGGCTGCAGGTGACCTGTCACTTGAACCCTTGTGAAATTGGCACCCCTCAGGGAACAGTGAGCTAGGAGAGAAAATCCCACCCACCTCCAACCTCAGGGAACCAGGAAGTTGTCCTCCCAGTTCCTGGGAATAAAATGACAGGAGCCATGGAGAATGGGAAGCCCCTTGCCAAGTCGGGGTCACCGCCAGGCACACTGTGGGGCAAACACACATCCCCCAGGGACTCAGTCCTCCCCAGCCCCCACCCCCGTGACCTCCACAGGTTCTAAGAAACCCAAGGAATCCTGGAAGTAGTGAAGTCAAATAAAATACAGCAAGGGGGAGAGGAGCCAGCAAACAACCAGCAGATAGAAGCAGCCCAGGCCCAGACCCTGCTTGTGAAGGGACACGGCCCGTGTTCCCGTCTCCAGAAGCCGCTGCCTATGTAGAGCAGGAAGGAGGTGACTCCAGCAGAAGACAGGTGGCCCTCACTCAGCACCCAGGGTGGAGCCGCTCGCTGACCAGACCTCGCTGTCAATGGGTGCCTTGAGTGGAGGTCGTCAATGAGGATTGGGGCCAGCAAGAGTGGACGAGAGGTCCCAGTTAATGGTCCCCAGTACGCAGTGTGACTCAGACATGGGAAATAGGAAGAGAAGATTCAGAGGAGCAGGGGAGTGACATGAAGAGTCGCTGTGGTGACTTCTAGGAGAGCATGGAGGAGGGGAGGAGGGAGAGTGGAGACAGAACACAGGCAGGATGGCCGAGGAGGGCGTCTTGGAGCTCAGGACCGCAAGGGGTTACCAGACACCAAGGCCATGAATCCCAATCAAGATAAATAAAAACAAGTATCAAGGTGCCTCAGGGAACAGCCCTAAAATTCATGGGAAGAGAAGATTGTAAACGCATCCAGATTACTTAGGAGAAAATGTCTCACAGCAGTAGCGTGTGAACATGGTGAGAACGGAAACCAGAGGAAAGTGGTTCTGTTTTCAAAGAGACACACATGGTGACTCCAACTGTGGCACATCCTCCAGATAAGAGGGTCACACCTGGCAGGACTTACCTCCTGAGAAAGCTGCACCCCCCGCCCCAGATATAGGTACCTGTTCCAGGAGGGAGGGGAACCACAGGACAGAGACATCCTGGGCTGGCCAGTGACCCTCAGCAAAGTGCTGTCCACACAAAGTAGCAAGGAACATTTAGTTCCAGAGCTCAGACATCTACAATGCTCTTAATTAATCACCACACAGGTGTTAAGAATGAAAGGACAATTCCAGGCAGCTGTGTCAGGTCAAGAGCAGGTGGTGAGGACAACCTTGGGCCAGGCACAGGGCTTTGGAAGGTGAGAGATACCAGCCCCTTCTCTGGAGGACCAGGCCACAGATGGCTGCAGCGATGCAGCCCTTGCAGCCTCTGTGCACATGACCCCAGCCCTCACCTAGCCCCAGTCTGCTCTCCAGTGCACCCAGGGACCGCCCTCCTGGCTTCCTGCCTGTACACCTCCACATCCCACCACAGTCTCCTAAGATCACCTGCAGCAAGGACCGCCACCTTCAAGGCCAACCCCCAGCTACTCTGTCTGGCCTGTCGGTGGCTCTTCTATTCCTGCCTCCTCATTCCAACCCCAACTTCAGCTTGTAGGGTTGGTCCCCAGCTGAGCGACCCTTCCTACCTGTGCCTGAGCACAAGCATGCCCACACCTGCACACTCCACATCCACATGCACCACGTGCTACTGCGGTCCGGTGTCCTCTGTCACGACCTCTCCCTGCCACCCAGACCTTATGGGAGTTTGTTGCCCCATGAAGCTGGGTCCTCAGGGAAGCCTCCCTGCCCACCTTTTCCCTCTGCCTGTCTGGGTTGCTATGGACTGAAGAACTATGTTCCCAAGTCCTTGTGTCAAACCCTTTTTCTGGCTTCAAGAAATGTACCCTTGGCTGATTTGGCCCGTCACCCGCATTAGGAGTTCTCATGAAGACATCTTGTGTGGTCCTCTCAGTGACCACACATAATTGAGAAATTGACTTTTTTTGTAACTTGCAGAGGAAAGGAACTCGCATTCCAGGAGGATTTTTAAATATATAGAAACAACTTTGGAAGCATGTTCCATTCCCTTACAGTAGAATGGCGGTGGGGGACGTATCTGGTAGGTATTTGAAGCCCAGGTTCTGTGGTGATTTTCAAGTTCAGAGTTGGGTTGTTCTGCTCTCATTAATGAAGTTCCCCAGCCCCGGGCTCTGCGGTGGCTGCTGTGCCCCATTAGGACAGATGCACCTGCTCCTGATTAAGGCATGGTCTGCCAGCCCCCTTCACTCAGGCGAGTCGATTAATGTGGCAGCGATGATTAAGACCACAGTGGCTCCAGTCACTGTCCCCTGCTCCCAGAGCGAAGCAAGCTGGGGAAGGAGGCAGGGAGGGAGTGACATTCGACTGTCCCTGTAACTCAGGGGACTAGGTAGCCAGTCCCTCCAGAACCTCAAGTCACATTCTATATCACAATCTACCCTTTTCCAAGTAAGCCCCCATCTGGAGTGAAAAAGTAAGGTCCAAATCATTTCTCCTGCACACAGGGGTAGGGATCCTCATCAGAGTACATGGATGGTGGCCCAGAAATTGTCATGGCTGTGTCCTGCGTCCAGGTGCTTCATGGAAGATTCCTTCTGCACAGTGAAGACTCCGGAGCCCTCCTCCTGTCTGGAGACACCAGCTCCCGGGGCAGGCACCAGGCACCGAGTGCACATTCCAGGCTGGTGCTCTGGAGAGGCCTCTCTGTGCTCAGGGATGTGCCTGGTCCCTCTGGTCTCCTCAGGGAGTCCAGGGGTGATGGTGGAACTGAAGTCCTCTCTGGCCACAAACTCCACTGCAGCCAGCCTGGCTGGCTCCATGGCCTCTCCCTGTTACCTCCGTGGCCTCTCCCTGCTGCCTCCTGTAGCATGCCCCTCCCTCCCCGTGGCCATGGCTTGCAGACCCCACCACTCCTCCCCCAAGCCCCCCAGCTCTGCGCCTGGGCACCTGCTAGTGAACATCCAGACCCAGCTGGTGCCCCCGGAGCCCCCAGGAGAGCTGGCCTCTTAGCATGGGTGGCCTCTGGGATGCCCACACTGCCCCTGAGGGGCTGTGGTCCACAGCTCTGCCTCCAGGGTCCTCTTCCTTCACCCTTCCTGATCAGCTTGCAGGTCCCTTTCCAGAAAGCTGTCAATACTCACATCCATGAGACTGGCCACCGCCTTGGGGCCTCCTGTCTCATGCTCTGGAGGCTGAAGTCTAGGGTCAGGCCAGCAGGGTGGCCCCGGCAAGGCCCCGTCCTGGCTTTCAGAGGGTACCTTTCTGCTGTGTCCCACAGGAAGGGGAGGGAGCGAGCTGCTGGAGTCTTCCTAGAAAGGCTGATCTCGTCACATGGGCCTCACCCCCATGGCCTCAGCTAACCCCCATCTCCTCCAGAAGCCTATCTCCTAGGAGCTCAACATGGGGGGCCAGGGCTCCTGCAAAGGACATGAAAGGACACAGATGAAAGTCTACAGCACCCTGGGCACCCAGTGGCCCCTGGGGACAGATGCCAGCCTCCCAGGACTTTCCTGTTCTGAATCTGCAGCCCCGTCCTGCTGACATAGCTCACAGCCCTCCCCTCTTCCTCTGTTGTCTACTGTAACCTTAGCCACAGATGGTGGCATCCGAAGGCCCACCACTCATTCTGAGGTCTGTAGTGAGCAGCAACATCTTGAGCTGTGACAGGGAAGGGGGCACATAGTCCATTCATGTCCCCACTTGGACCTGGTGACTCTCACATCCAAGTGAGGACAACCCAGGCTGGCAGTTGTAGGCAGCCTGTGTGACTCCAGCCCCAGCCCTGTGCCCTTCTCCTGGGGAGGAGCCCTTTGCCCCTGTCATCAGGGTGCCTGAGCACGCCCCATGGTGGCCACAGCACAGGGTGCTCAGGCCAGCCCTGCACCACCATCAGCCCCAGTGACACCAGCATCCTTGGGGAGAAACCTAAACATCCAGTAGGGAAGTTCCTGTGACTGAAGGGCATCCTGGCCTGGGCAGGGGGCACAGTCAAGCTGCCTGCCCATGCCCTCTTGGAGGACACACTGTCCCTCATGGCAACTCCTGTCAGGACACAGAAACTCAAGTTCACAGATGCAAAGACCAGGGCTAGGGGTGGCTGCTGGGGCCTGGTCTGTCCACTTCCAGCAGGGCCACTGCACTGCGTGCTGTGAGGGGACTCACTGTGGCTGAAGCACACGTCTGTGTGTCTGCAATGGAAGAGGTCTTCACTCCAGCCCCGCTTGATCCCCCCACTGGAACCCCTAATGCACCTGCGGCTCCCTCTCTCCTGGACACGTGGGCTTTCCTACATTGGCTTCCATTCATTTAAAATCTAGGAAGTGGTGTAGGGAGGCGGGGTTGGGTTTTCAAGCCTGCAATGGCCTGAGAGCCTTTCACTGCAGCCCAGTGACCAGGAGCAATGGCAGGAGGGCCACCAAGGCCTCAGGTAGAGCCCATGGATGCTGCCTTAAGCTCTGCTCTGGTGCCAGCTCATGCGCCCTCCCCTCCTGCCTTTCTGGGGGTGGGAGGCATTTTAGGCTGGCTTTCTACCCCTGTCCTTCTGTGACCTTGGTGGGGAGGTGGCTTCTGAATGATATGCTCCCTGGGAGGACATGCCACCTTCAGTCTGAGATAGGGGCTTCAGTTGTCCTGCGAGAGAAGAAGAATGCAGAGGGTTCATCTGACTCAGTGTCTTTGAAACTCGGAGCCCAGCAACAACATCCACTCTGAATAATGCAGGGCTTCTAATTAATGCTGTCAATCTCGGAAATTCATGTGGCACCTTCCCAAGGAGACTGCTCAGTGTACCACCTGGGGCTCAGATGGCCCGAGTCTGCATTCTGGCTCTGCTGTGCCCCGGTTGCATGACCAGTAGCCACTTGAACTGTCAGACTCCAGCATCCCTGGCTGGCACTGCCTGGTACTGATGAGGTAAAGGTCACCGGGAAACTCTGGCTCCTACCAGGCGTCCAGGGAGCCCTGGTCTGGCCTGCCATCTTACAGCTCCTGCCTGGGTGGCTCGGAGCCCATAGAGCAAGGGTGTGTGGTGGCCTCAGCCTGGCCCCTCCTGCATGTGTCTGTTCCCAGTTAGGAGAGACCACGGGCATTGAGAAAGGAGCTGGGTCCCCAGTGTCCCCTTCCAGCGCCTCATCCCAATAAGCAGGTGGGGTGGAGAGGGGACAAGGTTCCCATGGCCTGTTCTGCTCCATCACTGTCTGGGTCTGAGCCACGTGTCCACTGGCCCCACTCTTCCCTCTCCTTGCTGAGCCAGTCTGTCTGGGAGACTCGGGTGGCGTGCCCGGGGCCTTCAAGCCCTCTTCCCCAACGTGCAGTGTCCTCCCTCATACTCAGAGCTCAGAAGCCGGTCCAGCTGGTGTCTGCCACCAGGCCAGGGCAGCCCAGGTCAGGCACCTACTGAATCCCCCCTGAGCCCCTCAGCTTACAATGCCCCCACCCCCTGGCCCTGGGTGGCTGCCGACCACTCCCCCTTCCCCTGTGCCTTCCAAACACCCTCCTCTCTGCCCAGGGGCAGCACCTATAAAATGGGGGAGGAGTCCAGCCTCTCAGGCCTGGGAGGGGCCAGGATTCCTGCCACTGTGGTGGGAATCAGGGGACTCTCAGGACAGCTGGTCTCCCAGGGAGCATGGGGCTGGAGATGGTGGTGTCTGAAGAATTCAGGGACCAAGGCTGGTCTATTTGGCAGTGAAGTCAGAAGTGGCTCCCAGGACAGTAGCAAAGATGAGGGGTCACTCCGGGGTGGTGAGGGGAAGTTATGGGAGACAGGAGGTTTCCCTCTTACCCAAGAAGGGTCCCTGGCTCCCTTCCCAGGACTGCAGATGGCAGGTTCTCCAGGCAGATGGACTTAGGGGAGGGCCATTTTGAAACCTTGTGAAGAGAGGGGACGACCCGTGGGGGGAGCCACCCTGCACGCTCCTGGCAGTTGCAGAAGAGGGGACGTGGGAGGGCCAGAGAGGCACCTACGTAGTCACTCATTTTCTGTGACTCTGAGCTGCCATGTCACTTTTCTTTTCCTCAGTCCTTGTGCAGGGGGACTCATGTCCTGGCCAACTAGGAAGACGAAAGACCTGCCTTCTCCAGGGCTTGATGGCCACACAGCTCGCTACCTGTCCCCCTCTGTCCCTGGACAAGCTAGCTCGGTCTCTGGCTCTGAGGTTCTCTGTCCAGCGGAGGGTGGTGTGGACAGGAGGTCCCAGGGCTTCCTCCAGTCCTGACATCCCAGGACCCTCCCACTGGCCTTTCTGCCATCAGTGCTCACGGGAGCGCTGGACCTCCCCAACATGAACTACAGGAGGCTGGGCCTACCTCAGCCTCCTCCTCAGCAAAATGGACTGTGGTCTGTTGCCACCATGTGCAGGTGGCTCTGTGTTCTCTGTGACAGGCCACCCCTCCCACAACAGCTGTCTCCCCTCCTCCTGACCACTGGAGCAGTGTTCCTGGGAAGGAGGGGAGCCTGGATGCTGCTGCCCTGACCAACCCCTTCACTGTCACCTCTGTCCTGAAGGGGCCCGGGCTCTCCCCCTCTGTACTATTGTACCCCTGTGACTCCTGTGACCCTAGGAATAGAACCCAGTGCAGTGGCCTGGCCCCTCTGAAGTACTGGCCATGAGGCTGGAAAGGAACCCAGGTGCTGGGCCCCAGCGGTGGCTTTGGGCCCTCAGGGCCTGTGTCGAGGTGGAGGCTCCGGCCGCCAGGAGCCCCTACCTGAGTTGACTCCCATACGTCGGCTTCCCTGTGTTCCTGGGTGTGCTGGCTCTTGTCTCCCCACAGATGCTGGTGAGGGGCACGATCCCCCTGTGGCTCTTCCTGCTGCAGCTGGAGCAACCATCAGCCAACAGGTCCTCACTGGACATAGCCCAGTGTCAGTGTCTGGACTAGGGACACAGCCACTCCTGCTGCCGCAAGCCCAGGGCCTGTCAGTCCTTAGAAGCAGCCACAGCTGGGGGACTGTTGGCCTAGCCACTGCTGGCCAGAGGCAGGAGCACCCTGAAGGTCGAGATGGTGCTCAGTGACTTAGTGATTCTTGTGTTTTGCTTTTTAAATTGAAGTTTGAAGGAGTGAGAGTTTGATGTTTTTCTGTGATTATTTTTTATTTAATTCTTTCTCTGGATCATAAAGTGAAAGTATTTAAATTCATATTTTAGGAGATAAAAGAAGCTTAACATCTTTCATCCACTTTCAGCATTTTTGCTAATTTTTTTTTAAAAACAAAACATTTTGTTCTGGCATCCTGAAGGGTACAATTTCATGACTCAGGAGAATATATAACAGATAAAAATAAACCTACTTCTAAGCAAAGGTGAGGTGAGGAGAATGGAGACGTCAGGCACAGATGCGACCCACAGCCTCAGCACAGCCCCACAGAGCTGGAGGGGCTGTCCCGGACCCTCAGGGACACCCCAGTGCCTGCCACCCACCAGGGACCTGCTGCCCTGTGCCATCCCACCTGATGGCCTCAGGTGCTCAGCTTGTGTGTGAGGGTCTTCCTTTGGAAGTTCAGGCACCCAGGGCCCCCGAGCCCCAGTCATGGAGATGACATGGCGAAGCCAGTGATCTTGATGATGACAACTTCTTGATTGTCACCATGGATGTGTCAGCACTTTGCAAGCATTACCTGATCCCATCCTCCTCCCCCGGCTTTATGGAGTTATGATTGACAAAAATTATATACACTTAGGCTGCACACGGGGTGTTGGGGTGCATGTATACGTTGAGGAGTGAACTGCACCATCAAGCTAATTAGCATATCCATCACCTCACTCTCGCTCTTTTTCCTTGTTTATGAGAACACCCAACGACCTACTCCCTTGGCAACTTTGGGGTGCAGGATGCAGGTGAACTGCAGTCCCCACCCATGCGTTGGAGCCCAGAACTTACTCATGCGCTTAACAGAAGCTTCACGCCCTCTGACCCACGTCTCCCGTGCTTTCGAGGTTAGCTTGCCTCTCTGATAGAGAAAAGTGACACCTCTGCTGTGTGTCACTGGGATAGCCGAGGAGGTGCTCACAAACCTTCCTCAGGAGCGAAGGTGCAGTCAGCGGCAGCAGTCACCCTGGGAGCACTGGGTCACATCCTCTGCAGGTGTCCTGGAAAGATCGCTTGAGCATGAGCAGCCTGATTGTCAGGAGACAGCCCAGGAGGCGGCTCTGGGGGCCACCTGAAAGGGACAGAGGGAGGTCACAGTAATTCTAGTCCCCCAGGAGCCCCAGAAGCACATGTTGTCCTTCCCACATCCAAGTCCAAGGCATCTATATTCAAAATTAGAACAAGCTCACAACCTTCCAGACTTCCACAGGCAGGACTCTGATTTAAGGCTGAGCAGTGATCAGGAGAGGGCACTTCTATGGTCCAGATTAGTGGAGCAATTGCTGACGGTGGCCGGCAACTATCCAGGCTGCACCCCTGCCCAGTGCCATCCTCAGGCGTGTGGCAGGAAGGGGGTTTTCCACACTCATGTCACATTTCTGAGGTCGTCACAGGGCTGGGTGCCTTGGACCAACCCTAACCCTAACCCTAATCCTCCCAGCACAAAAGTGCTGCAATGCAGGTCAGACCTGGGGCTCCTTGGGCCTCTGCCCAGGGCGGATGGTGCCCTGGGATAGGGTTCGGTCCTGATAGCTCCTCACCCTCTTCCTGCAGAGAACACACGGCCCAGTCCCATCTCCCTGGGTCCTGCCTCCCTGGGTGACCTGCTCAGGTCAGCCTTGCCCACAGGGCAGAGGCCAGACCTAACAGATGCCCAGCACTTGGCTGCACCTCCCCTACAGGGCTGCCACCCTGCTGCTGCCCCTGGTGGCCCTGGCTGGCTGGGAGGGTGTGTGTGCCTCTCTTGGGCTGCTTGCTGGGGTGTTTGTCCTCCCCTGGGTATTGACTGGGATTCTAAAGAGCCTGAGGTTGGGGCTGGTCAGGGCCCCCTGGCCCACAGTGGGGTGATCACAGTAATGGACAGGAAACCCTGCTGGCACAGGGTGTTAGGCTGACGTGGTCACAGACACGTCCACGGGAGACTTTCTGAACAGGTGCCAGCCTGTCTTTGGGCACTTTAATTACAGCTCCAAGTTTGGCAGGGGAGTTGTTACTACTGACTTAGTCCCTCTCTGGTAGCTCTGGATGGGCTGAGGCTGCCCTGGACAGGAGGTGGATTTTGTGGGGTCATTTGAGCTGGGTCCTGGGTCTGTGACTGGGTGACACCATCTCATTCTGTTGCCTGGCTTGGGCCCAGTTTTCAGCCGCTCGTGCAGCCTGCGCTACTGTCAAGTGACAGTGGGCAGATGTCCACTGAGGAGCCCCGAGCAGGTGGTCCACTTAGCCCAGCCCACCCCAGGGCCAGCTGGGGCATCTGCACAGGTGGAGGGATCCAGCATGGCCAGGCAATGGTCTGGGCCCTGTGATGAGCACTGGGGACTGCAGAGTGCTGGGTGAATTGTAGGGTCCCCAGCTCCGACCAGGGACTGGGAGGGGTCAGCTCTGCAGATCCAGGGAGCAGAGCGTGCAGGCCAGCATTGAGGGCCCACATGAGATTGATCTGGAAGGCAGAGATTTGAGGACCCTCAGGATAAATTCCACAGCACCGTCTGTGACTGTGATGGACACCTGGCCCCAAGAGAGGCCATGTCTGACAGGGCCTCGGGCACTGCGGGGCTGCGTCCCCACTGCCTGTCTGACAAGAGCTTGGTCCCCACACCCTCCCCAGACCACATCCCAAGTCAGTTCTGATGAGACCAGAGGCTTCAATTTCCCCTTATGGGAGATGACCCAGCTGTGGAAAGTCACAGGGAAACAGGGAAGGGTGGGGTCAAACCCATGCATCCCTTGGAACGTACCTCAGGCCACATCGGGAGGCTGAGTCAGAGTCAGATTGTGCTCAAGCCAAACAGGTAAGCCCTGGTACAGGTCAGCCCTGACATAGGTAAGCCATGGCACAGGTAAGCTGTGGCACAGGTAAGCCGTGGCACAGGTAAGCCGTGGCACAGGTAAGCTCTGGCAGAGGTAAGCCGTGGCACAGGTAAACCCTGATACAGATAAGCTGTGGTACAGGTAAGCTGTGGCAAAGGTTAAGCCATGGCACAGGAAGCCCTGGCACAGGTAAGCCCTGGAACAGGTAAGTTTCAGCACAGGAAAGCCCCAGCACAGGTAAGCCCTGGTACAGGTAAGCCCCACTGTTGTCCGAAGAGGAAGGGAGGAAGTTGGACCAAATGCTCAGCCCTGATGTCAGACCTGGGGTGGGAGGAGTTGGGAAGCCACATGGCTGGGTGTCAGCTGGGGCTGAATTTGGCCTGGAGGGGGCCCCTCCTCTCTGAGGAAAGCCCACCACCCTGCAGAGCCCAGGGCCAGGTGGGGCAGTTGCTGTTTGGGGTGGAGGTGCCTGAAGGAGGCACCCCCACAGAGCTTCAGCCTTCCTGATGGCCGACCACGGCCCTGGTGCCCAGGGCTGCAGCACATGATCTATGTGCCAAGCTCTGAGCAGGCCTGTCCCTCTCAATGGTGTCCACAGCCTCTTCATTACCCATGGGGCCTGTGACACCAGCAAGCAGAGAGGCCGTGCGTGGCTCCCGGGCCTGCGATTCCTCCGCACAGGGCCACTCTTCCCCGCCTTTTCCTCTCCCCTCCCTTCTCCCCCACTGACCCAGCTCCTGGTCCAGCCTCCTCCTGTCCCATCTCCTCCCCTGCCCCTCACCCAGCCCTCAGCCCCTGTCTCCTCCCTCCCTGGCCCTCCCTCACCTTCTCTCCTGTCCACTTGGGCTGTGACCACTGCAGGGTGCCTGGAGCCCTGGGCCCAGTGTCAGCTGCACCCCCCCCTTTTGTCTCTGTTGGAAACAGGACCATCACTCCCTTCCACACCCAGAGCTGGCCAGTGAGCACAGGCGTCACCTGTGGAACTCATGGCAAGGCCACAGGATGGTCACAGAGCAGGGACCAAGCCATCATCCTCATCCTGCCTTGGCCACCAACGCATCCATCTGCCACACACCAGGACCCCTGAAGCACGGGGCAGTGGGCCAGGCGCCTGGCACCACATGCAGGCAGAACCATCCCATTCTCATCCTCTGGTCAGGGACGGGGCACTCCCAGAAGCCGTGTCCACCAGCCCTGGCAGAGACGGGGCAGCTGAGCAGATGCAGAGTGTCAAGTAATAGCAGGTCACTCAGAGCCCTGGGGGCCAGGACCCTCGCTGCACCGCCCCGACAGGCCTGGGCTCTTCCTCCTCTGCCATGGCTGCTCCCCCAGCCAGCTGCCCTGCCCTGCCCTGCCCTGCACATCAGTGTCCGCTTCCTCCAGACGGTGCCAGGCCACGAGAGCACCTGCCAGAGCGGCTTCCCAGGGAATCAGGATGGTGTCATTAGCAGCCACAGGGCTCCCTCCCGACTCCAGGATGGACAGTGCCCGCCACCAGCCAGCCAAACACAGGCCAGAACAAGCAGAGCTCTGGGCAGCTTGTTTTCCACCTATTAACACTAATCTGTTTTTCTTCTGCATTTCCAAATTCCTCCCTTCAGGTCCCAGTCACAGCATGCACAGCCAGATGAGATTGGCTTAGTCCTGGCTTTGCCGCTTATGAACAGTGTGACCCTGGGACGCGCTGACAACCCTCCTGACCATGACTGCTTCATTTGTGAAATGGAGAATATGCTCACTTCTCAAGTCAGACACAGACAGGAGAGGCTCACATTAGACGGTATCAGGGATGTGTTCTGTGGGAACTAGTTAAGATTTGCTTTCAGTTGTCAATAACAGGCTCTCATAAAATGATGTCTTAAACAATATAGAGGTTTATTTAATACTATTTAAGGAGAAATCCAACTTGCTAACTGGTGCAATGGCCCAAAGTCAAGGTCTTTAGCTTTCTGGGTCTTTCCTTCCTTGCCCACAAATGGCTGCTGTTGCTCCAGGGTTCACACCCATTTGCCCAACAGCATGACAGAAGAAACATTGGCGTTAATATCAGGAAATCAAATCTTTCAAGAGCTCAGAAGAAATATATGGACATCTCTTAGGACAGAATTATGTTGCTCGCCACCCCTACCTGTAAGGGTGCATTCTTTGTTAGATACATTATTTCCCCTGAAGAAAAAACCAAGATTCTTTTGCCTATAAACAAAGGAAAATGGGTAACAAGGGCTCAGAGGATTAAGTGCATGATGGTCTGGGTGGGCCTGGGAGTGGAGGCCTTTCATAACCAAGTAACCAGGAAGATGCTGGGCAAATCTGAGGGAGCAGGGTCTTTGGTCCTGCGTCTGCTCCTCTGAACTTGCAGTGTTCACTCAGGAGGCTCCGTGTGCAGGGCAAGGCCTTGCTTCCCAAGCTGACCCTTGGCTGGAGCACCTTCTAAACGGGGTCTTGCTGTGTTGCCCAGGCTGGCCTTGAACTCCTAGCTGGAAGGATCCTCCCGCCTCAGCTTCCTGAGTAAGTGGGTGTTAAGGTGGAGATGTGAGGTGACCCAGAGCTCCTGTGTGGGGCAGGGCACGCAGGCTCAGAGGTGAAGGGACTGGCTACTACTAGAGCCTTCACCAATCAGTGCTTTGCTCGCTGCTGGGGATTAACTGGGTGGTGACGTGGCAGGGTGGCCTGGAGGAACTGGTCATGGGCAGCGGCTTAGGGTCTTATTTTCTGAGCTGACCTTAGTCTCTCTCTGCTTTCCCATTGCCGGGTCCTGAGCGGCCTTCCTTAGCCATGCCCTTCCACATGATGCTGGGCCTCACCTAGGGTCCAGACAATGGGGTAGGCAGTGGTGGGCTGGGACCTCTGAATCCCTGAGATCCAAATAAACCTTTTCTTCTTGAAATCATTCCTGTCAGGCCTTTTGTTCACAGTGGTGACAAACTGGCTGAAACACTGGGACTGCAGGCAGGCACCACCATGCCTGGACGGAGCACTTTCTAAGGACAGCCCACTCCTCTCCTGCAGGGGGGCGGCTGGGAAAGCTTGCTGAGCACAACCCTCAATGTGATTTGGAGTGAGGGGTCTCTCTGCACCTGTCTCTGCCCCAAGAGAGCCTTGTTGAGAGCAGGGTAAGGTCCCCGGTGCCGGCCTGAAAGCCCTGCCTAGCAGGTTGGAGGTTAAACGACGCCCAGGACATGTGGGGTCATTAGGTGAGGTTTGCAGCCACCAGCTGTGGTTCCCCCCTTACCACCCCTAAGCCCATCCCCAGCATCTGGAGCTGAGCCAGGGGCCATGTGGTTGGGTCACAAAGACCTGCGGGCTCCAGGGGCAGAGCTTTGTACGCCCTTCCATTGTGCACATAGCCAAACATGGCCTCCACGCTGCCTGTCCTTCTCCAGCTATGGGAGCCCCAGGAGGACCATCCTGCACCATCAGGAAAGTCACAGAGGAATCCAGGCCCGCTGTGCTGGCCGGAGACCAAGTGAGCAATGTCTGTCCGCCCTTGGTCACCTGACAGGCTCTGAGTGGGGACAAACGGAGGCACGATGGCAGCAATGCCAAGCTGCCCAGGGGAGGACAGTGTTAAGCTCCCCATGGAGAGAGCCCAAGTTGTGCCCAGAGCCAGCGCCTGGGAAAGGAGGCCGAGTGTTCAGAAAGGGCCTTGTCTACAACGTATCCAGCGGTGTCCCACAACCTGATGCTGTGACAGATCAGCCTCCGCAGACACGGGAGAGTATGGGACGAACCTTCTTCCAGGAGAAGCAGCTAGGTGAACAGGCATGTCGTGCAGCTCCGCAGAGGCCAGGGGCGTGCCCGCATCCTGGCAGCCTGAGGCCATCCGCCGCCAGCTCCAGGCTGGGTGGTCACAGTGGTGACAAACTGGTGGAAACACTGGGGCTGCTTCTCTGTCCATCTGCGGCACACTGAGGGCCTCCCTCCTCCTGGGCTTTGTGCCTGAACAGATGGGTGGTCCCCATCCTCAGGTGTCACCTGTAAGAGTGGCTCCTGAGGATGAGATGACCAAGAGGGGTCCCAGGGGCCAGGAGGGCCTGGAGCCTGACCCTGAAACACCCTGTTGTGACCGAGACTGTCACCCTCTCTGCAGGCAGGACCTCCCTGATGATGCTATGCTTACCCCCTGAGAGAGGGTCCTCACACCAATGTGAGAGCAACTGGCTCCTGGGGCAGGCATGAGCCCCCCCCTGTGTCCCCACCCCGTCCTTGGTGGCTCCCAGAACTGCCAGCTCAGCAGAGGTGAGGGGACCTGGGAGCAGCTGTGAGGCCCCTCCCCTGATGCCAGACCTGGCCACAGCTTTGCCACCAAGGGTCTCCTCTAGGAGGTCGGAGGCAGAGTACATGTAGCTGGCCGGTGACTCCTGGGGTTTCCTGGGTGCAGCCAGTGGGCGCAGGGTGCATGGGAGCAGGCCGTCCATCATGATGTGGAGCAGCTGCTGGCTCTGGCAAGCCTGGGCCCACATGGGCCAGGGTAAGTCCTGTCACTGCAGTGGGCTTGAGCAAGGTCCAACCTCGGCCTTCCTTTGCCATTCCTGAGCGCAGCGTGGACGGGTTTCAGGTGAACGCAGCGAGGCGAGAGGCGGCCCAAGCTGGAGCAGGCTGTCCTCCCAGGCAGCTCTGTCAGCCGCCATGACAATTCCAGAGTACACCTGCCTGGAAAGGAGACCGCCAAGGACAGAGCCAGACACTGGCCAGGAGCCACCTTCCACCAGTGGCCTGGGGGAGGATGACCTGAGGGAAGGTTTTGTGCAGACCCCAGACTTCAAAGCATGTTGGACAAGCATCCTCAGTTTAGTCCTGCCAGCATGACGAGGAGCCGTCCTGGCAGACACACATTTACTCTGAAAGCTGACCAACTTGGACGTGCCAGCGTGCTGGGACAGATGGAAGATGCTTGGTTGAAAATTCAGGCCGTTGACTTTACAGGTGGCCACTGCTGTCCAGGGGAGGAAGTCTGGTCTCCAGTCAGAGCCCTCTCCCAGAAGGCAGCCAGGGAGCCCTGAGCGCCCACCCGCAGCTGCTGCCTGCCTTGGTGCCAGCAGAGCTGGGGGCAAGGGACAGGTGGGCTCCCTGCTCTGGGTACAGCCTTATCAAGCCTTATGAGCACAACAGGGAAATGGATTCCCAGGTCCCCTTAGCTGCCCATCAGCCCTGCTGAAGCTCAGATGCAGCCTCCCAGGAGGCCCAGACCTCGCCCCTGCCTCAGGCTGGTGCAAGGCCCCGACTGCCTTTCAGGAGCTCTCCCGGCTGCTGGTTCAGGTTGGCGAGGCTGTCGGGAAAACAACTCCCTTGTAAGCCAGGCCTCTGCCGATGGCCAGGTCCACTGCTGACTGGGGACCAAGGCCCCCAGAGCCCCCCCTGTGGCTCTGTTGGCAGGAGCTGGCTCAAGACAGCTGTGGAGAGGGCCTCGCTCATGAAGCTTGGTGCGCAGGCTCCGGGGGAGCCTTGGGTCATAGGCGCCTGGCTCCGTGGGGCAGCTGGCCTGCCACCAGGAGAAGTCCAAGGGGCTTAGGAGCAGGAAGAGCCCCTCCTCCCACCTCCCCCAGTCACCTAAGCTGAGCTCTTCCCAGCTGCAGCCTCAGCCTCCAGGAGACCCTCCCTGCCCAAAGGTCTGGTCTCCCTCCCCTGTCCTGTCCCATGTGCCCAGCCCCTACCTCTGTCCACTAAGGGTGAACGTCAGGTCTCCCGAGATGCATGGCTGCCTGAGCATGGGAAACCCGTCATCTTTGACACTTCAGCCCCATCTTGGGCCATAAACCCATTGAAGGGTCAACTGGCCAATGTCCCACCATGGACCTCCCCATCCCTATAGCCAGGAGGGAATGTGGACACCTGGACAAGAGTGTGTGTGACACATGTGGGAACCTTGGACAACCAGATGGATTGTTCTGGGGTTGTGTGCCCTGGTCACTGGACACTATGGCTTCCCTGGTCTGAACCTTCATGGATAAACACCCAGAGCCAAGGGCAGCTCCTGGGGTGGCCATGCAGCCTTGACTGCTGTCCCCACTGCCCACTTGCTCTCTCCAGTCCATGGCCAGCAAGGCCAAAGGTGGGGCAGAGGGGACAGTGAGCCATGCAGGCCTGCTCTGTCAGCACCTGACCCTTGCCTTCCCCGCCAACCTCTTCCCTCTGAGAGGTAGGTTCTGTCCATCCCTGCCCAGGTCCACCCTTTGCTGGGTAAATGAGAGACCCTGGCCACCTGGCCCGGTCCTTGCTTTTCTCTGGGCTGTGGGTTCTCCTCACACTACAACGTGGTCTTTTGTTTTGGGTTTAACCACTGACCACGTCCCCAGCCCTTTTTTTTATTGAGACAGAGTTCCACTGATTGCTCAGGACCTCACTGAGTTGCCTCTCCCTCCTCTGTCCTGTCTGGCCTTGAACTTGCCACCCCCTGCTCAGCCCCTTCAGCTGCGGGTGTTTGTTTTTGGGTCAGCTCTGAGACACCTCCCGGCCTAGAACCATGGTGGGGACTGACTATAAAAATGTGGCAGTGTCCACCTGCCCCACAGGCTGGAGGTGGAAAGGCCCTCATGGCCCAGGGCGCTGCTGACCCCAGTCTGAGGGGCCATCTCTGTGGCCTGGCTCCATGCTGAGCCCCAGGAAGACCTGGCTGGGACCAGTTAGCCTGTGTTCAGGCCAGTGGCTTTGGGCTTCCTTGCCTTATGCGTGCAGTGGGATGGGGACCCTGTCCTCAGGGGAGATGAGGATGATGGCAATAAACCACATTTGAGAGCCTGGTGACAGTCATTGCTCTCAGAATGTGTCATTGTCTCATCAGAGGAGGCTGGGCAGGGGACAGCAGTTCACAGGATCCTTAGAGAAGAAGGGAGAGAGGGGACCTGGAGAGACTGAGTGGGCAGTGGATAAGGGACCCCCCAGCGTGGTGCAGCCGAGGACGCCTGCCTCTGCGGGGAGAGAGGACATGGTCCCATAAGCCCCCCCAGGCAGAGGACCCTGTGGAAGCTGAGCTCTTCCTGTGCCTGCCGTCCCACTTCACTCAATCCCGTGGTCTCCACATGGGACTGCAGGTGACAGCAGCTTCATGTTCCCAGCAGGCAGGGTTCCACCGTGTCCACATGCCCGTTTCCTTGATCTGCCGTCTGTCCATGGGCCCTTGGGTGGATTCCCTACCTGGCTGTTGTGACCAGTGCTGCAGTGAACGGGGGCGTGCAGGGGTCCCTGGGGCCCGAATCTGTTTGTTTGGATACATGTGCCCAGAAGTGGGGCCGGTGGGTCACAAAGGAGGTCCAGGAGGAGGGCGAAGAGAACCCAGGGAATGGGCGCAAAGCCCCTGGGGCAGGAGGTTGCCAAGTCCACCCCACAGCCAGGGACTGTATGTGATGCATGTGTCCACAGAGCTGGAGGAGCGGATGGGGGGATAGGAAGGACATAGAATGAAACCGACATCATCATGACTGTGTGTATATGCATGACTGCAGGACCAATGTGATTCTGCAACCTGTATACTCAGAAAAATGAGAAATTATACCCCATCTCATTCAAATGTGAGATGTGTCAAGGTCATTGTACTGTCATGTGTAACAAAGTAAAACAAATAAAAAGTTTAAAAAAAAAGAGCTGGAAGAGAATCGTGAACCACAAAATTGATAATTGATATTTAAAGCAATGGATATGCTGATTATTCTGATTTGATCATCACACAATTTACACATATCAAAATATCACATTGTACCCCATAAATACATTCTATTATTTGTATACATACAAATACATACAATTGAAACTTCCTGGAGATTACTTCCCTTCCAATAAATATGGTGCTCTTTAAAAAGTTAAACTGCAGCCAGGTACATTGGCACACACCTGTAATCCCAGTGGCTTGGGAGGCTGAGGCAGGAGGATTGCAAGTTTGAGGCCAGCCTGAGCAACTCAGTGGGGGGTTAAGCAACTTACCAAGAGTGTCTCAAAATAAAATACATGTATATAGAAAGGAGCCGGGGATGTGCTCAGGGATTAAGCACCCTGGGTTCACGCCCTGATGCAAAAACAAACAAAAAAACCAAAAATCATGACTGCCTGGCATTTCACCCGTACACCACATGCCGTTCTCATTCGCTCAGCAGGTCCTACTCTAGTCACCGCCTGGGCCTGATGACACTCTTCCTTTCCATGGTCTTCCCAGGGGACTGGGAGCCTTTCCTTGGTTCGTTCCTGTTTTATGGGTGCTCTTCCTTCAAGCCCTTCCACTGCCTTTCTCTTGGGCAGTTCCGCTTTTCTTAATGATTTCGTACTATCTTTCAATTCAAGAAAATCCATTTCTTGGGACAAACGTTCTTCTTCTATCTGTAGGCACACAACCCATGTAGACATGTGGTGCCTCATGTTTGCTGCTGACTTAGGTCCTGCTGTTTAGGAGTCACTGTGTGCCTTTTCTCCTTGGTTCTGATATCCATCTTGGAAAATCTTCCTGCTCTGAGGTCACTGCACACAGATCCCCTGCTTTCCCCTGTGACCTGTAGGGAGCCACATCAACCCGAGCAGAGCTGGATATGGGTGTGCCCTCCCTGGGGGGCTGAGACTGGAGTCAGAGCATGAGGAACCAGGACAGAGCAGGGGGTGCCAGGCAGAAGGGACGTGGCTTGGGACTCCCAGGTCCTGCTGGCCCCGGAGGGGCTCCAAGGGCACATTGTGTTAGTCAGCGTTTTGCGGCTGTGACTGAAGGACCCGACCAAAACAATTTTAGAGGAGGGCTCCTCTGGGCTGCAGGTGAGGCAGAACATCATGGCGGAAGAGTGTGGCGGAGGGAAGCAGCTCACATGGTGATCAGGAAGCTGAGAGAGACTCCACTGTGCAGATGAGCCACGTCCTCCAGCCACACCCACCTGCCTCCAGTGACCACCCAGGTAATCCCATCAGGGACCAAGTCACTGACTAGGTCAAGGTGTAGCCCAGTCACCGCTCCTGCAGACCTTCCTGTGTGTCTCACACCTGAGCTTCTGGAGGACACCTCATCTAAACCACAACCACAGCTTTGGCCCCCACCAACAGCAAGTAGATGCACTTTCCTCTTAGCATGTCCAACTGTGGGTCCCTCCCAGGTGCTGCTGGGCTCCACAAGGAGGGGACCCTCCAAGGAGGTACCTGTGAGCCTGGGCCCTGTGTCAGCAGCCGGGGGAGAGCTGGGGGAGGGGGAGGCAGGAAAGGACAGAGCTGCCATGGGGCTCTGGCCATGCCTCCTCCTCGCCTGCGGGCCTGGGTCCTCACTGGTCTGGAGAGCTGTGCTGATGTAAAGAGCGGGGCCCTGGCATTTCACAGAAAGCAGCACTGAGGTTCATCCACCTTCCATCCCCTCCCCAGGTTGGAAAGGATGCTGTTTCACCTGCTCATCTCCCATGTGCACCACTGTCCATTTCCCTCCTGCATTGCTTGTGCCCTGGATGGACTGATCCATTTGTAATTCCACCCTGCTCCAGGGAGTGGCTGGCCTTGGACTGCCTTCTGGGCACTCAGGAAGTGATGTGAACCTCTCCATGGCCTTCCATAACCCGTGTCCTGTGGGTGGATTTGCTAGTTCAGGAGCCTCTCACACACTCAGGGGGCCCGGAGAGGAGGGTAGCACACGTTAAGATCTCTGCACCCTCATCCCTCAGGGAAGCCTGACATCTGGTACACACAAGCTGCCCCCCCCCCGAAGGCTGCTCAGGACCTCCCCCTTGTCCCAAGCTCTGGGAGAGGGGTTTCTTAGCACAGTTTATTGTTCATCTTCAGGTAATGTTGGGCATTTCAATTCCAGTTGGTTCTCACACACCTGTATGGTATTATGTTCCTCGTGTAAGTAGCATGTGTTTTTTGTGTTATCTGTTTTAGCCTTTTTGCTGCTGTGACCAAAAAACCTGGAAAGAACAACTTTAGAGGAGGAAGCATTTATTTGGGGGTCACAGTTTAAGAGGTCTTAGTTCTTAGATGGAGGACTCCATTCCTTGGGACCTGGTGGGAAGCAGAGCATTACTGCAGGAGAGTTTGGAGGAGGAGGAGAGTGGCTGGGAACAGGGCACCAGGAGGAGAAAGAGGGAGGAGGAGGAGAGATGGGGGAGGGAGAGAGAGGGAGGGAGGGAGGGAGGGAGAGGGGAGAGAAGGAGAGGGAGAGGGAGAGGGAGAGAAAGCAATCAGTTTAATGTTCTTCTTTAGGTATCGTTGGGCATTTCAATTCTGGTGTGTTCTCACACACCTGTATGGTAGTATGTTCCTCATACAAGCAGCATACACATTTTTTTGTGTTATCTGTTTTACGGAGAAGGAGACTGATTAGATTAAGACTCATGATCTGATCATTTCACTTCTGAACTTTCTTGCAGGGTCTCATGTGAGTTTGGGGACACTCGCATCTAAACCATAACAATACTTTTCTATACTGTTTAAATAGGATTTATTGACCTCCCCAAATGACATACGGTATGTGACATATGATAAATGTCAAGTGCTGGTGGTGACCCAGGGCTTGGTCTCCCTCCTTCATAGGGACCTTCTAAGAGGCTTCTTTCTGCCCTCTGCAGGGCGGCCTGACCTGGTGGATCCCCTCTGGCCCTTCCCACTTTACTGAGTCGGCCTGTATCTTCATGCAGCAGACTGGCTGTCTGTGCTTTATTCAAAGGCACCAGCCCCTGTCACCTCTGCCATTGGCTTTGTCGCTCAGTGTGAAGGTGGAAGGTGGTGGTCTGGTGGAGGGGCTGTGCCCCACGCCTCGTCCCTGCTGCCTGGCGATGACTCGCTCACCAAGGGCTGTCCTCCTGGCCCTGCCCTGCCCTGTTGTAGATGCCAGGCTGGGAGCATCCTGCACATGTGTCCCTGCTGTTTACACAGATCTCAGGTGTTTGATTTTTGTCATTGTTTAAAGGTACACAGTTAGAAATGGATTTGCTGGGTCATAGGTTATGAATATATTCAGTTTTTACAGATGAAGTCAAATCATTTTTCACTATCAGAATGTTTGTAAGAAATAATATTTAAGCAGTCCAATTGCTTCACATATTTGTCTATAAATGTCAGAATTTAAAAAAAAAATCCCTCACTCTCCTTGGCTTGAAGCATGAATTCTGCTCTTCATTCTTAGGGCAGGTCATTAACACAAGCGGGAGTTTCCTGTGCTGCATTCTGTGAAATGCTCACCCACCTATTTGACTGTGGGCTGCTGTTAACTGTGATTATTGAGAAGATGTTTTCATTCTGCATTATGGACATCAGCCCCGCGACTGGTAAGTTCGATTGCAGCTTGCACTCGGCACTTTTATGACGACTCCATGAAGAGTCCTTTTCTTTTACGGTTTGCTCTGTGGCTGTGTAAATCAGCCTTCGCGGCAGTCACTGCTATCTTTGACAATGTCTCAAGATCTTCATCTCCTTTCTGTGCCTGATCTTCATCTCCTTTCTGTGCCTACGCCGCCCGCACCCCGGGCCAGGTAGAGGTCTGATGCCGCACCTTCTCCTGCAGCCCGCAGGACAGGTCATCTCAAGGGTATCCTTCACCCACCACACCGCATGTCTGCTCAAGGTCAGGGGTGGGCACCTCTTGCTTTTTCACTAATGAGAACACAGGTTTCCTGGTCTTGCTCTTTACTTGCCAAGTCTTTATAGAGGACTTCCCTAGTCTGCAGTGTCAGGTGGTAGATTTTCAGTTTCTCCTGGACTCTGCAGGGCCCAGGCTCTGTGGTGCCTGGAGCAAGGCTGCAACCTCCTCTGACCCCTTCCAGGCATCCTGCTGCTCCTGGGCTGGTGCACCCTGCTGCTCACCCTCCTCCGGGGCTTGAGCTCCTGGCTCTTCTACTCATGGTGCCTCTCCTCCCCACGGCCCTGGACTATTCTATGGTAGTTCGGGTTCCTTTAGTGAAGGATTCTTGCTTGTTTCTTTTGGTGTGGATCCTGTTCTGTCACCGAGGGCAGGGCAGGAGGGAGCCACCCTGACCTGATGGTTCCCTGACCTTATGGAGCTTGGTCTATGAGGAAGGCAGGAAAGGAGTAATAGAGATGAGCTCTTAGGTCAGTGGACGGTTCTGTTAAGGCAAACGCAACAGGGGGCGGGCACCGAGGGAGGGATGGAATCTTAGGGGTGTCACCAGGGCTTCCCCGAGACACAGTGCCATGGCTCTGGGAGCGAAGCTGGAGATCTGGAAGAGGACACATGCCAGGCATGGAGGAGGCCAAGGCAAGTGTACTGGCCTGGGGAAGGCTCAGCCACAGGCCAGGTGGCTACAGGGGGACACCGGGAAGATGGCAGTGACAACCCTGAGGATACAGAGTGCTGTGGGTCCTTCCTGTTGAGACAACCAACTGAGGGTCCAAATCATTTGAGAAAAAAAAAGTCTGTCCTGAACATGTGCAAACTGCCTAGTCCCTGTGGCAGTGCCATGTGACAGTGCCCTGTGACAACTTCCTATTCCGCACGGACGCTTGCTGAGTCCAGAGGTGACTGACACTCCCTGGGAGGGTGTGCGCAGGCTGTGAGCGGCACACTTGAGGTGGTAAGGGTCCCAGCTTAGGTGGTGGGCATCCTGGACAGAGCCTGCCGACATGGAGGGTCAACCTGCTTACTTTAAGAAAGGCCCAACGGCAGACGTTCAGTTTGAAGGGTCAACAATCTGATAAAAAAAACATGCAACTCAATCATATATTTCTAATGAAACTGACAAATATAGATGCCCCTCAACTGAAACACAAATGCTTAAAGCTATAGAAATCAAGTACACGCTGCGTCTTACGAATTGTTGGGAGGAAAATGGACGTGAGGGTCCTACTTTACAAAGAACGCTGCCCACGGTGAGACCAACATCACGAGGCACCGACTTCTATAAAACGCAGTCCTCAGGAGCAGCAGTCTTCATTGGTTCCAGGATTAACTCCCGCGTTCATTGCTGTGCAAATGTTTCCATTGATCAAAAGCCTCCCTGATGGAGGACTATCAATGTGGGGAGATACATGGTGCTTCTGGATTCTACTCCACTGCTCCTCCCTCTCAGACCATCCTGCACCCCTTCCACGTTCCGAGGTGATTTTCAAGGACTGGGCCTCCCATCAGGGCCTGGCACCTCCAGTTCTTTTGTGTCCTTGTTTTGGTCCCTTGTCAATGGGGACCCTGCCATTGCCTGCTCTCATTTTACCCGTGTCCTTTCTTTCCCGAGTTGTGTGAAAACCTTTTGCCACATGGTGGCCAGGAGGATCCCACCCAGTCAGGAAGACCCTGCCTGTGTGTGACCTTAGCCTTCACCCTGTGAGCAGGCCCTATGTCCTGTGCTGCAGGTACAAGTAGCTCAACCTGCATTTTGTCATTTGGACCAGGACCCTGGAATGTCAGCCCAGCAGAACAGAAGTGCTGTATTTGGATCGCGAACAGGAGCACACCTGGACCCCCAGAGGTCGCCAAGGCTGAGACCCTGCAGGGCAATCTGAAGAACTGAGGTAGAGGCAGAGCGTCCTGGGCTTCACAGGGCAAGCTGGGGACTCACACGACACCCCTGGACACCACGGCTGCTGTAGGCCTGTGAGCCCCTCCTGGAATGTGCACACAGACCTGAGGGCCAGAGAGCGTCTGAATAGTCACCTCCAAAAGCTAATGCTAGCTGCTCTCACGGGGGATCCACAATTTTCTCTCCCACCCGAAACAAAGAGAGCACCCTGGGCACTCCCATCCTCCAGTTGTTATTTAGCAAACTTGTCAATCAAATGTGTGTAGAAAGGGACCCATTTACTAACAAGCCTGAGGTCTCTTCTACATCTTCTGGCCCTGTATGCGTTTGCCTGGATACAACATTTAAATAAAAACAAATTAAATACACTAATCTATTTATTTCTAGTTTTTATTAGTGCATTGAATAAATCTTTCCCTATTCTGAATTCCAAAAGAAACTCCGTTATTTTTTTCCATGAGAAGATTGGCAGTTTTGTTTTTGCCATCATTAAATAAATACATTTGGAGCTGGTTGTGTCTATGGAGTGAGGTAGGGGTTCATTTTATTTTCCATTCTGCTTACTAACAGCCCCATTTTCTCCTATTTATTAAGGTGCTCCTCCTATCATAATCTGAAGCTTCATTTATATCATGAGTTTGCTTCTGGGATCCATATCTTATGTTCCCTCCCCCCCACCCCCGTGACCCCTTACCAGAATATTAGGACTTTCTGTAAAAGTGGAGGAAAACAAGTCTGTTTCCTTTCCTTGTCCATCTCATTCAGAATCATCCTGGATTTCCTATACCTTTACTTTTCTGTATGAATCTTTTTTTAGGTATTTGGGGAAAGTGATTTGAATCTAAAGATCATATCACACTAGGAATGATTGACAGCTTTATGCTGGTAGATCTTCTTATCCACAAAGATGGCATTTTAAAAAATAAGCCTTTATTTGAAAGCAGTTTTTTTTTTAAAGAGAGAGAGGTAGAGAGAGAGATAGAATTTTATTATTTATTTTTTAGTTATCGGCGGGCACAACATCTTTGTATGTGGTGCTGAGGATCGAACCCGGGCTGCATGCATTCCAGGAGAGCGCGCTACCACTTCAGCCATATCCCCAGCCCCAGCAGTTTTAAAATTTATAGAAAAATTGTGATTTTAACATAGCTTTCCTTATTGCTAACATCTTATGAGTGGGGCACGTTGATGACCACTAATAAACAAATATCAATGCTTGAATCTTTCAACTCAGATTTTTTGAATTTTTATCTAATGTTCCTTGCTAAACCCTTCTATCATTTCTAAAAGTTCTTCCATGTATTAAATTGAGTTTTTTTATAAACAATTATTGACTCTACAAATAATGGTAATTTTAGCATATCCATTGAAATCCTGCATCTCTATTTTTTTAATTGTTTTTCATTGTTTTTGTGATGGTTGGTATTTTCAATATAACACTGAACAGAAGTGTTGGCAGCTGACTTTTATATCTCATTTTTTTCTTACTTCAAGGGACTGTTTCTAAGCTGCTCCACCTTAGATTCATTTTTTTTCTGGGTATTTCTAGGTTTTTTGTTGTTGTTGTTTAATAAACATTATTGTTTGGTAAAGATGCCTAGTTATCTCCTGAATTTAGGAAATGCTTTCTGACATAAAGAGGGGTTAACTTGTCCATGAACTTTTGAAGTCTGGCACCCACACAGAAGGGGGAGTGGAACCTAGATGCACTGGTGCGTGACCCTCCACCAGGTGGACGCCCTCCTGCAGGAGTCAGCACTGAGGTCAGGACGATGCGGGTCCCTGCATCCTGGGGAAGCCCACTGCTGCCCACTCCGTGGGAGTTCTGCCTCTGTCCTTCGTGCCCTGAGGTTTCATGCCAGCATGCAGCTGCGGTGCTTCGGGCATCGTAGGTGAGGACTCTACTGCTCCGAGCACTTCATTGTTCAATACATGGAGCGTGATGTTTCCTTTCCATTATTCATGGACATCTGGGATATTTCTAGCTCCAACATAGTGAATAATGCTGGTACAAGATTTTGATGTGTCTTTTGAAGAATCTACATGTGCAGGTGCCAACGGAGGGATGAAATTGCTTGTGTAAGATGTGGGCTTGTTGAGCTGTGGAGAACTTCAGCAAAGATTCTCCCAAACAGGCTGTTCCCAGTACACGCTCACAAGCACAGCATGAGCCTCATCCACTCCGCGGCTAGGTCAAGGCCTGCTCCTGCCCATCATCCACATTTGGACCTCCTGGTGCACATGAATGATGGTGTCATTTCATCCCTCTGATGACCAACGGAGTGCAGCAGACCCCCGTGTGAGTTTGACCATTTGGATGTTGGCTTTCATGAAAGGTCCCAGGTTGAGGGCCTTCTGAGCCGCCTGTACCTCTGACTGACTCGCACACACTCCACCTAGGACCTGGGCACATGTGCCACGTGGATTCCACTCTTTCCTGCCTCACTGTGTGTGTGTCTTCCACTGCATGACTGCGTCTTCTTGGGAATGGATGCTCTTAGCCGGGAAGCGGTCCAACGTGGCTCTTCTCTGTCCTTCATGCTTCACGATTTTAGCACCAAGTATAAGGTTTTAGTTACTCAGAGCCCATGAAGATGTCCTTCTAGGTTCTGGGTACCAATGCATTGTTAACCTGGGATATGAATGCTAACATCCCTCTTTGGCTGCCATTTGCATGTGGAGGGACGCACCACAGGAGCCACTTAGGGCTGCTACTAGACTACGCCGTTTGCTCCCACTCTGCGTGTGCGGTGTGTCTTTTGCTGTAGTCAGGTGGTTGCACAGGTGTGGGCTTGTCTGGGGAAGCTCAGTGTGGTCCTACTGCATCTGTCCAAGCTGGCAGCCATGTCCTGTACAGCCTTTGATAAAGAGCTGCGCCTCCGTGGTGCAGGGAGGCCGCTGCGGCTTCCCCCTGCCTAGGCTCTTCCCTGGGGTCTGCAATTCCACATGACCTTCAGACTCAGGTCTGAATTTCTACACACTCAAATATGCTCTTGGAATTTTAATTTAAATTACATTAAATCTATTTATTAATAAAAGAAAAACTGTCATTTTTATATTAACAAATATGGATGTTTCCTTTTGTAAGTAGGACTTTTCTAAAAAAAAAAAAATCATAATTATTTTCAAACTGTCTGTGAAGGACCCGCTTTGGTTTGGGTTTTTGTATTTCTAATCTAATGTGTTCATGAAAGAAAATAAAATGTGGTAATGTTGAGATTTCCATAAAAATTTTATCTCATCATAAACAGTTAACATTTTACCACCTGTGCTTTGTGTTGCACTATCATAAAGGTCATATACATCTTTCATTACATTAATTTCTAGGTATTTGTTTATTTGATGCTATCAGAAAATACATCAATTTAGTATTTTTGTTCTGCATATTTTGTTTCTGATACGCCAAAACATATTGAATTTTATTATTTGTTTTATATTATTCTTGCAATATTTATTTACTAATTCTGACTATTTGGACTCCTTTGGATTTCTAAACCCATAAATTATATCATCTGAAACAAAAATTTTGTATTCTCTTTTTAAGCTCCTTTGGGCCTTGTCACTTGTTTTCCTTGCCATATTGCACTGGCTGTGATCCACTTTGCATTGAGTTTGCATTGAGTTTGCTGCATGGTTGTAGATAGGTGTATTCCTGCTGTTGCCAAGGACAACCTTTCTCAGAGATCTCCTTGTCTATGTTAGGCTGTCTGCTCTGCTCTGACCCATGTTGATGCAGAAATTTTGAGTTTCAGAGGTCTCAGCCTATGGGAAGCCAGCTCCATTGCTCTGGTCATGATGTGAGAAAAACTATCATGGAAGAAGGGTAGTTTGCAAGAAGCCTCTAAACCCATAGCTTCTATGAAGCAGAAAGAAAGGAGGACCAAGTGGCAAAATATAAACTCCAAGTACATGCCCGCAGGGACCTCCTTCTTCCAGACACGCACATTCTCCATTTACCAACCAATGCAGCACTTCTTCCAAATTATGAATCCACCCAATGGTGCCATAATCCATGAATAAATCCAAACTCATAATGTGATCATTTCACCTCTGATTATTCCCACATTGACTCACTTCAGCTTTTGAGGTACACTGAACTCCAAAATTTTACATGCCACCCATGATCCCCCAAAGCTATTAACATCTCACCCTGGAAAATGTGTGCAGTATATTTACAGTAGATGCCCAAATCTAAATAGTTTTAGCACTGCTCCAAACTGCAAGTTCAGAGTCTCTTCTGGGACTCAAATTAGACTTTTGGTTTTCAGACCTTGTAGGAATCAAAATCAACTCATGTATAACTAAGGTACAGTGGCACAGAGTAGGTATTTGCATTCCAAAGGGAGAAATAGACACGCAGAAAGTAAAGCTGGCTATGATCAAAACCTAAATGTAGCTGGGCTAACAACACCTCTTTCCCCATGCTCAGCATCTGGGCACATGTTGTGGACAGTGGGCTCCAAAGGACTTGGGCAGCCTTGACCCATGTCCTCTCACATAGGCTAACTGTATCCTTAGCCAGAAATCTCCTGACATATAGTCCACATTGCCACCATCTCTTAGTCCCAGGGGTCACTACTGAAGATTTAACTTCCTTCCACAACTACACACATGACCCTCTCAGGGCCTACTTACATGAATTCTCACTTTGTTACACTTTGACCTTCCTGGCCGACCTTTGCAATCCTATGGAAGCCTTTATGACCATCTAACTCCAGGATTCTGCATTCCTGCAGAACCAGCACCACATGCTTGAAGCCACTGTCTGCCCCCATCTCAAGCAGTAGCCAAGCCTCTGAGGAACATGGAAGGGGCGAGTTTTGTGTGGCTGAGTGAGCATGGAGAACAAACTTCCTAGTAGTTTCTCTTCTCAATGGAATTTGTATATTCATACCTTGTGAACATGATTTGTGAATCTGGCCAATTCCTGAAATGACCTTAAGCCACTTCTCTACTGTGTCTGTGTAATTTTTTAGAATCTCTTTGGTGACTGTAATGCATTAACAACCACAATTTCTGAGGCCCAGAATTACTCCCCCTTTTCTGACCAAAATGCAAGCTTACACTCTTCCTTGTGCTCCACATTCTCCCAGTAAACATGAATAAAAGCTGCTAGAAACATCGATATCATTGCTTGAATGCTGTGCTTCCTTGACATTTCCTCCATCAGAGTAATGAGTATATCACCTCTAAATTTAGCCACAGGAATGTGATAGGACATAAGCATAAAGTAGACAACATCTTTGCCAGAATGTAACATAAATGTCTTCTACTCCCTTTTCCAGCAGAATCCTCCTCCTGTGCAAACTCATGAGCACAGTATTTCCTAGCAACAATCCTATCAGCATTGTTGTTTAGAGCTTCCACCAGAATCACATAAGTTCATTAACAATGTTCAAATCTTTTCCAGCATACATCTCTAAACTATTCAAAGTATCTATCCCAATTATCAAAGTCCCCACAAGTTTCTGAACGAAATATTTAGGCAAGTCACTGCAAACAACTCACCTGTTGACACCTATTTCTATTCTAGGTGGCTTTTTTTGTCTGTATGAAAGAGATGACTAGAATAATTAGAGGAGGAAAAATTTATCTTTCTTGGATTCAAAGGTAATTCATAGTCAGCTGTGTTCCTAACTCTGGGCACAATATGAGGCCAAACATCCTGTCAGAAGAGTGTTGTTTAAGAAAGCAGCTCAGGCATGGCCACTTGGAAGCACAGAGGCGGCAATTCACCAGGCACAAAATGGAAACCCCCATGCACGTTCACATGGAACTACTTCTTCTAGCCAATACCTACCAGCTTATACTGGTCTCTCATTTAATCCTATGCATGCATTAAAGCTCCTGTAACTCTATCTTTTCACCTTAAATATTTCTTGCATTGTCTCACACAGGAGCTTGTGTGGGACACCTCATATTGAACACTTTAACACTTTATAGTGTCCTGTTCAAATATGATTTGTCCTGTATTGCAAAAAGCCCATTGAAACCATGCTGAGAGCAATAAGAATGGTCCCTTGAGTGAAACTATAGGAGGCCAGACTAATGGAAATATTTTGAATAAAATGTGTCCTTTCACAAGTGATGGTTTGTTTTTGCTTTTTTGCTGGAATCTTGTGTCACTCTATATCCAAAAGCAAAGAGAGTTCAGCATCCCTGTGTTTGCCAACTAAGATAAATGAAAAAGACAAAGTTCTGACCTGGCACTGATATGGGTTATTTCCACTATGGACCAGTACAGGGACATGCTCCATGGGCCCTATTGCATGGTGTCTGTTGTCCCTGCTGCATGCTGCATCACTGACACCCCCTCACAGCTCTGATCTCTACTGGGACTGCACTGCAGTGACCTACATATTCTGCCCTCAGGGAGCATGAATGAGAGAAGGCAGGCTGAGGACCTTGAACTATACTACAGAGCAATAGTGACCCAAACAGCATGGCATTGGCATCAAAATCGCCTCATACATCAATGGTACAGAATAAAAGACACAGGGAGTAACCCACATAATTACAGCTATCTTATATGAGACCAAGGCACCAAAAATGAACATTGGAGAAAAGATAGCCTCTTTGACAAATGGTGCTGTGAAAATTGGAAATCCATATGCCACAAAATGACATTGAACCCCTATCTCTCACCATGAAGAAAACTCAATGCAAAGTGGATCAAAATTAAACAGAGACTGTATCTACTAGAAGAAAAAGTAGGCAGAATTCTCCATCATGTTGGATTAAGCCCCAGCTTCCCTCATAAGACACTTATAGTGGAACAATTAAAATCAAATAAAAGGGATGGATTAAACTAAAAATATTCTCAGCAAAGGAAACAATCAGCAAGGTGAATAGAGAACCTCCATTTTGGGATCAAATTTTTAACAGTCACACATCAGATAGAGCCCTAAACTCTAGGATATATAGAGAACCCAAAAAACTAAACACCACAAAACCAAATAGCCCAATCAACAAATGGGCTAAGGAACTGAGGAGACACCTCTCAGAAGATGATATACAATCAATCAACACATGTATTTTAAAAAGCTCTACATCTTTACCAATTAGAGAAATGCAAATCAAAACTACTCTAAGATCTCATCTCACTCCAATCAGAATGGCAGCTATTAAGAATACAAACAACAATAGGTGTTGGCAAGGATGTGGGGAAAAAGGCACATTCATACATTGTTCATGGGACTCCCAATTGGTGTAGCCAATATGGAAAGCAATATGGAGAATCCTTGGGAAAATGGGAATGAAATCACCATTTGATCCAGCTCTCCCACTCCTTGGTCTATGCCCAAAGGACTTAAAAGCATCATACTATAGGGACAGAGCCACAACAGCTATTGTGAATTCTGCTGTTTCTAGTAGCAGAATTCACAATAGCTAAACTGTGGAACCAACTCAAATGCCTGTCAGTAGATGAATAGATAAAGAAAATATGGTATATGTACACAATGGAATACTACTCAACAACAAAAGAGAACAAAATCATGGCATTTTCAGGTGAATGGGTGGAGTTGGAGAATATAATGGTAAGTGAAGTTAGAAAATCCCCCAAAACCAAATGCAAAATATATTCTCTGATATAAGGAGGCTGATTCATAGTGGAATTTGGAGGGGGAGCATGGGAGGATTAGATGAACTCAAGATTGGGCAGAGGGGTGGGAGGGGAAGAGAGGGAGCCTAAGAGTAAAAAAGATGGCATAACGAGATGGATATCATTACCCTAAGTACATGTATGAAAACACGAATGGTGTGGATATACTTTGTATACAACCAGAGATATGAAAAAATGTGCTCTCTATATATGTGTGATATGAGCTGTAATGCATTCTGCTGTCATGTATAAAAATTAGAATAAAAATAAAATAAAACCTGAAAAGTAATCAAACAAAAAATACCTTCAATTGACCCCAAGTTTATTCAGAACAAGGTCAATGGCATTATGGCAAGCATTTACAGAGTGGCCTCTTTCTACTCCTTGTTTATGTTTCTACCTCTAGTTTTGCATTTTCTCCTCCTTTAACATGTGTTATCAAATAGTATTTTGTTATCTTTTAAGCAACCTGAAATATTAGGGGGATGAGATGACAGATAAATGTAATGTTTTTGAGAAATACAAAGCTGCTCTACTCCAGCTTCTTCAATATAGAGAATGTGAAGCAAAGCAAAGCATAGTGTACAGAGTCATGGAAACCAGCACCTCAGGGTTCTCATGAGGACACACATCATGGAACAGTTTCATGGTCAAAGTCATGGTGCTATCAAACTGTTGACAACTTACATAACTTCATTGCTGCCCTGTTTCTGGCCTGGTCACGTTTCCTCCTGTAAAGCCCAATTCTGCTTTCTACGTAAACACAACATGCACTCGTTCTTACATCAGTTCCAATCCACTGTGATTTACGCTTTATAGTCATTTTAGATGTTTTCTTTTCATTCTGAAGGATTTTCAAACTTAAGAATTCCATAAGACTGTTAAGAGAATTTTTATAAGGCCTTTCCTAATTGATCTAACCAATCTTATTGAATCAATCTTGTTGAGCAACAGCTTTTAAAGATTTTAACATATCATTAATGGCGGAGACAGGTCTATATTATAATAGTTGAAATATTCATCTATGCATGTGAATTATTGAAGTCAGGGTATTTGAAAATGAATGCCAAACTTTTCTTCATAGTGGGGGAGGGAAGACCACTGAAATTGCCTGGACATGAGAGTTATTTTGAATTTCTAGAAGAGGTCACAGACTTTTCACATTTTGCCACATGTACTTTATCTTGCCTCTTTCCCTAATTAACCTTTCTAAGCAGTTTGAGAAGTGTATTTGTGTCTCATACCCCTGGACACTTAATGCCTTTACTCTGCTATGAATTGTCTAGGATAGCACATCCTCTCCCATAACCCTGGAATATTCCTACATTCAGGAAACTAACATTGACATAATACTCTCCTCTAGTCTATAGCCTAATTTGGTAGTTGCCTGTTGTCTTAATCCATGCTTGATTTAAGTCCAGGCTCCCACAGTTTATACACTTATCACATCTATTTAGTCTCCTTTATAGTTGTAGAAAATTTTCAATTTGCTTACTTCTGAAATTTAGAGACAAAGACTGTGGCATTTCTCTGTGTGTGTGTGTGTGTGTGTGTGTGTGTGTGTGTGTGTGTGCGTGTGCGCATGTACACATATGTGCTGCTTCAATGGTGATAACATCTTCAGCTATTATGTCTAAAGCCAACATTTGCAAAGCACATTTTACCTCAAAAGCAACATTGGGAAGACATTGCAAGCAGAAATCAGATCCAAAATATGTGGTACCAGGCCTACAATATACAAATAGCTGTCGACGTGTCTGCCATGCTTACCAAATTGTGTCAGTCTAAGAACTTGGCAGGCAGGAGGTGACTAGAACATGACAGCCTTTGAAGGAGGGGTCGTATCCATGGCCTCTTCACTGGCAGCCTGGGAGGTTGGTGGTGCAGATGCCCTCTGTGCCAGGATGGAGGACGGTGAGTGGTCCTTCACTGGCAGCATGGTAACCATGGGGGCATTGGGAAGAAGGGCTCTTTGCTGTCCAGGAGGGTTCCCAGATGCAGGCTGAGGGGTGGATGGTGGGACAATAGAATGGGACATATTGGGGTTGGGTTGGGAGAACTGAAGGGTTGGGGGGCCGGGGAGGACTGGTCCCTTTGCTGGCTGCCTATGATGCCTATGGCCATGGACACTGCATTGTGGGCCAGAGCTGTCACTGGACACAAAAGATTTGAAAATGACCACAATGAAAGGGGCGGTAGTGTCCATGGCCTTGTCTTCAGGCAGCACAGCGGGATTCTGGGAAAGGTGAGCCGATGACATGGCAATGAGGGTTGGAGGGGCGGAGTGTTGGCCCTGGGTATTGGGGTTGTGGGTGGAAGGGACAGGAGTGGGTCTTAGGAAGGAATGAGGAGAAGAAGGAAGAGGGGCAGCAGGAGGAGCAGCCAAAGGAAAGGGAACATGAGGAGGAGGAGGAAGAAGAGGAGGAGGAGGAGGAGGAAGAAGAGGAGGAGGAGGAGGAAGAAGAGGAGGAGGAGGAGGAAAAGGAGATGGAGGAGGAGAGGGAATAGGGAGAGGGTAAGGAGGGAGAGGAGGAGGAGGAGGATAAAAAGAAGAAAGGAGGAGAATCAATACACATGGGGGTTGGGGATTCAGTTCTGGAAGAGGTAGGATTGGAAGGGAAAGGGACCTGGGTATGAGGTGTGGGGAGGTGGGAACTGGGAGGTATCACAGGTCTTGACAGTTGTGTGGTTGGGTGAAACACATTAGGGGTAACTCCAACTTGGGGACTGGGGCTGAAGGGAGAAGGAGGTTTAGTGGGAAGAGGCAGAGGAATGGAAGTTGGGATTTTTCCCTCATCTTTATTACATGAGGGGGAAGGTGGAGGAATGAGTAGGTTCAGGGGCCCAGCAGGCTGGAATTCCAACTGCCTGCTAGCAAGGATGGTTGCTATGGGAAAGGGGTCAGTGGGTGGGGGGAGGGGGCCTGCATTCCAGGAAGGGCCTGCAGGTGGGGAGGATGAATGGACAGTGGTGGTGCAGTACTCCAGATCCTCTCTTCTGCCCTGTGAGACTTCCGCCTCAGGCTCCACTTTGTTACTTTTGGCACTCTGAATCCTCCTCAGGGTGCCTTTTGTACATAAAAGTGGCCACTTTGCAGGTGGGGGCAGCCCATCCTGATGCCAGGCAATCAGTGATGGCAGGGCCACTGGCATGAGCTGTTTTCTTTTATTTGGCCTCCTGGAAGCAGCAGTTAGTGAGGGCCAACTCTGGGATAGAACACAGGTTTGGCTTTAGGCCCTGCTCTCCCTGGATGGATGCTTGGGAGGCTGGAGAGGTGGGCGGATCCAGTTCACCTACAAGCTCCTGGGCCCACTTGTCCAGTGTTAAGCAGCCCTCAGCTTTAAGCAGGACAAGCACTCCTTGAGCAGGGCAGTGGGAGCTACAGGTGACAGGGCTCCCATATGTCAAGTTCTTGGGAGACACCTGGGCCCTCTCTGGAATACTGTTTCTCTCTGTGGGCCACGAACTGGGCTCTAGGGCACTGAGGTCTCCCTGAGTGTCGTACTCCTCCTCCTCCTCCTCCTCCTCCTCCTCCTCCTCCTCCTCCAGCTTCTCCTCCTTCCCCTCCTCCTCTTTCTCCAGCTTCTCCTCCTCCCCCTCCTCCTCCTTCTCCTCCTCCCCCTCCTCCTCCCCCTCCTCCTCCTTCACCTCCTCCTTCACCTCCTTCACCTCCTCCTCCTCCTGGTGGATCTTGCCTTCTTCGAGCTGTTTCTGGGCCCTGAGCTCAGCATCCTTAGATGCACCAATAGGGCATCGAGCAGCTGTCATGGGCCCCTCAGCTTGGTGGATGAGCTGAGGAACTAAAGACAGGAGGAGTGGTCTGCGCCCAGGAGGGGGGATCCTTACTGCTGTTTAGGGTCCGAACATCTGCGAGTTCTTCCAGGATAGCACTTTTTTTTGCGGAAGGACCCCCAGAACACCGGCAGCAGGATCCCCCGACAGAGGAGCAGGCCTCTGTCCCTGCCAGCAGCAGGAGGCCCCTGAGGTCGGGGATCCTAGAAGAAACTCCTGCTGGCAGGGCTGAGGGGAGAGGCAGGTGCAGCGGGGTGGTCCCTGTGAGGAGAGGGAGCCTCACGGGCAAGGCGGAGGGGAGTCTGACAGCCCAAGAGAGCCCTGTAGCGTGGCCTGCAACCGCACTTGGTCAAAAGACTGCCCATTGAGGGCACCTTTGGCTCGTCACTAGGCAGAAGTCCACACTAGTCCAATGCTAGTCAGCACAGAGCAGCTTGGCTGAGAAGCCAGCTCCTCCTTGGACCAAAGGCTGAACTGGAGTTTAGCCTTTGTGTGGCTGGAACGCTTGACGCAGAAAGGACTTGAGCCAAGACAGTTGGTCAAAGGAAGGCTCCAGTGTGAAGAGACCCCCACCCCCAATTGGTCTGAGCTCAGGCTTCTCCCGACTCTGTGCTGCTTCTTCTCCCACACCCAGCATACAGTTATCCTCACTCTCCAGAGGGTCATTCTGAGGCTGCTTTCCTTTGGGTTACTTAGGAAGTCCTTCTACTTGGCTCCAAAAATATCTCCACAGTTCTACTGGACATGACTGTAGCCAGCCAGAGTCAAACCACCATCAGTTGCCCCCAAATAGCTCTAGTCAATTTTTCCTCTATACTTTCCACCATACTATCAATTTAGAGAACCATTACAGTGGTCCCTGCAACTGTCCCACAGGATCCTTGAGCCAGTAATGGTGCCTGACTCTGGTATTATTTCAGGTAAAATATGTATATTTTGTTTGGGAGGAGTTCCCTCTCATCCTGACCAAAGCACATACACATCCTTCTCTCTATACCATATTGAAGGTGTGCAGTGTTATTCCTGTTGCCTAGCGTTGCATTTTCCAGAGATCTCAGTCCATGTTTGGCTGACTGCATTGCTCTGGGGATAAAGTGATGCAGAACATTTAATGTCTCAGAGGTGTCAGTTCATAGGCAGCCAGCTCCATGGCCCTGGGCCAGAGGTGAAGCAGAACAGTAGGATACAAGGACAGTTTGAAAGGCAGCTGCTCACCTCATGGCAGCCACAAAGCAGAGAGTTAAGAAGGAACACCTGGGTTTTAGTCTTGATTTGGTCCCATCTCTTCTTTCTATGTACCAATTTCTCCCTTTTGGAATGGGAGAGGCACCACTTCCAAACTCATTGTATTAGACCAATATTACCCTGTTTCCAAAACCAGGCAAAGACACAACAAAGAAAGAAAATTTTAGATCAATATCTCTAATGAATACAGATGCAAAATTCTCTATAAAATTCTGGCAAATCAAATACAAAAACATCAAAAAGATCCTGTACCATGATCAAGTGGGATTAGTCCCAGGTATGCAAGGTTGGTTCAACATATGGAAATCAATAAATGTAATTCATCACATCAACAGACTCAAAGATATGAATCTTATGAAAAAGAATTTGTCAAAATATAGCACTCCTTGATGTTCAAAACACTAGATAAACTAGGGATAAGAGGAACATATGTCAACGTCCTAAAGGCTATCTATATTAAGCCTGAAACCAACACCATTCTAAATGGAGAAAAATTGAAGGCATTCCCTTTTAAAACTGAAACAAGTTGGGAATGCCCTCTTTTACCATTTCTTTTTTTTTTTTTCTCTTTTACCATTTCTATTCAATGTAGTCCTTGAAATATTCGCCAGAGCAATTAGACAGACAAAATAAATTAAAGAGATACATGTAGGAAAAGACGAACTTAAATTAGCACTATTTGCTGACAGTATAATTCTATACCTAGAAGACCCAAAACGCTCCACCAGAGTACTTCTAGAACTAATAAACAAATTCAAAAAAGAGGCAGGTTATAAAATCAACACCCAGAAATCAAAGGCATTTCTGTGTATCAGTGATGAATCCTCTGAGAAGGAAATGAGGAAAACTACCCCATTTACAGTAACCTCAAAAAAAAAAAAAAAGAAAAAAGATACTTGGTAATCAACTTAATGAAAGAGGTGAAACATCTGTAAAATGAAAACTACAGAACCCTAAACAAAGAAATCAAAGAATACCTTAGAAGATGGAAAGATCTACCTTGCTCTTGGATAGGCAGAATTAATATTATCAAAATGAGCATACTTCCAAATGCACTATACAGATTTAATGCAATTCTGATCAAAATCCCAATGGCATTTCTCATAGAAATAGTAAAAGTAATCATGAAATTGATCTGGAAAAATAAGAGACTCAGAATAGATAAAGGAATTCTTAGCAGGAAGAGTGAAGCAGGTGGCATCACTATACCAGACCTTGAACTATTCTACAGAGCAATAGTAACAAAAACAGCATGGTACTGGCACCAAAACAGACTGGTAGACCAATGGTACAGAATATAGGACACAGAGACCAATGCACAAATTATAATTATATTAGACAAAGGCACCAAAAATATGCATTGGAGAAAAGATAGCCTCTTCAACCAATGGTGTTGGAAAAACTGGAAATCCATAGGCAACAAAACAAAATTAAACCCCTGTCTCTCACCATGCACAAAACTCAACTCAAAATGGATCAAGGATTAGGAATACAACCAGAGACCCTGCTTCTAATAGAAGAAAATTAGGCTCTCGTCTCCATCATGTGGGATTACTCCCCAACTTCCTTAATAAGAGCCCTATAGCGCAACAATTAAAATCAAGACTCAATAAATGGAATGGACTCAAACTAAAAAGTTTCTTCTCAGCAAAAGAGACAATCTGTGAGGTGAATTGAGAGCCTACATCCTGGGAGCAAATTTTTACCCCTCACACATAGAGATAGATAGAGCATTAATCTCTGGGGTATATAAAGAACTCAAAAAACTAAGCACCAAAAAAACCCTACAAATATTCCAATCAGCAAATTGGCCAAGGACATAAACAAACACTTCTCAGAAGAGGATAATCCATCAGTCACCAAATATATGAAATAATTTTCACCATCTCTAGCAAATCAAAACTACTCTGAGATACCATCTCAGTTCAGTCACAATGGCAGCTATTATGAAGACAAACAACAATAAGTTTTGTGAGGATGTGGGGGAAAAGGCACACTCATACACTGCTTGTGGGACTTCAAATTGGTGCATCCAATATGGAAAGCAGTATGGAGATTCCTAGGAAATCGGGGAATGGAACCACCATTTGACCCAGCTATCCCTCTCAGTCTATACCCAAAGACTTAAAAACAGGATACTCCAGAGACACAGCCACATCAATGTTTATAGCAGCACAATTCACAATAGCTAAACTGTGGAGCCAACCTAGATGCCCTTCAGTGGATAATGGATAAAAAACAAATGTGGCAAACATACACAATGGAGTTTTACTCAGCAAGAAAGGAGAATAAATTCATGGTATTTGCAGTTCAATGGATAGCATTGGAGAAGACAGTGCTAAGTGAAGTTAGCCAATCCCCCAAAACCAAATGCCAAATGTTTTCTCTGATATAAGGAGGCTGACATGTAGTGTGGTAGGGTGGGGGAACTTGGGAAGATTAGATGAATTCTAGTTTGGCCAGAGGGGTAGGAGGGAAAGGGAGGGGACAGGGGATTAGCAAGGATGGTGGAATGTGATAGGCCTCATTATCCAAAGTACATGTATGAAAAAATTAAAAAAAAATCACACTGGGAATTAGATTTGATGGCATCAAATAAAGCAGTAAACAAAAGATGGACTATTGAAACATGATTATTGTATTAGAAAATCTGAAATGAAAGATCACCCTTCCTAGATCCCCAGAAATCCCAAGAACACTCCATAACTTCTATCCAAATTTGCTTCCCTAGAGAGAAAATAAATGTACATTCTCCATAAGAAGATACTCCACTCTTAATACTGTCAGGACAATACATTATTGGCCAGCCTCCAAGCATGCTTCGGAAATTTTGAGGGTTTATATACATTGGTTTGAAAAATACTTCAAAATCCTTTCATATAAGAGGTAGTCAATAAACCATGTTAAACCAACATGTCACTGAATCTGGGGATGGAAAAGAGGCTTCATTCCATGTCTAAACCCTGAAAGTTGCTATGGAAGCTTCTGGAAAGACCCTGTTAGAGGCCAAATTGCATATAAGTGAAAATGTCTTTGAGAGGAAAGGTTTTATTTTCAAACTCTAGAATTCATGATAGAGATCTAAGAATCAAGCCTCTGCTACCTAAATTGTCACAGAGAATTAGTGACAGCCTAAATCCTTGTGATTGTTTCATTTCAACTCTTCAGTTAAAATCCCAGATTATATTGGGATGGCATATTGAGTCCCACAAGCTTTATTTCTCACCACTTTTCAATATGAATGAAGAATTTTAAACATTTCAAACTTCTTGCACAGGAAAACAGTGTTTTTCAGGAATTTTTAAAAGAAATTAAATATTCTGTGCTTAGGAAACATCACTCTTCCCTCATGGTGAGTATCCTAGGGAAAGCCTCCAGCACATCTTTTCCCACTGGGCTACCTGCTTCCAGGCAACATCCCCATTGTATTAGGAATGAGCCCCTTTACTGACCACCTCCCAATAGCTTAGTGCACTCTTGTAACGCAGGGTGATAACCTATCATGGTCTTCTCATGATACTTTATGAGCTGTCCTGGAACTATTAGCACCCCATGTTTCTTAATCTTGACCATTCATGTGGCTCCAGCCAAACTTTGTCCTGCTGTTTCCTCAACTGCAAATAAGTCAAGTTACTTCTGTCCTCAGAGAATTAACATTTTCTATGGCTTCCATTCAGACTGCTCTTACTTCAGAAATGGACTTTTCCCTCAATCTTTTTAGGTCTTGTGTCAAATGTCCACCTGAGTTCTCAGCAATGTCACTGACCAACTTATCAAATGCCCTGTCTCTCCCTTTGTCCATACCTTGCTTAACTATTTTTATAGGACTTATTAGTATCTAACATTAGATTATATCTTTGTTCATTTTCTTTCTTCTTCAGCACAAGCAGCTGATTCATAAGAGGAAAGACAGTTTCTCTGTCCCCAAATGAAGTATTTACTCCTGGAGGAAGAATTCAGCCTCTGTGCAAAGACAGTCAAGCAAAGGAGTCTTGCCAACAGTGCAAGGTGTTTCTGGGAAACTGAGACAGCACATAGCTCTAGCCCCTAGGTCCAGGTTTTATAGAATCCTCTTTGAGGAAACAAGTGAATATAGGTTGTTACACATTGCCTAATGTGAGAAATACACAAATGGGGGAAAGCCAGTTCCTGAAGCAGACCCTTGTTTTTTCACAATAAAAAAAATCAAGGGGTTTCACCACGAACCTCAAAATGCTTTGATTGACTCATGAATAATACTTTCAATTTGTCATTACTTATTTCTATGCTTTTTACAATCATAAAATGCTTTTAAATAGAAAATGAATTTGTGAATATGTGAAAATTATTGATTATCTCTTGAATAGAAGTGGACTTAATGCACTTACATCCCTTAAAAATTTTGAAGCATCCTACTATGTTTCCTAAGGGGACGGGGTTGGATAACTGAAAATAGGACAACCCAGGGTTTATGTAATGATCTAAAGGAAACCCTAAGGTCTGTGCTTCTCCTAGCCCATCATTCTAACATATTATTTCTCAAAAGGGTGATCTATGACCACTGAGCATCCTGAAACTTTTCAGGGAGTCCATAAGATTGCCATGGTAATTTCATGATATCACCAAAGTCTTGTTTACTTCTTTCATTGTTTTTGACATAAGCCTACACTGGCATTCACCAGAGGCTACTTGGTTTGTGAAATGTAGAAGCAGATATGAAAATGTAGGTATCTTCTATTCAGCCAAACGTTAGAGATATTTGCAAATATGAAAAACAATATCACTCTTCTCACTGAATAGTTTTGTCTTGGAAATGCAATTTTGGGGAAGTTTGTGTGGCTTGCACTCTAGTAATTGAACCCAGAACCTCACCCATGCGCAGTATGTGCTCCAAAACTGGGTTTTACCTTTAGCCCCAGAAAATGTACTTGTATTAAAAAAAAAAAAAAACATTAGTTGATAGACATATAATGAATATGTCATTGTCATTTTAAATGAACTAATAATTAACAAATTACTGTCATATTTAACAACTTCTGAATTTTAATTTCTAATAAAATAAATATCTATAGATAATCTTCATGTAAGCAAAGATTTGAGTGCTGAATAACTTTTAAAAGCAGAAGGAAGGTCACAAATTTTAAGAACTACTGTTCTAAGACATTAAGCTGTCAACAGATACACTCTTAG